>NW_024426663.1:58725182-58899769 GCF_017311325.1 Ursus maritimus | reverse complement strand
AAATAAATAAATAAATAAATAAATAAATAAATAATAGCGGGTACTGCCAAGCAGCCCTTCCAAAATCTGGCTGGGCCTCCTTGCTCCCAGCCACTATCGCGCGACAGCACCTGTTTCCCTACATTCTCTTCGCTGGGCATTATTAGTCCTTTTAAATGTTCTGCCAATCTGATGAACTGAAAATGTAAAAAGGTGCTCCTTGCTGTTTTCACTTCTGTCCTTTTCTAAGTGATAAACAAAGGGAGGTCGAGTGAGTGACTGGAGGACCCAGGTCAGCAGCCTCACTGTCCGTGGCCTACCCAGGACCCAGAATCCTTTTTTTTTTTTTAATTTATTTTTTAAAAAGATCATTTATTTATTTATTTGAGAGAGAGAACACAAGCAGGGGAGGGGGTAGAGGGAGAGGGAGAAGCAGGCTCCTCGCTGAGCAGGGAGCCCGATGCGGGGCTTAGTCCCAGGACCCCAAAATCATGACCTGAGCCGAAGGCAGACGCTTAGCTGACTGAGCCACCCAGGTGTCCCCAGAACCCAGAATGTTCAGGCCTCCAGAGAGACCGTGGACAGCCACTCACGGCACCAGCCTTGATTATGCAAGGTATGTTCCAGTCAGGGCTGACTGGGAGCAGAGTCCTGGGGACTGGGGGGACCCAAGCAGGGAGGCCTTGCTGAGGCAGATGCCCCTGACACAGCAGTGCTGGCCTAACTCCACAGACCTCTTCAAGGGCCTGTGGCCCCAGCAGACAGGCTCCGGCCCCCACGAGCTGAGGCCGGCTCCCCTCATCCGTTAAGAGTGGGCTTTCCCCCACCCCTGCCAGTGTCTTCTGGTGCAGGGCGGGGGGACGCTGCCCCACCCCTGGCACTTCTCGACAGAACAGGCAAGCCCCAGTGACTCAGCACTGCCCACGGTCAGAGACAGGCCATGAGTCACAAATTACCAGCCTTCTGTCCGAGCAGGCTTTGCCAGCCAGTGAGGCAGAAATGCTGGCAGGGAGCTACAGAGCTCTAGGCTTGGGGCAACAGGGAAAGAAACATCCAGGAAGGAAGGAAGGAAGGAAGGAAGGAAGGAAGGAAGGAAGGAAGGGAGGAAGGAAGGGAGGGTTACTCTTACCCATCCCATCCCTTCCACCAACATGAGGTTCTTAGGCTCCCGGGCCACAGAGCCGACCCAGTTTCAGGGGTGCAAGCCCAGGTGGAAGGCTTGGGCATGCTTGGACCCAGGTCTTCCTCGGCCCCAACCCAGGAGGAAACTGGCTGGGGTCAGAGCCTAGTGGAGTTTCAAAGATGGCATCTTCCAACACAAACTATGGGAAGCGGAGTGCCAGAGTGCCTGCCTCGTGCAGTGGGTGTTGGATCCAGGGAGGCACTGCCCTGCCTTCCAAGACATGCCCCACGCCCAGAGCCTTAAGCAGCTTTGCTCACGGTGCCAGGAGGCCAGTTTCAAAAGCTTCCCACCAATGGGAGCTGCAACCTCAGGCCTCCTGAGCCTTGGCACATCCTTGAGCCTTTTTAGCGTGGAAGGGATTCCAGAATTTTCAAAGCACGGGGCGATTCTTTTGTGCTGGAACAATGAAGTCAGACACACCCTGCACCCCCACCCTATCCGGCCCCCCAGAAAATTCCTTTCGTTCAGAAAAAGATTCCTAACAACAGCAAACCTAAATGCCCCCCAAGTGCGATGTCTTGCTTCTTCTCCTTTGTTGTGTGTGTTTGATTATGTGGCCGAAGGTGACACAGAGAGGCACAAGCAGCACGAAATGAGGGCCACAGCCAGGCCCGGGCAGAGGCCCAGGAGACTCTGTGTCAACATGAGGAGCAATCACAGCCCCGCCACGGCTCCCCCTTCATCTCTGGATCCGCGAAGTCTTCAGGCCTCCCGGGACCCGCTCACGCTCTGGTGCGGGAGCTGCCCCACGCAGGGCCTCCGCCGGTGCTGACTTGTGTCCACGCTGGGCTGCGTGGAACAGGCTGAATACAGACTTTAATGAATATGTGTCGGGCACAAGAAAGCCAGGGCAGGACTAATGAGAGACTGACTCTTTATCTTGGCAGCTGAAAGCTTTGCGCCATTTCTCAGGAGCCCGTAATAATCACGGTCACCATATATTGAGTGCAGCCGGGCTCTAGCCCCCGTGCCCCAGCCCCCGTGCCGATGCACTACCCACACATTATCCCCGCCCATGCTCCACTACCCACCCGACACTACGAGTCTGATCCCCAAGACCGGGCACAAAGCCTAGCACCAGAGAGGTGCTTACTCAGGAAGTACTGCTCAATGAGTACTGAAGTAGTACAAACAAGGAAATGAGGGGGCGCCTGGGTGGCACAGCGGTTAAGCGTCTGCCTTCGGCTCAGGGCATGATCCCGGCGTTGTGGGATCGAGCCCCACATCGGGCTCCTCCGCTATGAGCCTGCTTCTTCCTCTCCCACTCCCCGTGCCTGTGTTCCCTCTCTTGCTGGCTGTCTCTCTCTGTCAAATAAATAAATAAAATCTTAAAAAAAAAAAACAACAAGGAAATGAAAGCTCTTCCCAGCACTTCTTCTGAAGAATCTTTTTTTTTTTTATTTATTTTTTTAGTAATCTCTATACCCAATGCTGGATTCGAACTCACAACCCCCAGATTAAGAGTCACTTGCTATTCCAACTAAGCCAGCCAGGTGGCCTTCCAAAGAATCATTTTTAAAAATCACTTTTCTTTTTCTTTCTTTCTTTTTTTTTTTTGTAAGATTTATTAATTTATTTGAGAGAGAGAGAGCAGGGGAAGAGCAAGGAGAGGGAGAGAGAATTTCAAGCAGACTCCCTGCTGAGTGCTGAGCCCAACATAGGACTTGATTCCACAACCCTGAGACCATGGCCTGAGCCAAAGTAAGATGCTTAACCAACTGAGCCACCCAGGCGCCCCTACACAGAAACATTTTAACAAAGAAAGCAATGTAACGTACTTGTACCCATCATCCAGGTTCGACAAATGAGACTTTGTTTCAGTTCTCTTCCATCTGTCTATCTTTCTTTCTTTTCTCTCTCTCTCTTTCTTTCTTTCAAATTTACTCATTTATTTGAGAGAAAGTATGCATGAGCAGGGGGAGTAGTAGAGGGAGAGGGACAAGCAGACTCCCAGCTGAGCGCAGGACCCAACACAGAGCTCAATCCCAGGACCCTGAGATTATGATCTGAGTTGAAATCAAGAGTAGAGAACTTAACCAACCAAGCCACCCAGGCACCCCATCTTTCTTTTAAGAAACAAACTTTATACATCTGGCTAAAGACCATCCTTCACCTTGTTCCATGTTCCTCTGGGAAACAATTCAATTTTTTATATCGCTTTTTTTATATTAACCTTATATCTTAGCCACCTTACTGAACACCTCTTAGTTCAGTTTATCTGCAGATCTTCTTGAGTATTTTATGTAGACAGTCAAGTCATCTGCACATAAAATTGCAGTTTTTCCTTTAATTGCAATTTTTATTCTTTTCATTTCTTGTTTTACTATGCCAGCTAACACATCTAGCACGATGTTGAATGCTATCAGCACTAGCACGTAGATTTCTTTCATATCTGATTGCAAAGGAAATACCTCTAAAATCTCAACATTAAGAATATTCTTTGCTGTAGCTATTTGACCAATATCTTGTCTCAGGTTCAGGAAGTTTTCTTCAACTCTAAAATGATCAAGAGTTTTTACAATGAATGAAGTTAAATTTTTATCATTTGTTTGTGGGGCACCTGGGTGGCTATGTCGGTTAAGCATCTGACTCTGGATTTTGGCTCAAGTCTAGGATCTTCGGGCTCCATGCTCAGTGGGGTGTCTGCCCTAGATTCTCTCCCAGCCTCTGCCCCTCCCCCCACTTGTGCACATGCATGCGCACTCTCTCTCCCTCTCTCTCTCTCTAAAATAAAGAAATCTTTTTTTAAAATGCTATTTAGGGGTACCTGGGTGGCTCAGTCGGTTAAGCGTCTGCCTTCGGTTCAGTTCATGATCTCCATGTCCTGGGATCGAACCCACGTCAGGCTCCTAGCTCAGCAGGGAATCTGCTTCTCCCTCTCCTTCTGCCTCTCCCCCAGCTTGTGCGCTCTCTCTCTCTCTCTCTCTCTCAAATAAATAAATAAATAAATAAAATTTGTTTAAAAAAAATAAAAATAAAAATGCTGTTTGTATCTATTGAGAAAGGTATATGGGTTTTCTTCTTTAGTATATTAATTTGATAAGTTACTTGGGGTGTTCTAATTTTATTTTTATTTTTAAAGATTTATTTATTAGTAATTATTATTATTTTAAATAATTATTAATAATTATTATTAATTATATATTCAGTTTGTTAATATTTTATTTAGGATGAAATAAGCGAGATTGGTGTAGATTTTTTTTTTCTCATATTGTCCTTAGCCACCTTGCATAGTTAAACCTGAGGAACACAGCGCTGAGGCACATTTGGCAAAAATCTGCTTCCAACGAAAAATATTTTCTTCACGTGCAAACCTTATCATAAGTGGTTGTGGCAAGGTAAAGAAAATACCATACACTTATCTGTAAGAAACAACGGTGCCCAGGAACGGTCTGAGCCCTAACATCATCACTTAAGATTATATTAATTTCACAAAGTCAATTAGGAAGCGTTCCTTCTTTTTCAATTTTCTGGAATAATTTTTAAAAATTTTTAAGGATTTTTTTTACTTTTAAGTAATCTCTACACCCAGAACGAGATTTGAACTCACAACCTCAAGATCAAGAGTTGCATGCTCCACTGACTGAGCCAGCCAGGCGCCCCTAGAACAATTTAAATAAAAGAGAGATATCTATTCCTTGAGTTATTTGGAATAACCTATCTAGGCCAGTAGTTTTTCATTACGCTGCAGAACTGCTGGGTTTTTTAAATAAACTTTTAATTTTGAAACAATTCTAGTTTGCAGAGAAGTTGTGCGAAGATTGTGAACAGTGTATCTATCACCTAGCATCCCCTAATATCAAGAGTACGGAAGAGCTCTCGTCTACTTGCTGGATGCTGCCCAACTCGTGAATCATTTATCTTTTCTATAAATTGCACATTAAATTATCTCATAAATCACTCTGATCCTATTCACAGTGTGTATTTTTGTGTGTGAGAGAGAGAGAGAGCAAGCAAGTGAGCGGGGGCGGGGGGGCAGAGAGAGAGAGAATCCCAAGCAGGCCCCATGCCCAGCTCATAGCCCCACATGGGGCTCCATCCCACCACCCGGCAATCATGACCTGAGCTGAAATCAAGAGTCAGACGCTCAACTGACTGAGCCACCAGGTGCCCCTCATTAATCATTTAATAAAGCCAATTAGATCTTTAAAAAAAAAGAGTACAGAACCGTGGTACATTTGTCAAAATAAGAAACTAACATTGGTATATTACTATTAATTAAACTCCAACTTTATTTGGATTTCACCAATTTTTCCACTAACATCTTTTTTTTCTGTTCCAGCATCCAGTGTGGAACACCACAATATAGAGAGAGCTGATTTTTATGTTTACTTAGTTTTAGCTGTTGGTAATAAGAAACGCCCTGCCACATTGATTCAATGACTTGCTTTGGCCAAGATGTGGTGTTACTTGGCCAATGAAATATTAGTGAACGTGACACAAGCAGGGGCTTGAGAGCACTTGGGCACTGGGGTTTTCTTTATTCTGCAGCTCACTGGGAATCCTGCTAGGAGGAGAAGCCTGGAATCACCTGATGGGGACACATGACTCAGCTGACAGCATCAACTGCTGGCCAGGTGAGGGAGGAGCTACAGTTATAGGGCAGAGGGAGAAGGTAGGAGAGCATATGGAATTTTCCCCTGTTTTGGTAGCTGTGCTTGGTTGTAAGGAGCCCGTTGGTTAGTTAGGACCTATGGCCACAGATCCTGAGCTGCTTGCATTCAGCTCAGTGGTCACCGTGGGCCCTTTTGCCTTAGTCAGGTTTCCAATGCTCGAGCCTATTGCCTAAAATGTGGCCTCTATGTGACCTCATTCAGGGGCCATCAGACTTTCTGTAAAGGGCCGTACAGTGCCTATTTTCACTCTTCAGGCCATAGTTTCTCTTGCGAGTCTTCAACCCTGGCAATAGAGCATGACTGCACTGCAGCTGGAGACATAACCCATACATAACAAACAGATGGGGCCGTGTTTATTTCGGTTTTGTTTTATTCTGACCTGAAAATCATTGTCTTTTAACTGATGAGTCCAATCCATTTAGTTTACAGTAATTTCTAACATATCTGTATTTATACCTAGTAAATGAGGATATTTATTGGTTCAGCTGCTTTTGCCAAGATACCACATTTAAAATGGCTTAAACCAGATGGGAATTTTTTCTCTCTCATATAAAAGTCCTAGCCGGTATGATAACTCTCCACGAAATTATCAGAGGCCAATTTCCTTCTTTCTTACTGCTCTATCAGCCTTAATACACATCTTCTTCTTCTTTGGTACAAGATAGAGGATCTAGCTCCCGCTAGTATGTCAAAATTACAACCAACCATGGGGCACAGTTGGTTGAGCACTGGACCCTTGATTCCTACTCAGGTCATGATCTCAGGGAGCACCGGGCTCTGTGCTAGGAGTGGAGTCTGCTTAAGAGTCTCCCTCTCTCACTCTCTCCCTCTGCCCCTCCCACTCACTCTCATACTCTCTCTCTCAAAAAAAAAAAAAAAAAAAAAAAATAATCTAGCCAACCAGAAGAGAAAAAGAAGGTAATTTCCCTTCCTTTCAAATGGCAACCTAGAAGTTGCAACATCATTTCTGGTCACTTATCATTAGCGACGTCTGTAAGTAACACAGGATGAGAGATGTAAATTTTAAATTGGCGTGGCTAAAAATTCTATACGTGGTGATGAATATTAACTAGACCAATTATGGTAATCATTTTGCAGAATATACACATATTTAATCATTATGTTGTACAACTGAAACTAATATATCAATTATATTTCAATAAAAACTTTTATTACCATGTGACAAATGGAGAACAGATATCAAGGGTCAAGTAAGAATTTTGGCCACATTTGCCACTCTAATTTGTGTTTTCTTTGCTTCCCCCTGCCTTTTCCTTTTTATTTATTCTTATTTTATTTATTTTATTTTTAAAGATTTTATTTATTCATTTGACAGAGAGAGAGAGGGAGAGAACAAGCAGGGGGAGCAGCAGGCAGGAGAGGGAGAAGCAGGCTTCTCACTGAGCAAGGAGCCCAATGCGGGACTCCATCCCAGGACCCTGGGATCATGACCTGAGCCGAAGGCAGACACTTAATCAACTGAACCACCCAGAGCCCCTGCTTAGATCCAATTTTCTTATCTTTATTTTTCCTACCAGGTAAGAAGTCATGCATTTTGCTTCTTATACTTTCAGCCGGTCATCTTTCCACTTTTTAAAAATATACACATCTGGGGCGCCTGGGTGGCGCAGCGGTTGGGCGTCTGCCTTCGGCTCAGGGCGTGGTCCCGGCGTTCCGGGATCGGGCCCCACGTCAGGCTCCTCCGCTGTGAGCCTGCTTCTTCCTCTCCCACTCCCCCTGCTTGTGTTCCCTCTCTCGCTGGCTGTCTCTCTCTGTCAAATAAATAAATAAAATCTTTAAAAAAAAAAAATAAAATAAAAATAAAAATATACACATCTATTCTAATAAAATCTGAATATAAAACATTAACCCTACCCCAGAGGCAGATCTAGGTTTTATGGGACCTGGAGCTTATTCAACTTGGGAGTCTTCTTTAAGAAAAAAGGGTAGAGGGCTCCTGGGTGGCTCAGTTGGTTAGCTGTCTGCCTTCAGCTAAGGTCGTGATCCTGGGGTCCTGGGATCGAGTCCTGCATTGGGCTCCTTGCTCAAAGGGGAACCCTCTCCCCTTGCTCCACTCCCTTGCTCATGCTCTCTCTCTCTGTCAAATAAGTGAATAAAATCTTTTTTAAAAAATAGTAGAAAAAAAAAGTCCTGCAGCTTATGCTTTTTAGCGTCCTGAAAAATTCGCTTTCTGCTCTACCCTCTTCCAAAACAACAAAAGAATCTTAGAATACTTTACACCAATGACCCTGTTCCATCTTTCTTTGCTGCTTTTTAAAGGATTTTATTTTTAAGTAATCTCTACACCCAACATGGGCCTCACCTCACAAACGAGAGTCCCAGGCCCCACCAAGCAGCCAGCCCCGCGCTGACCCTGTTCCATCTTAGCCATTATCATTGCCTAGGACTTTATCCGTTCTTGTTTTTAAACCCTCCAAAATTAGTTGCCAGTATTATTGTCACTTTTCCAGTACAGGCTTACTTCGGTTTACCCACATGCATACTTTTTCTCAGGGGTGCTTCTTTCCTTCTAAGCTTCCTCCGGGATCAATTTCTTTTTTTTTCTTTTTTTTTTTTTTTAAGATTTTATTTTATTTATTTGACAGAGATAGAGACAGCCAGCGAGAGAGGGAACACAAGCAGGGGGAGTGGGAGAGGAAGAAGCAGGCTCCCAGCGGAGGAGCCTGATGTGGGGCTCGATCCCATAACGCCGGGATCACGCCCTGAGCCGAAGGCAGACGCTTAACCGCTGTGCCACCCAGGTGCCCCCGGGATCAATTTCTTTCTGAGGAAGATCCTTCAGAAGTTCTTTCCATGAGGGCATGGAAGAAACATCCTTTTCTTTTTTTGTCTGAAATGTCTTTATTTGGCCTTCATTCTTTTTTTTTTTTTAAGATGGGTTTTTTGTTTTTTTTTTAAGATTTTATTTATTTATTTGACAGAGAGAGAGAGAGACAGAGAGAGAGGGAACACAAGCAGGGGCAGAGGGAGAGGGAGAAGCAGGCTTCCCACGGAGCAAGGAGCCCGATGCGGGGCTCGATCCCAGCACGCTGGGATCATGACCTGAGCCGAAGGCAGACACTTAATGGCTGAGCCACCCAGGGGCCCCTTGGCCTTCATTCTTGAATAACATGTAGTTTGGCATAAAATTTTAGGGACAATGATTTCCCTCAGCACTTTGAAGATATCATCCTTGCCTCTCATTGCTGATGAGAAGGCTGTTTAAAGATCATTTCTTTGTAGGGAAAGTTTCTTTTTTCTGTGGTTTTCTTTAAGGATTTTCTCATTGTCTCTGGTGTCGTGAAGTTTCACTACAATGTGGCTATAGAGTGATTCTGTTTTCTCTGCTCAGAAATCACTGTGCCTCTTCCAACTAAGAATTCAGGTATCCATCCATTCTGGAAAAGTCATGGCTGAGTCTGAGCTGCTTCCTCTATCTCATGTGTCTTGATTTCCTTTCTTCATTATTTCTAATCTTTTGCAAATCTCTATGTTGAATTGGTACGTTCACCTAAAGCAAACTTAGAACAGAGAAAAGTTCTCTGGGAGGTGATTTTTGTGTTTTAGTAAAAGCGAATTTTACTTAGTAGCAGTACCCTCTGGGGGCCCCAGCAAAACTCCCGCCCACACAGACACCCCCCTCCCCCAGGTTTTACTGTGCTTTCAGAAGAACACAAAGATGAATGTTAAAGAACTCAGAAGCATAGAATGACTTATAAACTGCCAAGTTAGAAACAAGAACATCAAAAGATCACCAAAGCTAACTAGAGAAAAGGGAAATTTTTTTAGTGCTCTCTAAACCTTATGATGAAGACTGAGGGGCCCATTTCAATGCCCGCAGCCATTTCAGTTGGGCTCAAACTCTGTGAATACATCTCAAGACAAGAGACTTCTCCTCCACCCTTCTCTCCCACCAGCCATCCCCTACTGATTCAGTACTGTCCTTAACGTGGATGAGAGAGACCAGCCGTATGGATGGGGGGTGGGGGTGGGGAAGACAGCTTCAGGGAGGTAGAGTGACTCCCCCTCATCTAGCTAACTTTTTTTTTTAAGGAGGCTCCATACCCAATGTGGAACTTGAACTCAAAACCCAGAGTCAGATGCTCTACCAACTGAGCCAGCCAGGTGCCCCAATAGCTAGCCAATTTTTTAGGAAGAAAGCTGAATGTTTGACAAGTCCCAGTCTGGTGGAAGGTCCCTCCACCGCTCCAGGTCTCCTGAGTAGCATCAGACAGACCGAGGACACCTGAGAGCATTCAGGGCTCCTGTTCCTGTGCTCTAACGTTTTCTAAGACTTCTCATCCATTGTTGCAGATTTGGGCCGCAGCAGGGTGGATTGCGTGCTGAAGGTGGCAGGGAAGCCAAGAACTCCTGGGTTCTGGCCACACGCCGAAGGGGACATCTGGCCTCCAGCTCTGCCACCTGCAAGGAGCTCTGTGCTGTGGGAAAGCACGGTGTCTGCCCTGCACTGCCTCATACCTACAAGCCATCCATCACCTCCCAAGGCCCCAGCCTTCCCTTCTGTGAAATGGGAGTAACAGTAATTGCCTACCCATCCCACAGGCTTAAGGACTGTTTTGGAAAGAGAAAAATACGTTAAAATGTTGTGAGTCTTGTGGGGTGCTACTCAAATGAGAAATTACTGAGAAACCTGGTAAAATTTTTATAATCTTATAACTGAAGTTTTATTTAAAGAAATAAACACACGATTATGGTATAAAGTATAAAGAATTTCAGAAAAGCCTATGACAATAATAGGCAACTTTTATCTCAGCAACCAGACTAAGAACGTGATCTCCTACGTTCTCCAGTCTTTGTTCCATACGGGTATATATAGTTGTTGCTTTCATTTAATGTCAAGAGCATTTTGGGGGGTAGTAAATATACTACATCGTCATTGAGAATGATTTGAAGTCGTGGGTTTTTCCAACGGCATGTGATCCGTGGTAAACTAGTTAGAGAATATGACCGATCCCTACTACTAGGTACTTCCACGGTTTCTCAGCTCTAAACGAAGCTCCAATGTGTTGTAATCTAGGACATCTTTGCACACATCTATGGTTATTTTCAGAGCAATGGCCTTGCTAGAAAAAAAAGGTCTGCACAGGTTTTTTTGTTTTGTTTTGTTTTGGGTTTTTTTTTTAGGTCTGCACAATTTTTAAGTACTGGTACAAATATGTTGCCAAAAGGGCCTGTTGGATTTTCCGTTGAAAACTAGTTCCCGCATCCCCCCCAGCCCACCCCATTTCCTCCAGAGGAACCGGCGGGGGGCTCTGGCAGTCCCGCCCTAAGTAGGGAGATGGTATTCAATCATGAAAGAGGCTTGACCAACTAACCCAACACACCTCGGCCCTCGGACCCCGCAGGCGGATCCCCCTGGAGCGGCCCCACGGCTGGGCCTCCCCCGGGATGAATTTACAAAGAGGGCCCAGCGGGTGCCAGGGGCCCATTCCCATGCAAAGCGCTCGGCCACTGCCAAGGTGCGGGCGCAGCGGGGGCGGCGCCGCGCTGGGGAGGGGGCCTGCGAGCGCGGCCACTTCAAAGCGCTCGGTTTGGGGCGGGCAGAGGAAGGGGCCGGGCTGGGAGGCCCACAAAGGGAAACCTCCTAGGGCTGCCCCTTCCCCACCGTGCGCGCCAAGGGCGCGCAGGGCCGAGCCGTGCAGGCGCTGCGCAGTTGGGGACATCCTCCTCGCCCAGCCTCGGGGGACACCCTCCGAGGCCCCGACTCAGCCCCACTCAGGAACCTGACCTGCAGGCTCTCGGTGCCCTCGGCCTGGGGCACCTTGGATCTGAGGCGCGAGCTGCAAAAGACCAGCCCGACCCAGAACAAAAGTAACACCCCGAGCTTTTCCACCGTGCAGAATTCCCCCAACCTCGGCTTTCGCTTTTTGGGTTAGGAGTGGGTATCATGAAAGAAATGAGAAGTTAAGATTTGAGTCTGAAAGGATTAACATTCTCTCCCTCCCCACCCCCCAGTTCCAGTATTACTGCAGAGTTAGCAAGTTAAGGCCGCTGGGTGATGGGATACTAGACAGAGCTTAGCCTCGCCTGGAGCTGGTGCCGCTAGACCCCGGGCTCCTGCTCCAGACCCACTCCCGCCCCGCCATGAGAAGGGGGAAGCCAGTGCCCCCTCTCCACACTCCCCTCTGCCCCTCTGCGGTTGGGCCTGTCCCAGGATAACCCCTGCATAGGCAGCAGAGCCTTCGCCAGGGCCTCTTGCACATCTGAGCTTGCACAAAGGTTGTTTGGGGGGTGGGGGACCCAGACCCCCACAGCTACAGCGGTGCAGAAAAGGACCTCAAATAGCTAAATAGCTGACCCTAGGGTCTAGCCCCCATATGCAGGGAGCGAGCAGCCTGAGTCCATCTTGCAGACACCTTCTGAGTATTTAAGTTCATTATTCACGTATTCGCCAAGGACCTGTTAGGTGCCTTCTCTGTGCTAAGCACTGGGATGGCAGCTATGAACACATCAGAGAAGACATTCAAGATTTAGACATAACCCGAGAGAGAGGCACACAGGCACACAGCCTACCTCAGACAACATTTCTGCACTGGATCAGAATTGGATCCAAACTTTGCCTCCACCAGAGAGGGGCCTGGAGCAGCTGTCCTGAGCTCCAAAAGGGCTTCCATCCCTCCCACCAGATTTGTGGCATGGTGGCTGAGGCTTCTTCCCTCCTCCCTTCCGGTAACTGCAACAAAGAAGCCGGCGGTCCAGAGGAAGCTTCTTTCTGATGATCAAGGTTGCTGATGTTCATGAACAACACCCCAGGGGTCAAAGAACAAGGAGCCTGGGGAGCCGCAGGGTGCCCAAACTCAGCTCTGGGTAGAGTCACCGGCCAAATGCCCATTGCGGTCTGACCCTCAGCCTATAAATTGACCATCCTCAGGGGCAGAAGTGTCCCTCTCAAAGCCACCAGGAAAGTGGGATGTTGTTAGTTCCAAGGGTCCAGGCTCCAGGTTCCCCCACCCTCACCCAAGGATGCTCTCCTCCCCCCAACCCCAGTGTGACCTCCTGTAGTACAATAGGAAACAAAGAGTACTGTAGGGCCCTGAAACCTCAAGACCTTTAGAAGACCCTCTCTGGAGATGTGGTCTCCTGTCGTTTCTGTTTTGAAAATCCCCGAGCACTTCCCCACCAGCCTCAGCCTTTCATTAGGGTCCAGAGGGAAGAATGGGGGGGGGGGGGGGGTCTTGACCAGAAAGGGCTGGTTTTGCAGGCTGTGTCTAGGGATAAGAGGCTCTGGGCTTCCGGACCCAGCCAGAACACCTGCAGGGACAGCCTTGATAGCCAGACCTCTGGACCCATTACCAGTACCCTGAAGGGCCCTGCCTCCCAGAGGGATGCCAGTTAGAGCATTCACTTCTCAGTAGAGTGAGAAGCCCTGGGTGAATTCTCCTTGAACATTGTCTCCCAAGGGTGAAATGACTCTAAGCAAGTGGAAGCAGAGTAGCCAACACCCTGAAGGTGGTAATCCTCAAAATAAGGTCCCTGACCAGCACCCTCACCCGGAAACTAGTTAGAAATGCATATTCTCAGGCCCAGCCCAGAGCTCCTAAACCAGAAACATCAGGGGGGTCTGGCTCAGCAAGTGGAATCTTAGAAAGTTTTCCAGGTGATTCTTGTGTACAAAAATTATAAGCATCACTGTTCTGGGGTGAAGAAGGCATATTATTTCACCTTTTACTGGAATGCCTCCTCTGACAGACATCTCATCCCCAACCAAGCCAGCTATCCTTGAGTTGAGCTAGGCTTAGAGGCACATACAAGGATGTTTGCTACAGTATTGCTTGTGATGGTAACGATCTGGAAACAGTGTGAATGAATACTCATCAGTGACAAAATAGTCAATTAACCTGTGCGAATACACACTTGGGAACACTAAACTGTGGTTACAAAAGAATGAGGAGCGCTTACATACACTGATGTGCAATGATATAAATATAGAGATCTTCAAGATGTACTGTTAAGTGGGAAAGGAAGTTGCTAAATAATGCACAGAACTCAGATTTATGTGCGTTTTTTTTTTAAGTACACCTCTCTATCCTTGTATCTGTACACACATAAATGAAAATGCATTGAACAGGGGCGCCTGGGTGGCACAGCGGTTAAGCGCCTGCCTTCGGCTCAGGGCGTGATCCTGGCGTTGTGGGATCGAGCCCCACATCGGGCTCCTCTGCTATGAGCCTGCTTCTTCCTCTCCCACTCCCCCTGCTTGTGTTCCCTCTCTCGCTGGCTGTCTCTACCTCTGTCAAATAAATAAATAAAATCTTTAAAAAAAAAAAAAAAGAAAGAAAATGCATTGAACAGACTGGAGGGAGACCCACCCAAAATATAACCCCCAGGTAGGGTTCTGGGATGGGAGAGCTTTAGCTTTAATCATGTTTTCCCCCCCAATGTTTGCATTATTTACATCATTAGAAGTCAATTTTAAAGAATGAATAAAAACTTTGAGGGTTACCTCGCTGGCTCAGTCAGTACAGCATGTGACTCTTGATCTCAGGGTCCTGAGTTCCATGATGAACAGAGAACTTACTTTAAAAAAAAAAAAATTTTTTTTTTTTGAACTTGAAATTAAATCTGATTTGATAAAGGAGGTCAAGCCCAGCAGCAAGCATGCAGGGGTAGGGTGTCCTGCAACCTGGTATCAGGCACAGAGCCTGGGTGGGAGTCAGTTCTGGCCCCGGCTCATGAATTCTGGGTCATCCCGAGAAGAGAGAAGTGCTGAGTTAGTAGGACTGGAAGGCAGGAGGCTTTGTTGCCTGAGGGGCTGCTGGTCAGACCAAGTCAATCTCACCTATAAGGTGTTTTTGTAGCAGGCTTACCCCTTCCTCTCTTGGTTCTCTCAAACCTATCCCAATCACTCAGCAGTGGGACGACCGTTGGTTCCCCTTTCCAAAGAGCACTTGGAATTTAAAAAAGAAACTGAGGAAGAAGGATGCTTACCCCACCCTGCAAGGAATCCTGTGCCGATGGAGGGAGCACCAAGCAGGTAAGCAGAAATCTGGTATTTGGTAATCCTCACATCAGCTGTGAAAACATCCACCAGCAAGGCTTGTTTTCCATGCAGACCTAGATAGAGCAAACAGAAAAGTCATGAGTGTCATGGTGACTGTCCCCACAGCCTGGACCCAGGTCCTTGCCCTCTTCTCCAGACCATCTGTAACCTTGCTCAACAGCGCAACTCTTCCATTGTTCTGTCCTTTCAACAGACCTCAGGACCTTTCACACACTGTGCCCTTGGCCTGCAGTGCTCTCTCCCCAGACCTCCAGTCACCAAGATCACTCCTGTGCAGGCTTCAGATCTCTGCTGAACTGTCACTCCTTGGGAAGTCCTTCCTGAGTCCCCCAGACCAGGTCATTTCCTGCTGAGGTCAGTCCTCATTTTAGTCTTCTTCTTCTTTTTTTTTTTTGTGGGCTCTACCCCCAGTGTGGAGCTCAAACCCGTGACCCTGAGATTGAGTCGCATGCTCCACTGATTGAGCCCAGGCACCCCAGCTCTCAGTTTAGTCTTGGATAGCTCCTTCGTATGTTGCACATGTTGCAATGATATGTTTATGTGTGTCTAATGTTTGTGCCATGTCCATCTCCCCGTCTCCCCTACTGGACCCTGAGCCCTGTGCAGGCACGGCTCAGACACAGTTGCTCACTGCTCTCTCCCCAGCACCCTGCACAGACAGGTACCTGCTAGGTTCAGCTCCAAGGAAGATCCATGGTATATGGGAGAGACTCCAGGCCCAGAGACTTCTTGCCCTGTGGCAGCCTTCAAAGAACTCAAGACATGCCTGTCCTTCCATCATGGCCATGCATATTTAGGTGTGAGGCGGAGGACTGGACCAAATAACCTCTAGGGGCATCATCTCATCCAAGGACACAAGGCCATTAGGTACAAGAGGCTGAAGAGGTGAGAGGCAGGAAAGACAATAAGAGAATCAGGTTGTCTTAAAGATATAGTAGTTTGCCCACTCATAGCCCAATTGGGGCTTATATGGGTACCTAATAGTTCTGGGGGAGGGTCTGACTTAATGGCCAGATAATAATTATTACTAATTAGCACTACCCTTGTAAGTAAGCACTCAAAGTGTTTCTTCTTCTTCTTTTTTTTTAAGATTTATTTATTTATTTGAGAGAGAGAGAGAGTACACATGCAAGCATGAACAGGGGGAGGGGGAGGGGCCGGGGGAAAGGGAGAGCGAGAATCTCCAGCAGACTCCCTGCTGAGCACAGAGCCCAACATGGAGCTTGATTCCACGACCCTGAGATCATGACTTGAGCCGAAATCAAGAGTTGGATGGTCAACCGACTGAGCCACCCAGGTGCCCCAAAGTGTTTCTTCTTTTAAGAGATCAAACATTCACCCTTAAACCTCCTTACTCTCTCATTTGCCTGGCAAAGCCTTCCTTCCCCAGCATAGGAGGAAAACCTCAGCCTGGTCCACAAAATCAAAGACTCTAAGTCCTTTCAATTAACTTTTCTTGAGCGTCTACCATGTGCCAGAGGCAGCCTTTTCGCTCACAGAGTTTATTCCTCATGAGAGAGGGATCTATGACTCGGCCACCTGTCCTGTCCTCCCCACACAGTGACTGTATATCCCCATCATGCTGGAGTGCCCACGGGCCTTCTTCATCACCGTCCTCATCATCCTCAAGACTCACAGACAGCCTAACAAACGGCACTTACTAACACTAACTAACACTAACTACCAGAAGGTTCTTACTGGGCATCCAGCTCTGGTAAAGAGCTTTACACATACTCACTCATTTAGTGCTCACAAAACCCTATGAGGCAGGTACTGCCCATTCTACAGATGAGAAAACTGAGGCGCAGAGAAGATCAAGCCCCCCCCCCCGCTTTTGCCTTCCCAGCACCCATCCACCCCAGGGGGGCAGTTTCTTCAGGCTGCTCCAGAAATACTTTCTTTGGAGTTTGGCAAAAATGGAATGTGGGTTGTCTGAGTGTTCCAGCCTTGGCCACAGGTCAGATGTCCAGCTAGAGCTGGGGAAGGACAGAAAAGGCACTCAATGTCTAAGAAATACCCCTGGAAAGAGACCCTTCCCCTTTGGCTCTGCCTCCTAATTACCAGTGTCACAGGATGTGTTCCTGATAAAGCAAGCCGCATCAGGGAGCCTGGGGAGCAGGGGGCAGGTGGGGAGTTGCTGTCTCATGCCAGCTGTTTCCAGCCCTTAGATCCCCTGAGGATGTGAAGGGCACAGAGAAGACGGTCCAACACACAGCTGCCAAGCCCCTGGTCTGTGCTACACCCTCCTTGACGGGACAGGGCTGGGCTGGCCTGCAGACACAGAACCCGGTCAGAGCCCTGGCTCAGAGGCTGGAGGTCTGCGTGGGTGGCTTCATGCAAAAGCAAGCTATACACACACGCACAGGAGGGAAACCCACTGGCTATCCCTCAGGAAAGGTGGCAGGGAACAGGGAGGGGGAACAGGGCATCTGGCTGAGGACTGAGAGCTTTTTCAGTGGAATATCTGGGGCTGGCAGGGGCCTACTCAGAGCATCATGCAAAGCCCAGAGGGCCAGGCAGTCTAGGCTTGCTTAGGGAACCCCATGTGAAGTGGCAGGGCGTCCTCAGTGCATAGAGACCACTCTGGGAGCAGAGATGAGTTCTGAGAGATGGGAGGCCACCCTGGGCCTTAGAGGCCACAGTAGGGACTTTAGATTTACCACACAGGGTGTGCAAGGATAGTCAGCAAAGAAAGTCCATTTGTGATGTGGTCCCTCAAACATCTAGGAAGGACGGCTCTGGCCGCTGTGTGGTCTTGTGGCTGGTATGGGGCCAGGTAAGACAGAGGAGAGAGTGACAGCATCACGTGAAGAGGGCCAGGGGTCTGCATTCAAGCCATCATGGAAAGGGTGGGGAGGAGGAGGCGGACTTTGGAAATAGCAAGGAAGAGGGACAGATGGACTTGGGGTCCGCCCGGGATAGGGAGTGAGGGAGTAGGAAGCCAGAGAGGCGCCTCCAGTGTGTCTGGCCCAGGTGAGCAGGTCGAGGTCAGATTTGCTGAGCCAGGAACCTAGCAGAGCAGCTTGGGAACCCATTCCATCTCAGTCTAGGTCAGCTGAACCGACACACGCTGAAGGCCCACCGTGCGCCTGGCCAGACGTTCCCTTCGTTGACTAAGCCGTAGAGGAGCTACGTCATTTTCATCCAGGCTTTCCCAGGTGAGAAGGCTCTGGTCGACACGTCTGCCGCTGGGGCCTCCAGGGCCACTGACACCCCAGACTTTCACCCCAAGAAACCCACTCCACAAGACAGCCCGGAGGCCAGAATAGAAAGAGAGAAATAAAGGCTGTTGTTGACACGAGAGGAAAAACCAGGCTTCCTGTTTGAACTCGGGCAGGTACTGGAAGTTGTGAGTAATGTCGAATCTTGGCCTGCTCCGAAGGCGGTCTGCGGTGGGGGCTTCTCACACTCGCTGTGAAGAGTGGCTTTGAATCACCCACTTGCAGGAGACCTGGGGCCCGCGGCAGGCTTGTATAAGGAGTGCAGCATCCACGCGGGCAGGCCGCAAAGGAGGCAACCTCGACGTGCCTGCTGCAGTCGCTTGTCCTCCAGAAGGACCCAGCGTCAAATACTAAGGGCTTCTCACATCGGGGTCCCCAGTGCCCTTGGCTCCCGCAAGTCAGACCATTCCCAGGCCCTTGGAGGCTAGGACTGTCCCCTTCACCCCACTTGAGGTTGGACCAGTGCAAGAGGCCACAGGGGCTCAGGGTCCACTGTGGACCAGGAATGCCGGCCTGCATGACTCCAACTCCCTACGGGGCCTAGCGCAGGGTCCTTGGGCTCTCGCATCCCCAGGCCCCTGTCTGGAAAGGGACCTCACATAGGAATAAAAACTGCAAGCCATCCACAGAGGTAAAGTACCAGACACTGGGCGAATGCCTTATCTCGTCAGAGCCTCCCAACACCATTCCTGCATCACAGACAAGGAAAATCTTCCTATTCTAAAATGTACGTATTTTTTAATGTTATTGAGGTATAACTGAAGTACACTAAACGATACATATTTGAAGTATACAATTGAAGTCTGACATGCTTACGCTCATGCAATCATTACCACAATCAACATAATGAACGATCCCATCTCCCTCAAGTTTCCCACGCCTCTTTGCAATCCTCTCCTCCCTCCTTTCACCTCCGTCTCAGGCCACCTAACCTGCTTGCTGACAATACAGATTCCTTTACATTTCCTATGTTTTTTTTTTTAATTTTTAGAGATTTTATTTATTTATTTGAGAGAGAGAGAGAGAGAGCACAAAAGCCAGGAGCAGGGAGGGGCAGAGGGAGAGAGAGAAACAGACTCCCCACTAAGTGGGAAGCCTGATGCAGGGCTCAGTCCCAGGACGCTGAGATCATGACGTGAGCCAAAGGCAGATGCTTAACCTACTGAGCCACCCAGGCACCTCTCCTACAGTTTTATATAAATCCAGTCATACAGTATGTACCTCTTGTCTGAATTTTCTCACTCAACAAAATTGTGAAATGTACCCACGTTGTTGCCTATGCTGCCTGTATCAATAGTTCACTCCTCTTTATATTGAAGAGTATTCCATGACATGAATGTACCACAATGTATTTATCCAGTTACTTACTGGTAGACATTTAGGTTGTTTCCAGTTTCTACCTATTACAAAATAAATTGCTCTAAGCATTTGAGTATAAGTTATTATGTGCATATGTTTTCACTTCTCTTCTAAATGTGGTTTTACAGTCCCATCAACAGTACAGTAGACTCACATCCTCAACAACACCCGGTATGGTCAGTTTTGGGGTGTGTGTTCTTTTTCAGTTCTGATGGATATGGTAGTGGTATCTCACTGTGGTTATAATTTGCATTTCCCTGGTGACTAATGATACTGAGCATCTTTTCATGTGCTTATCAGCCATTTGTATATTTTCTTTTGTGAAATGCCTTTACAAATCTTAACATCTTGGAAACTGAGATGCATCTTACAGTTGATGGCTTACTATAGTTTAACTGGCAGGGAGCATTTTTTCTTTCTTGGTCGGACATAAAAATATGATACACCTTATGATGGATGGAATTTGAAATTTATGAAATACAGGAAATCACTTGCCCTGGGTCACGCAATGGATGGGGGGGGGGCAGAATGTCTAACGCTGACCCCGTGCTTTTAAGCAGCACAGTATTCTCCCCAGTTAGAAGAGTCAGGACCAAGTGTGTGGTCAGTGTGAGAAAAACTAAAGGGTCATCCACAGCACTACGATGCTTTAAGTGCTAGGCCCCAGAGCCCTGGAACATTCAGTGGCCTGGCCCTGGGGGACCCACTGGAAGGAGAAGCAGCCCCCAGGCGTGTAGGTGTCAGCTGGTCTTGGCATCTCGCTGCACAGTAATTCTTCACTTCCTGAGCCTTCACCTGGCAAAGGGTTACCAAGAGCAACCATATGCCATGCAGGTGTGTAGAGTGGATGGCGCTGAACAGGATGCAGCCTCCGATCTGCAGGACTCTGGGCCCAGAGAGGGAGTCAAGAGAGACCCATGGAATACACAGTCTGCAGAGGCTAGAAGCACTCAGAAGAAGGAGCGGTGGGCCCCAACTGGTTTGTGAACAGGATAAAGTCACTGCTGTATGGTACCTAAGGGTCCTGGGTGGGTCTTTCAGGTCATAAGATTCAATTCCTGGTTCCAGCCCTTACCAGCTCTGTGACCTCAGGCATGCATGCGGCTTAACCTTCTGAACCTCAGTTTCCCCCCCTGCAAAATGAGGGATAAATGATGTGATAGTGGATATTTCTATTCCTTTTACAAATGAATAAAGAGGATTAAATAAGAAAATGTAGGTAGAGTACTTGGCTTGAAAGACGGCTCTTTGGTCTGGGCTTTAAGGATAGCTAGGAATTCACCTGGAAAGAGGCATGAGGGAACCCTGGAGGGGAAACCTGTGTGATCCAAGGGAGAGCACTCGGATCCACTGGAAAGGGACTGAGATGGGAAGAGTCTGCAGGCACAGTGATCCCTCTGCCTCTGACTTGGAAAGACCTTAAAGCTGCCTCAGAGAGCATCTCCTGAAACGCAGTGAGGTGTTGTGCTTGTGGCCGAGGGCCCAGCAGTAGAGCTGCACATTGCAAGGAGGCTCTGAGGGCCAAGCACTCAGAGCCAGATCCAGAAGCCCTGGCCTGCATCTCACTCCCTCCAGGGATCCCTTCCCAAAGTGCTGCCCTCGAGACAGTCCAAAAATCCCCACATGTCTGTTCAGGTCCAGGCCAGCCACCAGCTTGCCAGACTTGCTATGGCTGGCCACTTAATCTTTCTGCACCTCGATTTCCCCATCTCTCAAACGGTGATATGAAAATATGACATGCCCGCCTGCCCACCACACAGAGCAGCGGCTGAGATCACAGGAGCTGCTGAAAGATACGCCAAAGGGCCTCGAAGCCAAAGCCTATGAGATCCTCTGCTTATGCAAATCCAGGGCAGTTCGCAGAATCGCATCACCGACTGCCACACCAGGAAAAGACACTGGACAGCTTTTCCTAGGACTCCTGTGCTTTCCTGACCAAGAAAGTGAGCCCAGAGAAGTAAAATAACTCACCTAAAGTCACAAAGCTGGTAAGCCAGAGTCAATCCTCAGTTTGATTCAAGCCAGGTTGAATCCCTCTGCCTCATGGGTCAGGGGTCTCTGTGGTCGCTGGGGGTCCCTGGGCACAAGGCAAAGCTAAAAACGAAGTCAGGAGCCAAGGTGGTCTCTCCTAACAGACTTGGGGAGCCACTGATTCCATGCACAGTTCAGAGGTCTTTGAAAATGCCTGGTCTCTGCAGACGCAATTATGGGACCTTCACTGAAAATCCCTTCTCTTGGCCTTGGGGTATTTTCTGCAGTCATTGCCCTAGTTACACTTACTTCATCTATAACATGGGCACAGTACTACACTTATTGGGGTTTGTGCTGTCCATCAAATTGACATCAACCATCTCCATGGCATGGGAGAGGAGATAAGGGACATGAAGTTGCTTTGAAAAACCAACCAAAGCTTACACAACACAAGGGTCTGTTTCTATTGTGACGTAAAGACTCCCGGTGCGGGCAGCCCTGGGTAGATTCCAAATATTGATGAACTAACAGAAGAGGTCAAATGGAATGGCAGGAGATGCCGCGACTGATGAATCTGGAACCCCAGGACCTCCCCAGGAGAGCACAGACGTTCCCAGACCCTCGGGGCCGCTTAACATCAGCCTCACGGAATCTTTGCAATTTAGGAAAATTGGCGGGCACGAGCTCGCAGATTCTTGGCAACTTCTGTGGAGGGAGAGCAGCTCTTTCTAGGACTTGCCTCCCCCACCCCCGTTTCTCCTCTCATAAAATCCCCTTCTGATCAGCATCTGATTCTTTTCTTTTCTTTCTTTCTCTCTCTTTCTTTCTTTCTTTCTTTCTTTCTTTCTTTCTTTCTTTCTTTCTTTCTTTCTTTCTTTCTTTCTTTCTTCTCTTTCTTTCTGCATCATCTCCAGTGCAGGCAGCAGAGAGAATTACAGACTCAGCACATTCCTATCCCACTTCTCATAAGTTCGGGCCCCTGATTCTCCCTGGTGACGCGCGTCCTCATGGTGAGTACGGGGTACAGTGAGTGGTTTTGAAGGCAGCTCCTTATCATGGAGCGTTATCAGAGCCATCAAAGTACACTTTAAGAAAAAAAAAAAAGCAGTTTCACCATCAAACTTGAAGGTTTGACTGTTAAAAGGAAGAGCCGGGACAAAGCGACCACAGCTTTTATCGCACATTTATGAGGGCGGCGTGCGGTGGGAATACTATATATTTTGGGCCTGCTGCTGAGAATACCTCCATGGCCTTTGAACAAAACACAAACCATGCTATGGAAATTGCCGGTAATTGTCTTTACCTACAGTTTCAGAGGGCGCACACCCGGCCTTGCGGTTGTGGGCGCCGTTTCATGCCGGGGTTCGCGTCCCCGGCTCTGCTTGGCACAAAGAGTGGAACAGATCGGGGCCCCAGATCTGTGCGCACCTGTGGTCGCTGCAAGGAGCCGAGGAGGACTGCCGCAAGATAAGGCAACAATGGAAAGTTTCTCACCTGAAAGGTCTGAGGAAGAGCCGGGAGGCCTGGGCGCCTCGGGGAGAGTCATCTGCCCCCAGAAACAAGAAACCAGGAGGGGAGACAGCCCCCAGAGCCCAGCCCCCTCCCACCCAGGAAGCACCCCCCACCCCGCCAACACACACTATTCATTTTCTTGCATGGTTTCTTCAACATCAACACTGAGGGATTCCTTTTACCTTTGAAAGGCAATACCTGCCTCCATCTATCAATAGTTCTCCTTGAAGAAAATAAACAGAATGAACAGAACTTTGAAGATCAGAGATTTGTTTTTCAACAAGCATGCATGCTCTGTTCATTCATTCACCCTTCATTCACAGTGGAGGTACTCCAGGGCGTCCCCAGAGCGCGGTACCAGCAGGGCAGGCCTGCCGCCAGAGGCCACTCCGTGGCTGTTCACAGAGGTCCTCTGGCCCGTTTACTCCGCCCACAGGCAGCTCCAGAGTGGGTCAGGGGCCACACAGAAGGGTCCTCACAACTCCTGAGCTTCCAGGCTCTCTGGGGGTCAGGGATGCCCCCTGGCCTGTGACCCCATCGGTGCCAAGGAAAGCCTGGGCCTGAGCCAGTCTGGGTGGGACACCTGGGAGGGGGCTGACCACGGGCATGGGGACCTTTGGGGAAAAGTGCGTTAGAAAGAAGGGGTAGCCTGGGCCACGCTTGGTCATTTCATTTGCTTCTGCTCTTGCTTTCTTACCCTTTTGTATTGCAAAAATAACATAAATAATCAGAAAAGGACATAAAATATAAATGTATAGCATGAGGAATTTGAGTGAACGCTCCTGGAGCACCTCTAGGATCAAGAACTAGAAGGGGGCCTGCACACCCCTCGCCCCGCCCGACCCTTCCCCTCTCTCCTCACCACAGGTCACCACTCTATCCTAATTTTTAGGGCAATCCTTTCCAGCTTCAGTTTTGCCCCCTGAGCTTACCTCCTCTAACACCGTAGAAGAGTGTTGCCTGGTTTTGAACTTTACGTGAATGGAATCCGTCATACCTATTCTTTCAGCCTCTTTCGTCGACACCACGTGTTTCAGATACCCCCGTGCTGTCGCGGGCCTCTTTGATTCATGGTCGTCACGGCAGCCTGCCTCCTGGCCTACTTGGCGGCACTGCCTCTCGATTCTCAGCGAGCAGTGCCTGGGGAGCCCAGAGTCCTCACTCCCTTGAACTAGCCTGTGGCGCCAGCCTCCCGCAGGCTGTGGGGGGTTGGCCAGACTTGGCTGTCTTGTCTCCAGCTGGCCTCGCTCTGTGGGGACAGGCGAGGACCAAGAGCAGTGGGCTCCCAACTTCCTCCGCAGAGCTTCCCCCGGGGGCACCCTGGAGGCTGCAAGGACCCACGACGGAGCTTCGCCCAGCCTCGGCACCGGCGCCTGGCGAGGGCAGGGATCACGGCTGCCCTGCCACCTCTGAACACCAGCTGGGCACTGGAAACAAACAATAAACCCAAGCACATCCTAAATGAGAAGCAGGTGGCTTCCTGGGACCAGATTTCTTAACATTCCGTCCTCTTGGTTTACCCCTTCTCCAATGTGGTTCCCATTTGAGGGAGTCTGAGCCTTTGGAGCCCAGAACCCATATGAAAAATGATATAAATTATAGCTCACCATCCCAGCCTGGCTGTTTGGGAGTTTGGCATAAACATTAAGGAAGGGCCACCCTGATTATAAGGTAGAGACGCTGGGGCGGGTGGGGAGGGCCGGGCAGCCCCCCAACATGCATTTCTCTGTTTCCCTCTTGGTGCGGGGCTTAGCCGGTTCACCTCACCCGGGGTTCTTTGAAAATGAGGCTCCGTAGGAGTTAGCAAGGCAGGCTCTGAGGTGCTGGGAGCACGGGAGGGTCACCTCCTATCCCTGCCCCGCCACGCCTTCCCTTCATACCCCATGTTCAGGCCCAGCTGGTTCCTTCCTCCCCACTTTCGCCCACACAGTCCTCCCAGCTACCCAAGTTCCCACGCCCCGGGAGCATTCTAATTCTCCACGGACTATTCCTAGACATTTGGTGCAGAGACCCACTGATGTCCTGCTCCCTAACGCTTGGCGTCCCTTCTCCTCCTCCTCTGAACCGCACCAATTAGCCCTGATTGCAGAATACATGCATTGTTCTCTAACGGTTTCATGTGTGCAAGTCTCAAATCCCCAGATGGGAGTGGGGGTGGGGGTGGGCATCGGCCAAGCCTCTGCTCCTCTCTGTTCCCCAGTGTTCCCATCTCTAAAGGAAGGAACCCCCCCCCCCACGATCCCCCACCCAGTGTACGGCCTGGGGGCTCTGGTCTTCAGGAAAGCTATGTGATTGATGATGGACTATCCTCGCACCCTCGGCCTCCACCCTCGGGCCCTCTGCCAGGAAACCCACTCCCACCAAGCCTCAGCTGAGGTGGGAGCCCTGGGCCTCCACCCCCAGCCCCACCCCCTGCCACTGAAAGGCAGCACTGGGGCAAACATCCTAAACCACCGAGTACTTCTAAAAATACGGTGTTTTTGTCAGAGAGCAACCTTCCACTTCCTTCAGACTTTGATCCCCATGCAACCCACAGAGGAGAAGACACACTTACAATAACAGTTTACAGCTTTCATCTCCCTTTGGGGGCTACCTCTCAAGGGCTTTGAACCCCCAACTAGATGGTGGTACCCCGTGGTCCTTCTGAGCATGCTCAGATCCATCTGCCCTTGGCTTGGGGATGGGAGACGAACAATCTGTCCGCTGGGTGGGTCTGTGCTCAGGGAGAAAAGTCCAGGACACAGAGGCTCTTGGGGCACAAACTGGCCATGGAAGCTTATGCAAGTTTATAAGGCTCTTTACTGTCTAAAATCTAGAGAGAACATTCATGCTAGGATAGAGTGGAATAAATAAGGGCTCAAGTATAGAAGTGGGCTGGAAGAAAAGAACGGAGAGGCTGACGCTAGCCCAGTGCCTGAACAGAAGTAGGCGCTCCATAAATGTTTGTTAGACTTTCAGGGACTGTTTCTGCCTGAAGAGATGGGGAACGTTCTTCCCACAGCCATGCAGGCAGGCTCGGAAGGACGCTGATGGGCGAGGATGGAGAGGTAAGGATTTCCTGGCATGGGAACAGCATGGGCAAAGGCTCAGCCACGTACTGAACAAGCGAAGTGCGAATTCACCCCATATTTGGCTGAAAGAGAGCTATGAAAGCTCTTCCACGAGCTCAACAGACACGTGAGCGGTGGCTGCTCGGAAGAAAACACAGGGACAGGCGAAATCACGGGATGAAATCAGAGAACCGTGATAAAAACGATCTTGTATGAGCACCAACTGTATGCCAGGCACCATTCTGAGCCCTGAACATACAGGTCTCTGCAGCAGACCTCAACCTTCGTTACTCATGTTTATTTTTCCTTAAGGGGAACAGCTTCAGAGAGGAAATGTCCTTTGGCCCCAGGTCAGAGGCAGAGCCGGATTTGAAGCCAGGCAGCCCGGCTCCTGGTTGATAAGGCCCAGTAAGACCCTGCCTGAGGCCACAGTGATTCTGGCCGATCTGTGCTTGCTGACCAAGACCCTGGCCTTCCTGCTCAATCGGGTGCCCAGGGAATGACCCCAGTGCCCACTTCTCACGCCTCCTAGAGCCCAAGTGCTCTCTGCTCGTGACTTCATTTATTCCCCCACCAAGCTTTGAAGTAAGTGCGGCGTTTAGTTACAAAGCCAGGCGAGGAAGCCGAGGTGCAGAGAGGCTAACTCACACAGTTAGCAAGTGACAGAGCGGGGATTTGAATGCAGATCCATCTGACCCCAAATTCCGTGCCCCTAACTTCTCTGCAGCCTCGCTGGGTTTCACCTCCTGCCTGGGAATTCCAGACTGTGAGTAATTCAAACGTGTCTGAAAAAGTCAAAATCACTATAATTTCCTAAAGACTTTAATGGAGGCAGAACATCTCACTTCAAAACAAAGAATTTATCAGCAAAACTGCCAAGGGGGCCTCTGAGTCACTGTCTTGGGCTTCTCTCTGTTTTGGAGAGGGAGTTGTGCGTAGAAGTCTCCAGCACAGGGGCCAGGCTGAGAAAACCAAGGTTGGGGTCCTGGCTTTGCCTCTCGCATGCTGTTCAAGCCTGGGGTCATGCCTTGAGCTTTCTGGATGTGTGTCGTCATCCAGAAGATGTGCAGGTCTCTCGGGGGATCTCCAACACTGATTCTAGAGCTCACGACGCATGTCTGTTCCCCTCACCGATCCCCAGTAGCCAATCCCCCATGGAGGGAACAGAGGTGTTGGACCATAGCGTAGACGTACAGTTCAGTAAATTCACTCTGGGCCTTAGGTTATCAGAGATTTCCATGTGAATCTTCTTTCCTGGTTGCAGCCTCTGCCTCTTCTCAGGGCCCAGCAGAACTGATGGAATTTCCCTGTCGGCTGGTTCACAGATTTGACCCGGGCTTGCCAAAGCCACCTGCAGCCAAGGCCTCTTTCAAGCTCACGCGCAATCGTCCTTCCAGGGAATAAAGGTGATTTATGGATTCCCAGCCCTGAGTCATAAATCTACGAGCGATCTGCTGTGTTTGGGAATGGCAGCCACTCCGGCCCCTGGCAAACCTGAAGGCGTGTGTGAGTCATCGGAGCACAGGTGCACCTCATTCGATAGCGCTGGATATGGTCCTGCAAAGTGAGATGTGAACGCAACCTTCTTTAAATGCCCTAGGGGAAGGTGTTCCCTTCTGCGGTGGGTAAGATCACTGCCTGTTCTTAATCTGGCGGGGCTTCCGTGTATTGGGAGCACTGAGGTAGGGTGAGGAAGATGTACTCTGGGACAAGACTGACCCATACGCATGTGTGCATGTCCCTAGCACGGCCACGCGTGTCCCTTGTGAGCAGTACCCACAGAACTATGTCGTGGTAGCTGTGCGCGTGTGCAGTGTGTCTGCAGGGACACAGGCAGGCCCAGGGACTCCGGGCTGGGCCAGGCTGGCCCTACACAAGGCAGAGCTGAGAATCCCATCTAGGCCCAAGCCCTACAGGCCTGTAATTGCCCAGAGGGCCTGACCAAGTCTCCCAGATGTGACTTCATTCCAGAATTCCCGTCAATGCCCCTCATATCAGGCTCAGAGCCCTGGGGTGGGCAGGGGAGCATAGGCCTCTGTGCAGGGCAGAGACCTGCGCCCTAGGTAGAGAAGGGGTAAGGGCACTCTTCCCTCTGCCCAGTCTTCCCCTGTGGGAGAGACGGCTGCCAGGCCACAACCCTCCACAGACGGAGAGAGAGTGGCTACCGCAGCCCCTCTCTCCTGCTGGCCATTCCCTATTCTGGGAAACACTGTGGGAAACCTTTCAACGTTCCCCCAGCTGGAATCCCTTGCCTCATCTGAGAGTAACTGTTACTTTCCTGTAAACTGCAGCTCCAAGCCCATTGAGGTGCCCCATAGACCGGGGCTCTGTGATCCCAGACCACTGGGGCCAGCAGGGCTGTGGGAGGGACTGCAACTGCCCTGCTGCTTGGTTTAAAACCACGTCCCCAGGGCTGGGCACCACCTCATCCCAGCAAGCATGAAGCGTTTCCAGTAGGAGCTCTTGGAGGCTCCCTGCAGGGATGCAAGAGTACAAGTCCCGCCCACGCTGGGCCTCGACCTCCAAAATGCCTACCTCGGCAAAGGGAGGGAGCACCTAACATATACCTAGCCCACCTCTCCTCCTTTCTCAACAAGGTCCCACAAGCTCAGATCCCAGAACAATAGTAGAGCTTCTCCTAGTCCAACCGCTGTAGTCAGAGCAGTAGGACTAAAAAAACATGAAACAGGGCAGCTGCCTCTGTGCTCCCCACAGAAAGGCCCCTCTCCCCACATTCTAAGGCCAGTGGACGGAGTGGGAGGGAGCTGCTCCAGGCCCCACCGCTGCCTTGTCCGGGGCCGAGCACATAGTGATGGGGCCTCCCAAGGCCGCTGCTGGGTTCCTGCCCAGGCCGGGAAGGGCTGTGGCAACCCAAGGCCATGTCTTCAATTTTAGCCAAGAGCTCTGGGGTTTCCTTTACACAGGCCACAGGAACCAGGAGTAGCCCCCTTTGGGAGCATTAGTTCTTCCAGGAGTCTCGCCCCCTTCCCCAGCATTTCAAAGGTGTTCACAGAACAATGATAGATATGCCACGTAAAAATGTACTGCAGTCAAAAAAAAAAAAGAAAGAAAGAAAAAGAAAAAGAAAAAACTGTACTGTAGTCAAATACAATTGGAAAATTTGAGTTTAAATAAAACCAAATGGGTTTCTGTTGAGCAGAACATCTCAGAGCTTTTATTTAACATGCTAATGTGCATCTCAAAAATCTTAGGATGGAGTAAGCTGTTTCCCGGATTGCTTCTGACCTTTTTCTCATGGACTTTATCACAAGACTGGGGGTTATTGAAATCACCGGGGGATGTGCTTCTATACCTGATGTTGCCATCCCCTCCCCACTTTCCCAGGGCCCCAGCCTGCTGGGGGAGGCTGGTGAGGCCCAGGGACCAGGCGGTGCTGCTCGCAACAGTGGCCACTCGCCACACACAGCTATTTACACGGAAATGGATTAAAATTAAACGTAATTCAAAATGTGCCTCCTCAGTCCCACCAGCCCCATTTTAAGTGCTCAGAAGGCCCACGTGGCTGGTGCGAGAACACCAGAGAACATTTCCATCACTGCAGAAAGTTTTTTCTGACAATGCTGATGAGAGTCGCAGAGAGCCCTAGAGACAAGCCCAGAACTACACAGGAATTCTAAGAAAGACCCAGAGGAGCTCTGGCCTTCTGTCCCAGACAGGGAATTTGACCACCAGCCTTCCTTAAGCCGCACACGGCCACAGGGCACCAGCTACTGAATCAGACTCTCCCCAAGTGGAACAGAGGCTTTTTACTGGGACTTCAGCAAAGGGCATGCTTCCTGTCTCCAGGGCCTGACTCCCACACTCTGGTTCCTTCGCAGGCCCTCCCAGGCCTCACCGACTGAACTGGGGAAGGAGCCGCTGCACGCCCTGCCCCCTCCATGCCCATGCTCCCCAGAAGAGTACTGGTCCCAAGCTGCCCTCCCTCTCTAGGCCAGGTGACAAGGCACCTAAAATGTTCCCTCTGCCTCCAGCCCAGGCCCCAGGTCTACAGCTCGACTGAGCAGCCCTAGCTTCAGGATTTGAGGCAGGTTCCAGAAGCTGCTTCTGCCAGTGTTCTCAGCATTATGAAATCCCCTAGTCTGGGGGCTGGGCAGGGCGGGTGGAGGGGTGTGGAGGGGGGTTGTGGGCCGTCTGTCTCTCCTTCATCCTGGCAAACAAGGATCCTGTTTCCATGCCCCTGCCTTCCTCCGGGCACATGCCACAGGCCTCCCTCCACACTGGCTGTTTGGGAAACACAGAAAAGGGGTCCATCTGGCTTTCCTATGGAATTCCAGACTCCTTGCTGCCCAGGCCAGTCCTGCTCTGAGACTGGCAGGCCAGGTGGCTGGGGAGCTGGTTTGGGGGCTGGCGTCTAGCAAGGCTGTGCCAAAGACCCCTGTCCACTGCTTCCTCTGCACAGCTGGGCTTCTGCTGAGGAATACTCTAGACCCAAGGATTGGACAAGCTCCCCGTACTTGTCAGCTCTCTGCAGACTTGGGCCACATACAATGCCTGGAGCAGCCGTCAGATCTACTCGGGTCTACCCAGGCTCTTTCTGCCTGTCCTCAGATCTCACCGCTCCCCGTAAGGCTTCTGCCCTGCGCCAGGAAAAGGGATCCCAGGCACTCCCCTCCAGGTGAATTGGCTAGGCTAGGAAGCTAATCTCTGTAGGAAGCCAAGCCCACAACAACAGAGACACTCTGTGTGGCTGTCCTGTTCTGTCAAGATGTAGGTCAATGCACCCCTGAATATAAACTTGCTCTGCCTGGAACTGGGTGGTCTGGAAGTTACAGGGCCTGCCCAGTAACAGGAAAGCAGAGACCAGTTCTAGCTGCCCACAGCTTGCTCGATGGGGGCCCAACAGGGCCACCATGTCACACAACTCCAGGGGGCACCATTCACATAAGAGTCCATGTCAATGGCACTCCTGGAGTTTGCCGCAGACAGCAGCCCTGGAAGCAGGCTTGCTGCATGTGCTGCGTGATGGCAAGGTTGACCTTTCTCCCTAGGAGTGGCTGTTGCAACCTCCAGTCCAGCCCTAGAGCAGGCAGTCCCAGCGCCCCATCTCAGGGCCTCACCCAGTTCCCAAATGAGCCCTTAGCAGAGGCCCTTAGCAGAGGATCAGGGGTGGGGTGCAGGCCTGGAACCTCAGGGCTCTGCAGCTCTTTCTCTAAAAATCCATTTCAATCATCGGCATGTTTCTGTAGTTCGATAAGCTCTCTTTACGGACTGGCCCCCGCAAAACGGGCAAAGGACACAGAGGCGACACAGATAAGGAATGGAGAAATCGGCTCTTAAACATACGAGACGATTCTTACTTCAGTACAATGAGAGAAATGTAAAAACACAACGCCATCTTTCTCCTATCGGAACCGAAAAGACTAAAACATGTTATAAAACTTGAGCGGCACCTGGGTGGCTCAGTCGGTTAAGCGTCTGCTTTCAGCTCAGGTCATGATTTCAGGGTCCTGAGATCGAGCCCCGATTGGGCTTCCTGCTCAGTGGGGAGTCCCGCTTCTCCCTCTGCCTCTGCCTGTTGCTCCCCCTGCTTGTGCTCTCTCTCCCTCTGTCTTTCTCTCTCTCTCTCTCTCTCGAATAAATACACAAAATCTTCAAACAAACAAACAACAACAACTAAGTGTGGGCGAGGCAGCGATGAGCCAGGGATCGTCCTAAGTGGGAACCGCGGCGGAGGACAACTTGACCATAGCTACCACAGCTAGAAGCACACTTCTGTGGCTCGGCATTTCCACAGCGGGCAATTAGCCTACAGATGTCCTTGCACACGTGTGCATTGGTGAATGGCTAAGACGATCCCTGTCAGCATTGTTCGTCCCCACGCCTATCAGAAACAACCTATACGATGACCCAGAGAGGCCTGCTTCGTCCACGGAAGGTTCACAGACACAGCGGATGCTCTCCCACTTCTAAAGCAGATGGACCAGCGTCTCTATATATGATAGGACATGATCTCCAAGATGCGTTGTTAAGCGAAAAAAGCCAAAGTACAGGACAGTATGCTTCACATGCTATTTGTGGCAGAAGAAAAAAAAAAGACTGCACACAGTGCAAACGTATATGCTTGCAGATGCGTGAACTGTCTCTGAAAAGATACACAGGAAAGTAGTAAGAGCGGCTGCCTCAGGGAAGGGGTAGGGCGGGGGAGAGGGGTAGAAAGGAAACAATTTTCACTGCATAATTGTTTGTACCTTTTTTCCTGTACCCTTTGAAGTTTGTCCCACAACCTATGTAGTCTTTTCAAAAGAGAAATGAAATAAAATATAAGAAAACCTCCTCGAGGCACACATTTCCCATTTTCCTGCCCCCTGGCTAGTCCAAGCTCCCCCAGATTGCCTGTTTCGCTCTGGCTCCAGAAGACTCTTGCTCACCAGGAGACAGCCACGGGAGCTCAGTGCCTTCCCACAGCCCTTGGACGCACCGCAAGGCCCTGGCTGGGGAATCAGGTGGAGGGGTATGCGAGGTGTTGCCCATCTTCGGGAAAAAGAGGCCAGGCCAGAAGCCGGAAGCATTCAAGAGTTCCACAAATAACCTTTTTTTGCACATTTTTTTGTATTGTGGTACAAAAAACACATAACATAAAATTGAGCATATTAAGCATTTTAAGTGTGCAGGTCAGTAGTGTTCATATATTCACATTATTGCATGACAGGTCTCTAGGACTCTATCATCTTGCAACGTGGAAACTCAATGCCCACAAAGCACTGGCTCTCCTCCACATCCCTCCAGCCCTTGGCAACTGGCTTCCTCCACTCTGCTTCTAGGCCAGGAAAATTCTTGTTCCTGGCTGGGAAGATAGGCCCGGGGCCAGAGGTCTCCGTAGGTCCTGGCAGACTGTGCACCTGTCCTTCACAGCACAGGCAACCCTATCCCGTCCTCCTTAGAGACAGCACAGCTTTGGGATTGGGAGTGTGTACATTCTGGCTCTCCATTCACAAAGCTGTATGTTCTTGGGCAAGTCTCAGCCTGTTTCCAGTTCAGTCAAGTGGCAACTCACGCAGATAATGATACCTTTCTCATTTTCAGATCGAGTGATGTAGAGAGCACTTTAGATGAGTCGCCAGCCCCTAGTACAGGCTCAGCCGGTGCTGGCTTGGGTCCCCATGCTCCTGGGAGAAGCTCGGCTCTTGGTCCCCATTCTCAGGACCCAGGCATCTATGCACCCGTCCTCTACCCAGCCGCCTGTCCACTGCCTGTGAATGATGCTGCCTGTTCTGGGAAGGAGGCCCTGCCCTGCGAGGTCAGAGCCTTCCCAGGGCCTTGACAAATATTCCTGTAAGAGACAGAATAAGATTCTAGGTCACCACAAGTCCCCAGGAAAATCCCTGCCCTCAGAAGTTCCTAACTTGGGGTCTACGGAATCGCATGCAGAACTGGGCAGATGTGGGTGTTTCCCCCGAGAAAGGCTTCTGCTTCTGCCAGACCCTCAGAGGGGCCACAAGCCGTCACCCGGGCAGAACCCTCCTCCCCCTGCTGCCTGGCACCTGAGAGCTCCCGATTGCCTTGGCCCACCTTGCAACCCCCTCCTTGCGAGGTGGGCTCTCTGCCAGGCCTGACCACTAAAACACAAGGCCACGTGGAGCACGGCCCGGACTCTGGGCCAGGCGGAAACGGGGCTGGGGTGACTTGAGTGTAAGCGGCGCTCTAGTGTCGGTCCCCACAGATCAGCTCTGCGCGAATGATCCCATTGGTCCCTGGAGCCTTCAAGCTGACGGTGAGATCCCTGAGCGTCCCGCCACCCTTCCGGGCCCTCCTGCCCGCCATGACTGAAGACGGGTGCTTCCGACAGGGCTTGAGAAGAAGGCGCGAGGTAGACGTGGCAACGAGGGGAACGATCCACGGTGCAGCCCGTGCCTTGGCAAGTCCCACAGCCACACGCTCTGTGGCCTTGGTTTCAAGGAAAAAGCAAAAATGCATACTCGCTCGCAAGAGAAGGTCTAGAAAGAAGTACACTGAAAGCTTAACAGCGATTCGCTCTGGACGCTGGAATTCCAGATTATTTCTATCTTATTTTCTACAATAAATATGTATCATTTTTTAGCTCGGTGGTTCATAACTGTGGGTAAATCTGTCCCAAAAGGGGCCTTTGACAACACTCAGAGGTCCTTTGGTGTCACAACAGTGAGGGAGGGGTGCGCGTCCGCCACCGGCATCTCGCGAGGAGAGGTCAGGAATTTTGCAGAACAGCCTACAAAGCACAGGACAGCTCCCCCAGCAAAGAATTATCCTGCCAAAAATGTCAGTAGTAGCAAGACTGAGAAAAACAGTGGAACTTACTCTGACAGGGAAGCAGGGCTGGAGAGGCACGAGGCCCTCAAGCTGCTTTAGCCTGTCCCACCATCTCCCTGAGGCAAGTCCTTCTCACCCACCTACCACTTGGTCAGACCTTTGTGGGCTCCCCAGCAGGCAACCTGAGGCCTGGCCGAGGCGCTGGCAGGCCCCGCGCTGGAAGCTGTGAATCTCCTGAGGTCCAGCCCCTCGCTGGAGGGTCACAAGACCCCCAGGACCTCTTCCCAAAAGCATCTCCAGTTTCACCTCCTCCCAGAACACATCCCTGTCTAATAAAAAGACGTCAGTGCAGATTAGTCCTGACTGCCAGGAGTCTTAACATCACTGCAATCAATGAGACCCCCAAATTCTCAAACATCCTGCTCCCAACATTTTGACAATGGCATCCTGTTTTCTTTGGGAAGGAAATCCAGGTTGGATTGATTAACAAATACAATCATTATTTAACCTCAGAACTTGGTTTTGAAATTAATTTACAATAAAAGAAAACGTCCATGCTAAATAATCTCTCTAATTATATGTTAAGGGCTCAGAAATGGAAAACATTCAGGAACACAAAAGGCCCAACCGAGCTCATTAAGTCGGCTTTGCCTCTCAAGTATCTCTATGGTAACTCACAGAGGGGGCAGCAAGGGGGAAGGCTTTTAACATCAGATCGCCAAGACTTCACCCAGAACAGCCACAACACAAAACTCTTTTTAAAAAAGTCTTCGGATGATGAAACGGTGAGGGTGTGTTTCCAGTCATGGCCCGGCACAGGCATAGGGAAGCCACCTCTTCCTAATTGCCCACAGTCCCCTAGGTTCGCCCTGGAGAGGTCAGTCCAGTGGCTGCAGGGGGCTTGGTCCCCACAGCTCTCTGCATGCACACCTATGGTGGAGGGGCTGCAGGCGAATGGGCCTCGAGGTGCTCCTGTAGGCTGGGGCAGGCTGGGGGCTGGGGAAGGACAGGAGCAGAACTGTGTGCTTCCAGAATGAGGCCAACAGCCATAGAAAGCAATTGTCTCATTTTCCCTGCAACTGTGGCCCAGGTTCCTAGGGGCTTTCCCATGGGGACCCAAACAGGACAGGTCTGGCCAACACCAGGGATTCCTTTCTCTTGGACCAATCCTCTGCCAGCCTCTGCCAGCATTCCCCTCTCACCCTGCAGCCCTCTGTGTCTGGACAGATGGTGATACCCTGCATGGCCCTGACCACCAGCCCCATCTTCTTCACAGGAGGATCCTTGGCTCCAGGCTCCTGACGCTTTCTTGCATGAGCCTGGCCCGATTATGTCATGGGAGCTGTCTGCAGCCTGCACGAGGAGCGGGTTAACGTCATGGTAACCAGGGCCAGCCCAGGGCCTGCCCTCACCCCTGAAGGCCCAGATAGAGGCACTGAGGCACTGGGGAGGGGGCAAAGTCCAAAGGTGCCAAGTTTTAGTCTCTAACAGACAGGAAAAGAACCCAGCCAGCCCACTCTGGATTTAAAGTTGTGTTTTAGGGCCTGCGATGGTGATGCCTGAGCTGATTCAGGAGCAGTGAGCAAGCAGGCTGTGCTCCGGGCTCAGATCCTGCAGCGTGATGAACAAGGAGGTCAGGCACTGCTGGGGCTGCCCGAGGTTGGGGGGGAGAGGGGGAAGGGGGAGACCTGGAGACAGAGGAGAAACAGAGCCTCATGAAGAGAAGATGGTGGGAGGGGAGGGAGAGGAGGAGGGGACGTAGAGAGACAGGCAGGAAAGACAGAAATCATTGAAACTTACCAGCTCAGAGCCTGGCGGCCTTCGGGCTGAGCCCAGACTCTGAGAAGGAGGGCTTTTTGGAGGACTATAATTTGGGCCACTAGAAAAAAACATCTGGCTGGGCCTGGCTTGGGGGACGGACTATTCTGGCCTGCCTTCTGGTTGCCACAGAATTAACCTTCGAAGGGACCTGCCCTTTGACTTCCCAGAAGTTAAAACTTCCCCGATTCTCAGGGCCCTGAAGGCTCCCTTCAGATACATGGTGAAGAGGCTGGGGCCCTCTCACCGCCTGCCTCTCCACTTCCCCCACTGGCTCACCTTCCCATCTGAACAGGCTGGCACAGCCTTGGCAGAGGAGGACATCGTGTCCGGGTAGTCTGCTGGGTCTCTGCCAACTGCTAAGCAGCCCCCACACCCCCACCCTGCAGTCGGCCTTTCCAGCCACCTTCCTTGTCTCACCAGAAGCTGCGGGCCAGACCCAGGGGTTGAGGCTGAGTGGGGAGAGGGCTGTCCCACATCTCCCAGGCCTTGCTGGTACAGCCTGGCCTCTTGGCTGGCCCTGGGTCAATCCGGTAGGCCCTGTGTGCCCAGCCCTGCACATGGGCCACAGGTGGAGAACACAGAAGCAGCAGGACCCTTTTTATTTGTTCACTTAGACTTTATGTACCACCTGCTTCTCCTAAGGATTGAGGCCCCTGGGGCGAACTAAGTGCCCAGGGGCACAGACCCTGGCGAGCTAGGCAGGTTTCCTGCAGAAGGACAAATAGGTATCAGTGGATCTGCCAGAGGCTGTGGCTCTCCCTGGGGGTGAGTAGATGGAGCATTTTCTGGAAGGCACAGGCCAGCCAGAGCCCCAGCCCCTTCACAGCTTACCCAGCAGAAGAGCTTCTAGGGCACCAGCTCATTTACGTATCATTTGCATTCTATTTTCACGTAATGCATAAGATGGAAAATCCCCTCAACACTGGGCCCGCAAGTTATAGTCCCTAACGCTTTGCTCCCATAGCTGTAGCAGCCGGTGGCAGACAGGGAGTCCTGCCCATTACCTGGGCCTCCTGCCTGGAGGTGGCAGCTGCTGTGCAGGTGATGGCAGCAGCAGACACAGGCCTCGCAAAACAAGAGACTTTCACATGTGACTCACACTCCCAGGATCAGAAGCAAAATTACGTGTGAAAACCAGAGCCGGCTAAGTCTTCTCTGGGGAATCCCCTCAAGCTCCCTCCCCATTGCACTCCTTTAAAAAACCCTGGCATGGCCTAGCATTCAAACGTTCCAGAAAAGTGCCACACTCTCCCAGCCATGGTGGGCAGGGACCACGCCACGCATGCTGGGTGCCTTGAAGTCTGTCCCAGGGGTCTAGGTCTTGGAAAGGACGTCAAAGCAGAGAAATAGTCAGAAGTGGATTCATCCCAGTGGGGAGTCCAGATGGGTCTTCGCAGCAGTTGTGGCTTTCACGCCCCAGGGCTGCTCCAGGCTCATCTTTTTCCCAGCCTGGCTTCCTCCTTACAATCCACTCTGTGAGCCATTCCATATCCTTGCAGGAAATTGCTCTTCTGCCCAAGACCACCAAAGGGGATTTCTGTTGCTTGTGAGCACTAATCTCAGCTGGCAGATTCCCCGTGAAGGCAGCGTGCTCCAAAGCCTTTAGCAAAGGCCATCTTCATCTCCTGACGTACCTCAGGCTTCTCTGCCACCCCCAGTAGACCAGCCTGGCTGCTGCCAGTGGCCTGACTTTGGGGCGGAAATTCCTCCTTCTGAGTTTCCGGGTCCCTCACCTGTAAAGGACAGCTGATAGTTAAAAAAACAGGACTGGGGGAATGATTAGTGAGATGAGGGAGAGCTGACATAGGAGTGGGGACTCAGCAAACCTTAATTTCCTTTAATCATCATATTCCTTTTCAATTAGGCCCACATTCTAATGATTCTTCTGATCGCTTTCTTTCATTATATTTTCGTTTTTATTGTGAGAAGCATGAACAATGTGGCCCACTCATGCATGATCCCATGAAGTAACAAAGCAGGCTTCGTTATCCCCCACTTCACAAAGACGGAAACTAAGACCCAGAGAGAGTGATTTAGTGGTGGCCTCCCACGTCAGACTCCCTGGGTTCAAATCCCATCCCCATCACTACGAAGCTGTGTGACCTTGGACCAAGTTACTTGTCCCCTCAGAGTCTCTGTGTCCTCCTCTGTCAAATGGGGGCAATAAAAACATCCATGTCACAGATCAAATATTAGATAGCACCAAGGAATTATCATTCACTTTTTTGGGGATGTGATAATGGCTTCGTGGTTATGTAAGAAAGTACCTCTATTTTTAGAAATTATGCTAAATCACACAAGGATGAAATGACATGATGTCGGGGATTTGCTTTAATAGATTTAATTTAAAAGAAACAGACTAAAAGAAAGAAAGAAATAAAATGAGCCAAGACAAGTATGACATCTTGATAATGGTGCGGTTAGGGTGAGGGGATATATGTGGGTCTATTCTCTCTACCTTGGGGATTTTCGTTAACAACTCCCAAAAAGACCACCTGCCTCACAGAGCCGTTATGAGGCCTCCCTGGCGCTGGTCACAGGGAGCATTTAGCAAATGTGAGCTCAGGCTGTCACTGCCATTATCCTTGTCATGATCCTGCCAGCCTGAGCAGGTGAGCCCGGGAAGAGCCAGCCTTCCTGACCACCCCTCCCCCCACGCCCCATCACTCCCAGTGACACCTCGCTCTGCCCCTCACGGTGGGGCCTCACCAGCTGTGTCACGGATCTGTCACCAACACTGAAGGCAGGGCACAGTCATGAAGTGCCTCCCCCCCTTATGCCCCGTGTGAGCGGCTTTGTTCTGAAAGACCCCCTTCTGGGACTTGGTTGAACCAGAACATGGGGCCAACATGGGGCTACTCCAGGGCCCAGGTGAGAGCCTGTCACAGCTCCTTCAGGGGGGAGATGAATTCTGCCAGTGAATCCAGTGCCATCCTCTCGTGTGCAGTGGTGGCAGCTGTGGGGGGAGGCAGGGGTTCAGCGTCCAAGGGTCGCTTTCCTTACTTCCCGTCCCTGCAGTTCAGACACAGCCTCTTCCAGAACCAGCCACCAGGGGGTGCTCTCCAGCGGAATCACAGCCTCCCCAGGACCCAGGGCACAAGAGGCTGTGGAAGGAGCCTCCTGGCCACCCCGAGCTAGTGAACTGCTTGCAGCAAGTCCCAAGCCCCCATCCGACTCCTGACATTTTTATTTCCGCCAGCATTTTTAAATAACATTAAGTGATTTATTTTTTATTACAAAAGCAACTCATACTCAGCATACGAAATGGCTTCTTTGGATTTTTGTTTTGTTTTGCTGCATGTTTCAAGATTTCTTGTGCTTAGGGCAAATGGCTATTAAATTTTGGGGGCTATGAAGTAGAGGAAGGGGGAGTCCCAGGGACTTGTGAGACCCAGGCAAGTCCCTGCCCCTCTGGGCCTCGGTTTCCCCTGTGTGCATATTTGGGGGTACCGGCCCTCTCCCACATCTCTCTGAGCTCTAGCAGGCTGGTTTTCCTTAGGACTCAGGGCTGATCCAGGGAAGGTAGGACAGGAGAGATTCACCCCCCAACCTTTCTCTACAAGGCCCCCAACTCCCTGCCTCCCATCTCACTGGCTCTTCACTGTGTAGCTCTAGCCCCTCTTCAGGGGACCCTCCTGACCACTACTCTCCTCTCCCCCGAGGGCCTGCATAACCTTGACTCTGCCATCCGGGGTGTTTCATTACACGAGGCCCTTCTCCAAACAGGGTGATCTCCAACTCCCCCCTGACGCTTGCACGTTCTCTAGGAGCTCTGGCACCAGCAGCGAACATGACAGGCCCAGCCTCGCCTGGGCTGGCATCAGAGCACAGCTCCCTGATGAGCGCCGCGACCTGGCGCCCAGGGTACCTTTGGGACTTTCTGTGGGTGCAAAGGAAAGGCCAAGACAGCATTTTCCATGCTGGGGGCAGGCACGCTGCGGGTTGGTCTCCTGTACAAGTCTCAGCAACCAAAGGGGTTTTAAGTGTTTCCCCCTGTAGACCCGAATCTCATCTTTGAACACAAATGTTCGAGTTTAACCACACAAGCCGGAGGAGCTCAGGGACCAGCCAGGCCCCACCCAGAGTATTGTGTAGGATCTGGGACAAAAAAGCTTTGGGACTTCTGCTCCTCCCCAGTTTGGGGGCCTGGGGTCAGGGCTTAGCAGGAGACAGGGAGCATTTCTCTAGCGCCAAGGCAAACATAAACTGGTGGTTCTCAGGTCTGCAGTCCTGGGCTTTTCAGAAACCAACTGCCGAGCACTGTCCCCCCAGCCCCCAAGCCAGGACGGAAAGTCTGTCCCAGCCCCTGGACTATACCTGGAAACCCACTGCAACAGGCCAGCTGCTGTGGCCCAACCTGTTGCTACTGAAGAAACCTCCACTCAAACCAGAGGGGCTGTGAATTCCAGAAGGGGAGTTTTCGGCCACAGGCCTAGTCCCACTCTGAATCAGGATGAGAAGGGCCCCGTGAAAGTTTTTTCTTATCCCCCGTTCTGTCAGGCTCTGCCATGTGCCCACTTTCTCAGGGCTCTATAGACCCCAAGAAGGAAGGTGACTTGCTTATTGTCAATGGGCTCAGCTGTGCCAGAAACTTCCCCAAGCAGGGAGGGCAGCTCTGAGAGGGGAGAATATTGGAGAGAAAGAGAATGGATAGGTCAGGGCAGAAAGGAGGCTAGGGGCACCAAAGCTCCCACTCAGAAAAAGAAAAAGAAAAAGAATTCCCAGTTCAAAGAGCATGGTCTACCCAAGTGTGTGTGGGGGGGGTATCCTTAGGCCTGCTGGGGTCAGGAGCAGGGAGATGAGGGATGGAGGGGGAAGTTGCTTTTAAACCAGCCCCCCACCTACCTCCTGCTTCAGCATCTTCTGAAACCATGGGCTGAGAAGAGAAAGACAAGAGGGAGAAGAGAGAAGTTCTCAAATTATAAAAACAAAGACCAAGCTTGACCAGAGGGGAAACCCTTAAAGATGTCAGTAATAATAGCGGGTTGAACAAAAAGTAAAAACAGCAAAGCTGACAAGGAAAACCACAGCAGTCAGCAGAGGCCCACCAGTGACCCAAAGTTGAAGAGACGCACTTTCACCTCTGCAGAAAAGAGCTGGCTCTGCACCCCCAGGGCCTAGCGCAGCTCCAAGGGGGATCCAGAAGGTTTCCTGGGGCACTGTCTCCCTTAATGAGGCAAAGCTCTGATGCCACACCTTTGGACAATGACTTGGACTCACCTCCCTGACAGAAAGCCTGAGGCCATGGACCTGCCTGTCCTGGCACCCAGGAGACGCGGGGGAAGAGCTCGGTTCGTGACTCAATGATCCTTCACTACCTGAGACCCCCTCCCCCATCAGAAGCCCTGGACGCCATCCCCTGGGAGCCAACAATCCCATCTCCCATTTCTGAGGAGCCTTCTGAAGAAGCCAACACCAGCTAGGGGTCCCTTCTGCCCCTCACAGCCCTCACACAAGGAAGGAAAAGACATCTCCATGGGCTGCAGAGCTAGAGTGAATATAGAGCCCTGAGACCAAGACCAGGGTTTGAGTTCTGTGACCTTGGGCAGGTCATTTCCTCTCTGCGAGCCACAGTTTCCTCATCTGTAAAATGGGGTTAAAAGACCTACCTCTCAGGGCTGTTGTGAGGATCAGATGAGATAACAGATAGGAAGGAGTTTTGTAAACAGTAAAGTGCGGTGCAGGTGTCTGGAGACATTCTTGGGTCTAACACATATATATTGGGCATTTGCTCTCTGCCAGGCTCTGGCTCATCCCAGGGGACACAGTCTTGAGTAAGACACAGGGGTCCTGCTGAGACAGCAGAGAGAATGGGAGTGAGCAGGACAGCCCAGGCCCGCAGCCTCACCCACACCCAGAGAGACTCTATGGGGAACCCAGGTCTCCCAGCTCCTGTCCCTGGTCCTAGAGGCTGCGTGAGGTGGCCCACCTCCCTCAGCAGTGTCACTGCCAAAGCCACCACCACCAGCCTGGAGCTCTAGCTGCTTCCAGGACCCCACGATGGCGATTACTCAGCTGGAGGAAGCAGGGCTGCAATTTGTAATCGTCACCCAACCATGTTGTCACCTATTAGTCCAAAAAATCTCCCCTGGGCAGCAGCAACGAGAGAGAACTTCCTGCCTGAGAAGGGGCAGGGAGGGCACTTCTCTGACCCCCTCCTGCCCGCTGTTCCGTTGTCCTCCTCCTGTGGGCACTTTACCTCCCTTACAGTGCCTGCAAACTCCTGGTGCGAGAGAGCCGAGTGGTTGAGAGCCCAGGTCCAGGAGACAGAAAATCCTGACTTTAAATCTTAGCTCTGCCTCTCACCAGCTGTGTGACCTTGGGCAAAGAACTTGACCTTCTCAGGTTTAGCTTCCCTAATAATAGGATTTTCAACTTCATTAGGGTTTTGTAAAGACTAAACAAGATGATTATTGTAAAACCCCTTGTATGTTTACTAGGCTAGGCTTATGATTTGCTCAATTAATTTTTATCTATTTAACAAATATTTATATGGTACTTAATAGGGACCACAAACTATTTCAAGGACTCTACCAATAATAACTTGCTTAATTCTTACAAGAACCTAGTGAGATAAGTATTATTATCATTCCATCTCACGGATTAGAAGACTGAAGCACAGAGAGGTTAAGTGACTGTGCCCAAAGTCACAGAGCCAGCTAGTGGCAGAGTCAAAATTGAAACCCAGGTTCTTTCCTCTCCTGCTTCTTCCCATCTATCTCCTTCCAGCCTGTGGTTTTAGAAGTTGAAGTAAGTGAGGGGAAACTGATTTAAAAACAAGCCCCCTGCCATCGCCTATCTCTGTTGTCCCCAGCGCCAGCAGGCCTGGGGTGGGGGGGTGCCAGGGTACAGATTGGGCTCGGGCTCCATGCTGCCAGCCACTGCATTAAGCTGCCTCCCCAAAAGGGTGATGTTGTCATTAGTCTCCCTCAAAATCAGCGTCTTACAGCAGCACTCCCCCCCAGCCTCCAGCCCCAGTTTGGAGGCGGAGATGTGCAAGCTTTGCTCTTCCACTCACCTCTGAGGCTGCCGAAGCCTGCAGGGACTCCGCCAAGCCAAGCGAGGAGCAGAGCTGCATGGAGGTATAAGGGACTGCCCACAGCCTCGGAGGGGCCCCAAGGGTGGAAACCCTCCTCAGCGGCTTCCCTCCCTTGGGAACTCCCAGCCTCTGCTCGCACACCTCTCGTGACGGGGAGCTCACTGCCTCTGTTGGTGGCCTGGGCAAGCCATGGTTGGCCAGGTCTGACTGGTAGACGTGTTTCCTCAAGCTGAGATGAAATCTCTCCATGTAATTTCCTCCCATTAGTTCTGTCTCTGCCCTCAGGCCGCACAGGCCAGCCGACTCCCTCCAGCCTGTAGACATCTGGAGATGGCCATCTTTTGGCAGGAGGAGCCTCCACTCAGGCTGAATGCTTGGCAGCCTCAGGCTGGCCTCAGAAGGCAGGGCTCTAGTGCCTTCCCTACCCTGGTCTCCGCGTTCCACCCAGAATTAGCAGGACTGTAGGGTTGCAGGGACTGGCTCTTCTAAGGGCCTGGTCCCGAGCACAGCACCGCTGGCTGGGAGCCGGAATAGCGACACTGGACAGCACTTAACCAGTACCCACTCTTCATTAGACCACACTGTGCTAAGTACTTTTTTTTTTTTTTAAGATTTTATTTATTTATTTGACACAGACAGAGAGTATAAGCAGGGAGAGCAGCAGGCAGAGGAAGAGGGAGAAGCGGGCTCCCCAGCTGAGCAGAGAGTCTGACACTGGGCTCGATCCCAGGACCCTGGGATCACGACCTGAGCTGAAGGCCAACACAGACACTTAACCGACTGAGCCACCCAGACACCCCTGTGCTAAGTACTTCACAAGCAAGAACACATACCATCTTCCCGGCTCTCTGAGACAAGTATTACTATTGTCCCCGCTGAGCAGGTGAGCAAAGGAGGGCTCTAAGAGGGAGGCGACTGGCTCAAGTTCCCACCCACAGCGAGTAGGCGGGGGGAGCCCCAGTTGCCACACAGGCAATGAGCTTCCAGCCCAGCTCCAAAGCGGATAGCCGGGGAGACACGGGAGACTCGCCCACAGGAAACAGACCAAACTGCTCAGGAGAAGGTGAACGACTCCAACTCTAAAAGCATTGCAGGGCCCGTAAGAATTCCCAGCTAACAAACCAGTGGGAATAGCCCCCCAAGGTTGAGGAACCAAGCTGGGTTGGACCTATACACAACAGCTCCACTTCATGGGTGGCAGGCATTTATTAAGCACCACAGTATGTGTGGTCCATGTTAACACTCAGCAAGGGCACAGAAGGGTCCATGACCCCAAGAAGGTGACAACCCAGTAGGACAGGAGTGAAGCCTGGTTAGAGCTGTGATGACCAGTTTGGGGTTCAACTATTGCTCATTTCCTCCCTATCAGGGACACAAACTGGAGTATGTTTTGAATAAGGAATGCCCCTCCCTGCCTTCTGAAAGCAGGGATACCAGCATTTCCCAAAAGACTTCCAGAGGAATTCTGTTCTTTGGAAAATCATACATGGAAAAATAGTTTTATGGTCAAATAAGTTTGGGAGACACTTGGCTGAAGAAGGCTCGACAGGACACCTCTGATGCAGGGCTTCTCAGAGCCTTTACTGGCTGTGCACATCGGGACCAGCCATGACTATACGGTCTGGTGCAGGCTCCCCTGAAGCCCTCCCTGACTACCATGTCCCATTGGTCCTTCTTGCAACATGCCAGCTGCTCAGAGTAAAAGGGCCACTTTCCAAGTGGAAGATGGTGGATTATGCACCCAGGAGTCTGTTCTAGGAGAGGGGACAATCAGGAAGAGCCAGTGTTTGGGGAGGAGAGGCATTGTCCCAGGTGGTGGGGATAGGGAGACTGTAGGACCTGGGACAGGAAGATGTGCCGTTCTGGGCAATGCTCAATCAATGGACAAACGCTCCCCCAGGATCCTGGCTCACCTAAGCCCCAGAGACCGTACGGGATCAGAGTCCACCATAACCCAGAGTGTGGCTACTGCTCCACCTGATCAAAGCTCTGCCCTCCCCCCTTTTTTTAAAATTAGGCTCCATACCCAACATGGGGCTCGAACTCACAATCCCCAGATCAAGAATCACATGCTCCACCAACGGTGCCATGTAGGCATCCCAGCCCTGTTTCTCTTTAATCCTACTTGCCTCCTAGGCTGACATCCTTCCTCCAGGAAGCCCTCCTTGACTTCCAGGTTGTGTGCCAGGACATTACACAATAGCCATGTTTCTGAACCCCTGGCCCCGGAAACTCTATCTGTCCTAATGTGTCCCATAAGAGTTCCTTGAAAGCAGGTACTAGGCCGAGTACTTCCTCCCCAGATTTTAAGTGATTGCTGCTATGAATGATTCATCCATCCATCCGTCCATGCATCCATCCATTCAGTCTAAAAATTTCTGAGCATTGGGGCGCCTGGGTCACTCAGTCAGTTAAGCATCTGCCTTCGGCTTGCGTCATGACCCCAGGGTCTTGTGATGGAGTCCCTTGTTGGGCTCCTTGCCCAGCGGGGAGCCTGCTTCTCCTTCTCCTCCCCACTTGTGCTCTCTCTCTCTCTCAAATAAATGATCTTTAAAAATTTCTGAGCACTGCACTTTGTCGGCTCTATAACAGGCCCTGGGAATAAGCAGCAAAGCCCTTACAACCTTGTGTCAAAACTAGAGATCTAGCGGTACTTTCCTGGTAGGACAGTCCCCTATCAGTGTGTCTGGGGCTGTTCCCACAATCCAAACATGAGTTAATATGGGCACATTGTGAGGCGGCAGGCAACTCCCACATGGACCTGGGTCTGTGTCCCTCACTTCCTGTTGTATTTGTGATGCTTCTTGTCTCCCCTCTGGTCTCATTGTTGTGGGCTCCTCACTACATCCCTGGAACTAGGTAAGGGGCCCTGAGCCCAGAGAAGGCAGAGGACTCACCTGAGTTCATGCAGCAGGTCAGGGGGTGGTGCAGGGAACAGGGCACAGGCGTCCCACTCCCCAGCGCTTTGGAGACCCCTGCACTCTGACGGCACAGTGCATGGCAGACAACGGCCCCTTGCAGCCTGCCTTTGCTGCTGAGTCCAGACCCCTTCCTGTGGAAACCCAGGGTGATTTCTTCTTCCTGGTGAGCGAATCCCAGCCCCATTCGCTGGGAACCGTGGCTGGCACGATGTGGGAAATCAGCCTGTGGGAAACTGTCCTAACAAGCCCTCTGAGGCTGAGGGGCAGCTCTTTGTAGTCTCCCCACCAATGCCCCCCCGCCACCCCGCAAGCCAATTTGGTCAAAATTCCTGGGTTTCATCAGGGATAGCTAACATCTAGCTTTATCATTAAATTTTTTTCATTAAATTTTTATTTATTTTTTTAAAAGTATTTATTTATTTATTCATGAGAAACAGAGAGAGAGAGAGAGAGGCAGAGGGAGAAGGAGAAGCAGGCTCCCCTTAGAGAGGGGAGCCCGATGCAGGACTGGATCCCAGGACCCTGGGATCACGACCTGAATTGAAGGTGGACGCTTAACTAACTGAGCCACCCAGGTGCCCTCATTAAATTTTTATTTTAAGAGCAATTCTTGGCTGTTGCACAAAGTCTGGGCAGCGGGGTGAGGGAAAAAAAGAAGGAAAAAATGACCCCAAACCCTTCTTGCTTCATTTTATTTTTTAAAATACCTCTTTATCTAAGTAATCTCTACACCCAATATGGGGCTTGAACTCAAGCCCCCAAGATCAAAAGTCGCACGCTCTACCGACTGAGCCAGCAAGGTCCACCTTATCCCTGCTTCATTTTGAAGGCAGCTGCCTGGTACCTGACCCAGAGCAGTCACATCACAACAGCGGTGTGTCTGCCATTCTACAGGCCACAGCCGCCTCACACACACACACACACACACACACACACACACACACACACGAACATACAGTGAAACTACACAGTTTCCAGAGAGCAAACTGTGTTTCTAGTAACAAACCACAGTCTGCCTCTAGGATGTGTGGCCAGGCTCTGCCCTGAGAGAGAAGGCTCGCACGGGAAGTGTTCCTGCCCAGAGCCGGCAGCCAGGCCTCCAGGCTGTGCTCGGCATGTCCCGACAGGATGCCAGGCGGGCTGGCGGGCAGGAAGAGATGCGGCTCCCAACCTCTCCCGGCTGTAATTTACCAAACCCATCTGGGGCTCCTTTGAGTTGTTTTCTGGAAATGTCACATTTCAAGGGTCTCCCCGTTAAAAAAGGTCAGAGAGTTCACACAGGCCTTTCATGTGAAGGAACTTGAAAGAAAAGGAAAGGAAAAGTAGATTTTCAGCCTTCGCTGTGATGAGGTGGGCCCGGGCCATGAGAACACTTAGATGACTTTCATGACGTTACATGAAGAGCCAATTAGCCTAACAACTTCCGAAAACTATCTAGCTCAAGAGTACCCATTTATTAGAGTGCTTGGAATGTGCCAGGCCTTGAGCTAAGCTCTTTCCTAGGATATGGAAATCATCTTAAGATCACTCCCGCAGTGCTAGGCAGCGTTGGGGGTGATACCCATTTTACCCAGGAGGAAGCTGAGGCTCAGAGAGGATCAATGATTTGTCTGGAATCCCCCACCTAGCAAATGGTAGGGCAGGGAGGCAAACTCAGAGAGGTCTGCCTAAATCCAAAGCTGGAGCTCTCTTGGTCAGACCCTCAACCCTTGTGAGCTCTGACTTTGTCCTGTCTCCAGCCTCCAAGGACACCACGTGCCCACCTGTGGCTCCCATGCATGAAGATGAAGCCTCATTAACTCTTCAGCTCTGGGGGCACTGGGGTGACTCAGTCGGTTAAGGGTCCAGCTCTTGGTTTTAGCTCAGGTTGTGATCTCATGGGTTGTAAGGTCGAGCCCCAGATGGAGCTCCGGACTGACTCCACACTAGGCGGGGAGTCTGCTTGAAGATTCTCTCCCTCTGCCCCTCCACCCACTGGCACGTGTGTGTGCCCACACGTGCGTGCACTCTCTCTCTCTCAAATAAATAGATCTTTAAAAATAAATAAATAAATCTTCAGCTCTGACCTGGACTTCATGGTCCAGAGAACTGCAGAAGACTCTGGCCCTCATCCTGAAACTGCCCGGTCACCTCCGGAGGGGCAGCCTCAACAGATCCCACTCACCACCCTGTGGAAGAACCGCAGGGCCATTGTGACTGTTTGGGATCTGAGTCAGTGCCCAGAGCGGGCAGTCTAGGGTGGGCCCAGAGATGGTACAAACTGAGGTCTGACTCGAGGGAGACGCTCTGGGCCCTCCTATCTAGCAAAGAGCTTGAGCCACCCTATATAGACCAACCAGAGAGATTCCTCAATCCTCCTGGTGGTCCCTCCAAGCAACATGAGCCACTTGGAAAGTCAGGACTCTATTAGTCACAGCTCATTCATCAGCATTTGTCTGCAGAGACCTCAAAGGAGGTAAGAACCGCCCCCCCTCTGGAATTTTAGAGGTCATGATGGAACACTAGAGTGTGTGGTAGTTAGGGTGCGGGTCCAGGAGTTAGACTGTCAAGTTTCTGGAATTTTGGTGCTCTCACTTCCAAGCTGTGAGATCCTGGGTGACTTATTCAACCTCTCTGAGCTTTGCTTTCCTCGTTCATGAATAGGGATAATAGTCCCTATGTCACAGAATTGGTATGATGATTAAATGAGATAATGTGTACATGGCAATCACTCAGGAATATGACATCATGGTGCAGGTGATAATGAGGATGATGATGACGGAATCAGGGCTGACCAGACACCAAGCCGCTGCAGGGCCACCTGCCTTTGGTGTACAAGCCTGAGCTCCTTTGCCTTTCTATCTCTCCAAACATTACAGAACCTTCCAGGTCCACATGAAGTCTGCTTCCTCCAGGAAGCCCACCTGATCACTCCAGCCACATTGATTTCACCATATCCAAGCTCCTTCTGCCCATGGTGTACACAGACTAATAACCAACAAACTCTAAGAACTTTTCAGCTTCTCAAGCAGACAATGCCTTCTGGAGAACAGGAAGCCCACCACTGCCTCTCCCCTCTCCACAGCTTGAGTCCAGGTTTGGTTCCACAGGAGATTCTCCTTAGCAGGCATTCAAGCTGATTTCAGTGTGGCTGTAGATGTCTGATACTCAGCTTGTTTCTCTCTCCCTTACCTCTCCTCCCCACACCCCTATTCTCCCTGCTCACCTTCCTCCTCCCCTGGTTCCACCCAGCAGGGCATGATCCTGCAGGGTCATGGTTCCCAGGCTTTGGGATTTCACATCCCTAGAAAAGGTCTGAAGAGATCTGGGGGTGGGAGAGTGAACGGGATGGCCAAGTTTTTCTTTTGCCAAATAAGGACGTTTTAAAAAATCAATTTCCACCATTATTTTAGTAAAGAAAGGGTGTTTTTACACCAATAAAGCAGAAAATCCATAATCTCTGATTAAAAGCTAATACTTTAAGCTGAAAAAATTCAGCCTTATAGAGAAAACAAACCACCTCACTGTTGCCCTGACTTCTCTCCTTTCTCCATGGACTGGAGAAAACAACCCCCACTGTCCTGTGTCCACTCATGGGTCTGGGGACCTTTGTCCTGGAGGAGGCTCCTGCTAAGCTGGGCTCACCCTGAAAGGGAAGAGGACCCCCAAAACCTTTGATTTAGGCAGATCCATCTTCCCACTCAGCTTTCCCAGAGGAGGCTTGTCCCAAGTTAGATCTTATAACGTCAGGGGCTGGGATGGGGGAGCACATGGGTCCTCCTATACCCTTTCCCCTTGCTCCTGGGCTAAGATTTGCTGGATCCCTACCCCCACCGCCACTGTTCAGTGGGAATAAAGTGAGACTCAGCAGCAAGCTCACACCCAGAAAAGGAGACTGGGGGAACCTAATGGACAGGATCTTCTCGACATCTCTTTTGCCAAATTGAGCACTAGTAACCCCCCCCAGCCCCCCCCCCAAGGGAGGAAAAGTGGGCACTCCAGCCGTGCAGTAGGAGGCCGAGCCGCCCCGCTGAGCGGGCGCAGATAGGATCTGAACGCGGAGAAGGACGGCCCTGGCTCTTTGATCCGCAGCCAACCAGGCTGGGCCTGCACCGGGAGGGGCGGCGCGGCCCTCTTCCGGCCCGGCTTTGCGCGGCTGCCAGGGGTCCCGTGGGGCTCTGAGCGGGAGAGGCGTCCAAGACACCTCCTTCCCAAATACCCTCTGTCCCTGAGCTCTCGGGAGAGATGGGAAAGTCTACACCAAGTCCAACTCAGAAACCTGCTGGGGGCTGCGGTTCACATCACCGCGATCCTAAAGGGCCTGTGTCTTTCCCAGGTGCAGTGGTGGAGCCAAGGCCAAGTGTGCTGTGGAGGCCCGCCTGGACACGACCCCGGGTGCCTCGCAGACGCGATGGAAGCTGGCGCACGTTCCCGCGCTCCTCTGGCTCTAACAGAGCCTGCAGCGTGGATCTTGTGAGAGTCGGCGGGCGTCAGGCTCCGAGTCAATCGGCTCCATGGGAATGCGACTCCCCATGATAAGTTGCTTCTGACCACCCACCCCTCGTCGGAATCCCGCGGCCCACGTGCCTACCCAAAGGCTCGCATCCCTGGGCCGCAGGTTCTAGGCGTAAAGCTGAGTTGGGAGGGAAGGAGGGGGCAGGTGGCTGAAGGATCCTCACGGGGTTTGGAGGGATCCTTCCTCCTTCCTCCTTGTCCTCTTGGCTCTGTTCGCGCCTCGGAGATGCCACATGGCTGAGAGGCACGTCACAGATGTGTGATGCATGAGCCCCGCATGGAACAGCGCTCAATAAATGTGTGAGGGGAATCATGCTTGTGTTTGCGCTGTATGTGGGCAGTCTGGAAGGAGGTCCCAGGTCGGCCTAAGGTTAGACAACAGGGCAGAGAACGGGAATTTGAGGAATCCTAACGCTGTCAGCCGGGGTGGGGTTCGCGCACAGCCTCGAACAGCCTCCAACCTCTAGTAAGCCCCCAGTTTCAAGCCCAGGACGTACTGGCTCGGGGCGCCGACGCAATTACACCTTGGCTTGCGTTCCAGTTCCCTCCCCGGGCCTTGGAGACCCGCTCCCTCTGCACTTGGGGGAGAAACCTGGGCGCTGAGCGCGAATCCCTTTTTGTAGGTGAGGAAGCGGGGTCAGGAGTCTCCTTTCGAGCCCCTACATTTCGGAAGAAGGGCGATGCTTGTCAAACTTGCCGGACGCCTCAAAGTGACGCCAGGGAGAGCGAGCCCTTTAAGATTGGGCGCGCTGTCGAGTCCCAGCTTCTCCCGGGAGAGGAGGGGCGGGGCGGGGCGAGTTGACCCCGCCCACCATCTGGGCCCGCCCCCGGCGCCCCCGCCCCGCCCCCCGCACTCAGCCGGCGGCGCCTTTGATGTTAGGACCCGCCAGCTCCCGGAGCCGCTCAGCCTGGCGCCCGCGCCCAACGCCCGCAGCCCGCCCAGGCGGAGTCAGCCCGCGCTCCGCCCGCCGCGCTTCGGGCTCGGAGGTCCGGACTCCGGGCTCGCCGCCTGCAGGGCCGGCTCTGCGCCCCGCACTCCAGCGCCCTGCGCCCCGGCGGGCGGAGCGCACCATGCCGCAGCTGGACTCGGGCGGGGGCGGCGCGGGCGGGGGCGACGACCTCGGCGCGCCCGACGAGCTGTTGGCCTTCCAGGACGAGGGCGAGGAGCAGGACGACAAGAGCCGCGACAGCGCCGCGGGCCCCGAGCGCGACCTGGCCGAGCTCAAGTCGTCGCTGGTCAATGAGTCCGAGGGAGCGGCGGGCGGCGCGGGGGTCCCGGGGGCCGGCGCCGGGGCCCGCGGCGAGGCGGAGGTCGGGGCTGAGGTGAGCTGCGGCCCGCGTCCCGCGCCTCTCCCGCGCCCGCCTGCCCCGCCTCCCGGGCCCCTGGGGTACCCATCCCTCAGACCCCTCCTGCGCGGGGCCGCGAGCCCGGCTCCCCTCACGGCCCCACTGGATCTCCCCACAGGCGCTCGGACGGGAGCACACTTCGCAGAGACTTTTCCCCGACAAACTTCCAGAGTCTCTGGAGGACGGTGAGTTTCGGCCCGCCTCCCCTCCACCCGTAAGGGCCCGGGTGGGACAGGGGGCCACCGAAGACGGGGTTGGGGGGGCCAGGAGGGTGCCTCCCCCCACGGCAGCTAAAGGAGGCGGCAAAGCCGGGGCGGGGGGAGTGGGGGGCGGGTTTCCCGGGCGCCGCCGGGCTCGAGTCACTTCCGGTGCCCTGACCTTTATAGGAGTAAACAGACCCCCGCCATCTCCGCCTCCCCTCCTGCCCAGGTGACTGCCTAATCCCCGGTCTTGAGGAGAAAGCGTTGGCCCAGGTTCCTTGGCCGGAGGGCGGGCTGGGGGTCAAGTAGGGGCCGCCGAGGGGAGGCCTGGACTCGGGGTCCTTCGTCCACACTGAGGCACCCCCAGCCCGTGCCTTCTCCGGTCACACACGTGAGCGGGGCCCCTCGGCCGTTCTTTCTCTGGAGAGCAGACAGCCTCCAGCCCGAGCCACCCGGTCGGGCGCGTCTGACCCAGCTGCGGTTTTTCCAGGCCTGAAGGCCCCGGAGTGCGCCAGCGGCATGTACAAAGACACCGTCTACTCCGCCTTCAATCTGCTCATGCACTACCCGCCCCCGTCGGGAGCAGGGCAGCACCCCCAGCCGCAGCCCCCGCTGGTAAGTGGCCCCGGCAGCCCGGCAGGCCCTGTGCCTGCCACCTCCTTGACCAGGTATGTGACGCATGGGCAACAAGTGACTTACCTAGAACAAGATAGAGAAGTGAGAACTCTGTTCAGGTGCCTTTTCCCATACACGCCCAGTGGGATCTGAACCAGGAGAACTTTGCTGAAGGAAAGAGAAAGACTGCCCTAGGCACCCCCCCCCTTCCCTCCAGCTGTTGCCTTTTGTCTTCCTAGCTTGCTCACCAGCAGGTGCAGGCCCTGTCCTGGTGCTAGGTAATGCCAGGGTAGAGTCTTTTCCCAGAATTTTTGAGCTGACACCATCCCCTCCCCTCCTGGGGGTGGTGTTGGGAGTGTGCTCTTAGCTGTGAGCTTTGCAGTTAGCCTTCTCCCCAAGCCTAAGCCCCAAGCCTGGGTGTTTGGAGGAATGGGCGGAAAGGCTAATGTGTTTCAGAGCTCCTGGTTGTGCAGGAGAAAATATGCTCTACTCACTCTCTCCTTATTGGCATGAATGCCCGCTTGCCAGAGAAAGAGCCTGAACGCTATGTGTAGAAAGTAGTTTTGCTCTCATTAGCTCTGGGAAGGGTTAGCAGAGGTGTTTCAAATCAGTGGTGTGGGTAAGGGGCCCGTTTAATGATTTTACTAATTAAATATGTTAAAGTGCTTCGAAAAGATTCCATGATCATTACAAACCATGCTTTTCTGCCTCATTGGTACAGATGATCTAAAGGGTGAAGAGCCTATTTTGAGTGCATTGGAGCAGTACAGCTGCACTTAAAAAAAATTGAGATTAGTGTTTCAGACTGTCCTCAGCTGGCCTAAGTCAAGGGTGAGATTAGAGCTCCTAGAGTACACGAAGTGTTTGGGGGACTCTGGTGGCTGCAAATGGAGGCCCAGTGCAGGAGGGGCCAGCAGGTAGGCGGCTCACATGGCTAGTTGGGGGGTCACTCTGAGGGAGGAGGGTGACTGCCAGGCTGTTGCTGTTTCAGATCAGGAGGGAGGAGAGTTGGTTCTGAAAGCTGTTTTCATGCCGAAGCTGGTGGGAGGTGAGAAGACAGATTGAGGCTTCTCTCTAGAAACCCCAGAGTGGAAAACTTGGTAAACTGTTGACTGTAGAAATGAGCTCCTTGCCCCTTAGACTCCCCATTTCCTCATATGCAGAAGGAACATGTTGGTTGAGTGGTCTTTCTGCTCTAGGGTGGCTCCGTCTATGAGGTGCTTGCTTCTTTCAAGTCTGTGGGGCAGGGGGCTTGCCCTCTGACCTTGCCATCTGATGCAGCACCTCTTCCCAGAGACCGCTGCCCTGCACAAGCAGATGCTTACCATAGATGCTTTTTGGGCCCCTTACAACATGTAAACCCTTAGATTTTGGGCCAACCTGACATACCGCAGAGCTGCCAAACTGCCAGCAGGTGAGTTGCTGGCATGTGACACTGGGGTCACTGTGACAACCTTGGGTAGACAAAAGGCCTAGGCCCGAGAACAGTCCTAGGAGGGCAGGATCCCCTCCAGCCGCTTGTGATTCCACAGTGGTTCAGGGAAGAGGCGGGATTTCTGCGTTCCTTTCATGGCCTGTGTTAGTGGGGAGAGTGCCCAGAGTGGGAGGGCCTCGTTCTCTTTAAGGGTGTGGTGATGGGACCATTTGGTGTCCTTAAGTTCACACTGGTCAGAGTGTAGGCGGACGGGTGGCCAACTCCAGCAGTCAGGATTGGGGGTGGGGGTTGAGGGCAGGCACACCAGTGTTCCCCTGGCCTGTGTCATTTGTTTTTTCGTCTTGGGCATCTCTCTCAAGCTATAGCAGAGGCTTTTCTGTATATCACACTGTCTCCTGTAGAGGTAAATCCCCTTGCCCTACTCCCCACCCAGCTGCAGCCTCCCACTGCCTGGCTTCTGGGAACAGGGGAGGAGTAAGACAGGCTCTGGAACAGATGTTCTGTGTTCTAGAACCAAATGTTCCGTGGGGCTGGGGACAAGGACAGAGGCAAGGGCCTAAGCTGGGGTGACACTGGGTGAGGAGGATGTCCATGAATATAGGGGAGCCTCTTCTAAGCAAACCTGATAGTTAAAAACGAATAGCAAATTGGAGTAGTTGCTTGTGTTACCCAAGAAGTTGTGTGGACATTTAAAATGCGGTTGGTTTTAAAAAGCAAATTTGATTGACTTTATGTTTTAGGAGCACATGTATCAGAAAAGATACTCTTATGGTGGGTCAGGAGTCCATTGTAGGGCCCTATGGAAAAACTGCCTTTGGAGGTTTCTTCCCAAGCTCTGCTTTCCTGAGCCCTCTTCAGATGTCAGACTGCCCAGCCCCTGCCCATGGACCTTAGAACTAGTCCCTGGCCCCTTTGCCCTCTCTCAGAGAATCCAGGCGGTCAGCAATTGTGCTGAAGAGCTTTTAAGGCCAGTGGGGAAAGCCCATGCCAGGTACTCCTCTACCCACATGTGGGTGGCATGCCCATGTGGCTACCATGTTGGATGCCTCAGAGTGGGCAGACTGAAACCTTGCCAGGGGCGGTGGACCAAATGACCACCTCACAGCCAGCTGCCAGGGGGCAGATGGAGATTTTTTTTTCCTAATGGGGTGCTTCTTTTTGGTATGTGGCTTCTCTTGAATTCTGTTTTGGGAAGGGAGAATTAGGTCAAAGTTTATTTCATGGCTGATGTTTGTGAGGCATCTAATGTAGGCTTGCAGACTGTTCCTGGCCTCGACCAGTAGCCACTCCCTGTTTAGTTTGCTCTGTTTTGCTCTGAGATTGGGGGTGGGGGTGGTGATAGAAGGGCCAGTGAGCTCGTCCTGGGCCTGACTTTGAAGAAATTCTGGAATGAGTAAGGCATCGCTCCCTAGGGAAACTCAGACTCTTGGATAGGTGAGACTGCCAGACTGGCGCAGATCTTCTCGGAAAGGAGATGAGGCCCGGTTGCTCTTATGTCCCCTTCTGTGGACTCCATTTGGAGTCTATGGCCTGGAAGGCTGCTCAGCCTTTTACCATTTAGATGAAATGTCCAGAATAAGCAAGTCTATAGAGATGGAACATAGATGAGTGGTTGTCAGGGGCTGAAGGAAGACGGAATGGGGAGTGATTGCTAATGGGTATGGGGTTTCTTTTTGGGGTGATGAATGTGGAATTAGTGGTGATGGGTACACAACCTTGTGAATATACCCAAGCCGCTGAATGGTATCCTTTGAAATAGTGAATTTTATGATGTGAGAATTACATCTCAATTGAAAAAAAATAAAAAGGCTGAGCCTTTTGGCTCTTGCAGGGACTTGGGGCCGTTCCCCAGGCCTGACCTCCACAGCTGTGCCAGTGTATGTGTGTGCCCCAAGCTAGGGACTCGGGCATCAGCTCCAATGTGGGGAAGCCCAGTTGAAGCAATGGACCCTTGCTTGGGTTCCAGGCCATTGAGCTTACATTCCCGGGCTCCAAGGTCTGAGGTCAGATGAGGGCTGTGTTAACAAGCCCTGTGGGGAGTAGGAGGTGCAGGTATGAGCAAGACTTGAGCAGAGGAAGGAAGTGCTGCTGACACACGGCCACCATGTCCAGGGAAGCTCTGCAGAGAGGCACCCACCCAGCCCTCCATAGCCTCAGAGAGAGGGAGCAGCCAGCTCTTGCTGGGGACGGTTAGTGAGGGTTGATCAGCAGCCCTGGTTGGAGTGAACCTTGTTAGGAGGGGTCTGGCACCAGGCTAGGTACCAGACGGATCACAGCCAGCCTCTGCCTCTGGGAGTGCCTAGCTCAGTGGAGGAGACAGTTGAGCAGACTGGAAGCAGGCCCTGGTTGGAGGAGTGCTGTGACAGAAGGCCCTGCTGGGGCATCCAGGGTGGAGCTGGCCCCCACGTGCGTGGGCTGTGGGCTCTGGAGAAGGGTCCGCCGAGCAGCTTCCTGAAGGTGCAGAGTTGGCCAGCAGATGAGGACAAAGAGTACCTAGGCTGCCCTCCAAACATGCCAGATCTCCCACTTCTCTACTTCAGTCGCCTCCTAAAGCCCAGGCCACCACCATCCCTCACCCAGAAGGCAGTAACAGCCGCCTCCAGGCTCCCTTGACTTTGCCCCCCCACCCCCGAGCCCCTGCCCTAACCCCCAGTCCAGGCTGCACACATCAGCCCAGCATCAGTCAGATCCCTTCTCTTGCCTGCTGAAACCCCGCAGTGGCTTCCCATTGCTCTTGGAGTAAGATCCAAACCACTCACCACAGCCCTAGTGCCTGGGTGGCCGGCCCTGCTGACAGCCCCTCCTCGTCTGCACCATGCTCTTCCTCTCTCCCTAAATAGCAGCTACTGCGCTGTCTCCATCTGTTTTCACCCGTCCTGTTCTTTTCCACCTCAGGACCTTTGCACTTGTTCCCTCAGTTTGGAATTCTCTTCCCCAGCTCTCCCATAGCTGCCACCTTCTCATTTGTTATTCAGGGCTGAATTCAAATATCACCTCCCCAGAGCATCCAACTGGGTCACTCTGTCACTCCCCCAGGCCTCTGCTGCCTCACCCACTCTGGTTCCCCAGGCCACAGTGGGCGGCCCTGCTTTATGATGAACTCGCTGTACTGAGACCAAAGGCAGCCCATCCGTCAAAAGTATCTCTCTACCTTAGTTTCCTCATTTGCACAATGAGAGTGGTGAGCCCTCCTCCCAGAGTTGGAGTGTGGGCTGGAGGCAGCAGTGCCAGGGAGGTGCCCAGGAAGGTGCCAGCATGTCCTGGGCTTGGGAGGTGGGGCTTTGGCCATAACTGATCCCTTCTCCCTTTTGCTCTCCTGGCTCGTCTGAGGCTAGTGCTGGCTCAGTGGTAGGCTCCATGGAGACTTCCACCTGGAAAGATGTACCTCTACTTCGGGTCACAGGGGTCTGGGGGTCTGAACCCTGGGGGCCAGCTCTGGAACAGGGACACAAGTGTACAGGCCCTTTTCTTTCTCTATTTTTTTTTTTTAAAGGTTTATTTATTCTAAGAGAATAAGCAAGCGAGCGGAGGGAGGGGCAGAGGGAGAGAATCTCTAGTAGACTCCCTGCTGAATGGGGAGCCCGACACGGGGCTTGATCCCAAGACCCTGAGATCACGACTTGAGCTGAAATCAAGAATCAGACAGTCAGCCGACTGAGCCACCCAGGCGCGCCCCATGTACAGGCCCCTTTCTTGCTGCTGTACCTTACCTAGGGATTCTTGGGAGGGGGAAGTACTATTCTTGGAGCCAGGATGGGAGCCCTCACTACTCCATCCTGCAGTCCTCTCCTGCCGTGCCCAAAGATTGATCTGAAAGAGATCCCCCTTCCCCAGCCATGTAGAAGCCCTTCGTGTAAGATGTTCAGGGCTGAAGCTATTTTGTAAGAAAAATAGGGAAAAGACCTGTTTGGTCATCAGCTTCCAAACCATTCTCAGACCTTTGCTCACATGGTCACACGTGCGTGCACCCCGTCATGTCTTGCCCCAGTTCTTCCCCTGGTGTGGGGGTGCATATTTGCACCTCCAGGTGGTGCCCACATATAGCATCTTTATTAGTTATCCTTCAGGCAGCTTCTAGTTTGCACACAGGTGGCCTTCCTTGCCCAGTGGGAATGATGCTGTGTACAAATCACACCTTAGTCTCCTTTTTGATTATTTTCTTGGAGCAATACGTTTGAGGAGAATTATGGGGTCAAAAGGCAGGAAGAATCAGGGGTGCCTGGCTGGCTCAGTGGGTAGAGCACGTGACTTTTGTTCTTGGGGTTGTGCGTTTGAGCCCCACACTGGGGGTAGGGATTACATTAAAAAATAAAATATTAAAAATAATATGGTAAGAAGAATTACAGCATTTTGCTCCCATCTGACCCCAGTTTGCTGTGGGTTCCTTGCAGTGTCTAAGCATGCCAACTCCCAACATGGAGTTTCTTCTTTTCAGTTGTTCATTTTGTAGGTTCATAGTGGGAAGTAGGACTTGAAAGTTATTTTGACTTGCATTCCTTCCTGACTTGGAAGGCTGTGTGGTATTGGCTGTGGTATTTGGAAAATCTGCAGCCCCCAAGGTGCGACTTGACTTTCAGGGTGCCTGCTTGCTGCCTTTCAGGGCCAGGAGAACACCACAAAGGTGGCTCCTCCTGCAGGCCGCTGCCGCACCCCATCCCCAGGGGCTGCAGTTACAAGACCCGTCCCCACTCCTCTAGCTCAGTGGCCTGGAGGGGCCGACAGAGCCTTGGGTCGGTCACCAAGGCCCGGATAGTCTTCACCCAATCGTACTAGGGCTTCACCGAGCCAGCTTCCATAGCTCTGCCCACCTCCCCAGGGGCCCTGAGACTCAGGTGTAGTGCAGTTGGAGAGGGAAGGCTTGGCGGTGACCTCCCCGAAGCTGCTAGCAGCCCATGGCCTCCTGGGTCTCCTGAGACCACAGCCCACCCCTTGCTCCTGCAGCGAGGGAAGGTTAGCTGAGCTGTGAGGATAGGCTCCGGGGGCCCTGGTTTCAAGTCAAATGACTGCTGAGGTCAGGCTGGATGAGGGTGGGTCCAGCTGTAGGGAGGGGCAAAGGGTGCCGCAGCCTCCCTCTGAGCTCCTCGGGCACCTGTGGTCCTGAAGCCATGCAGTCACACTCCCTCATGCCTTGTGACTGGCTGCTTCCTGCCGCTGTGTACAAACAAGACTCTGGTGGAGGAAACAGGTGTTTTATCAGGTCACCGGGCCCCCTTCCCCAGTGCACAGACCTTTGGGTAACCACCCTCCTTCTACCAGTAGGGACAGGACGGCCAGGTCAGGGAAGGGACCTATCCAAGGCCCCTTAGAGGCACGGAAAGGGAGGGCGTTGTCTGGAAGACCCACCCTCAAATACTGTGTCTGCCACTCCTTGGCTGAGAGGCCCTGCATGAATTCCTGAACCGCTGGCAGCCTGAGTTTCCTCATGTAGAAAACGAGGAGAAGGAGGGTTCCGACCTCCTTGGGTTCCTGGGTCATGGAAGGACACAGCGTGTGTGGGGTCCCTGGTACGTGGCCGGTGCTGTGAGTGCAAGCACTGGGGGGCTGGTTGCTAACAGCGGGTTGAAGAGCTCCTGCAAAGGGTGCTGTGCCAAGTGGGGGGCGGGGGCGGCTCCTGAAGCTGAGCTGGGATGCGGCCCCCACGCCTGCTCTTCTTCAGCTCAGCAGCTGGCTCCCCTGTGGTGGCCTCAGCTGGCCCGTGACAGAGTGGTATCTAGAACCCTGGTTCCAGGCCCCTATTGGCATTTCCGAGCCCCTGCATGCTTGGCCTTAGCTCAGCACAGAGGGGCGGTAGTCTGTACCTTCCGGAGCTCAGCCCTCTAGAGGCAAAGAGACTCTCCTGGGGGCTCACAGTTAGCTTTGAGGTTCTGCCCAAGTGGGATGAAGGCAGTGAAGAAGAGGCTGGTGCGGGGCAGCCAGAAGAGCTTCCTGAGAGGACCAGCTGGAACCCTGTGCAGGTGAAGTGAGACTGCTCTGGGGGTAGGGGCACTTTGAGCAAAGAAGAGCAGAGATGAGTATATTCTTGGTCATTGGAAGGGCAGCCCGAAGCCCAGGGTCTGTGAGGAGCACGAGGTAGGACTGGAGAAGAGCCAGCAGGGCCCAGCATGTGACCTTAATATGCAGGCAGCACTGGTCCCAGAGCCTGGGAGTGGCCGGTGGGCCATGCGGTGTGTTGGCAGCACGAAGGACCAGGTGGTGACCATCGGCTGATGGTTTGAGTTGGACACGGAGGGAGGGGTAGACAGAGCCAGCAGCTGGGGCAGGGTGGACGCTGGGAGGCCCCAAGCTGGTAGGAGGAGTGTGAGCAAGGCCAAGGGAGGGGTGGGCTTTGGGCAGGGGAGACCCAGTGTGCTGGCACACGCAGGGCCACAGGGCCTCAGAGGTGGGCATTTGCATTTTTGTGTTATTTCATTTGACTCTCAGTGTCTCTGTAGGGTCATGAGTCCAGGGTCTTGGCCTCCTGTTAACTGAGAGGAACCGAATCCCAGAGGTCAGGTCCCTCAGCCTATTGGTAGTTTAGCCAGGGCGTAGAGAGCACCTCTTCTCAGCACTGTCTTTAGCAGGACTCGAGCCTGGGGAGGGTCTCTGAGAACCCAGGACATTGGTAGCTTCTTCCTTCAGGCAGCTTCTTCCTTCAGGCAGCCTCTGCTTACAGATCCATGATGCTTGGGGTTTGGTCCTGGGCACCACCACCCTCCCTTAAAAAGATGTGGTCTTAGCATGCACAGAGTGTCTCAGGTGGGTCCCGGGTGGGTCTGTCCTGGTCATAGGGTTTGGCCTGTTCTGGTCCTGCTAGAACCTTGGGCTCCCCTTGGTGCAGTCCCCTGTTGTGTGGAAGGACACTCCCTGCCAGATAGAGGCCATGGCCTGGGCTAGGGCCAAGATGGGCATGAGTCTGGCCCTCTCCTTTGGGGAGGCTGCACGTGTAGCTAGTCCCATGGAGACTGACTGCCTGGGCTTTGCCCGCAGACATGGCTTTAGAGCCCAGAGGAAGGCTGGTGACAGAGCTTTCGTGCCACAGCCGACTCCACAGCCAGAGCTCCCTGGAGGTCAGAGGAAGCAGACGTTCTGCCAAATAAGCTTCCCCCACCCCCACCCCCCATTAAAACGACCAATTGTTTCTCTCTCCAGAGACAGGAAAGTTGTTGGGGCCCCACACTGTCTGCTTCTGAACGACGAATGTGTGGCTAGGCACGGATAGGCAGGACATGGCCCACCCCAGGAACAGGGGGCTTTGGAGATTGGCGTTGTTGGGGCTGCCCCTCCCCACCGTGTGTGGGCTGGCCTAGCCGGGGTTGGCACGTCTTCCCCCTCCCAGAAAGCCCAGTTTGCCTCTGAGGGCAGGGAGCCGTGATGGGGAAGGAAGCCAGAGGACAGGGCCACCTTCTCTCCTGGCTGTGTGATCTCGAGCAAATCTGTTAACCTCTCTAGGTCTCAGTTTCCTTCTGTAAATTGGGAGTGGGGATCCCTGGCCAGGAAGGATTTCTGAGGTTCAGATAAGTGTGGGCTGGAGACACCTGTCACTCAGGTGGGCCTCAGGTGGTGCTTGCTGGGCATTGCCAGGACTGCTCCAGGCCAGCCTCCCCATCAGGCAGGGAAGATGGGAGGGAAGGAGGGACAGGTGATGGGAGTCCAGGCTGAGGGCATTCTGACTAACTCTGACCTGGCTGTGGTGGTAGAGGCCCAGCCTCCCGGTCTGCTGGGCCGCCATCTGAAACGCATTACCGATGCTTTGTAAACTCCACATCATTTGGCCACATGAAAGCCTACGATCTAAAAATAGCCATTCCCAGAGGACGCCCCGCATTGGTGGGGCTCAGCTGACCTCTGCACGCATACCCACCAGCAGGCCCCGTCCCTTGACAGGGAGCCCCGACTGGCAGGGCCACACCCACCCACTCTCCCAGTGTGGGCAGCCCCTGCCTGGGGCCACTTTATCTGGGCACAGATCTCATCCAGCTGGTCAAAGCTTCAGGCCCTAAGGCTTTACCCAGGGCAGAATGTCTGGAGGAAGCAGGCAGGAGGCAGCTGGGGCTGTGTTGGTGGCCTCAGGACCCCTTTCCCAGCCCCATACATGCCTGGAATGGCTGTGGGACACTCATTGAGAAGCTAGCGGCACCATCTTGCACATGAGGATGCTGAGGTCCTGTGGAGGGGGAGCGTTGGCCACTGTCAGGTGGTGGATAGGAGGGCCACTGGCTGATGTGCTGGCGTGAGAAGGGTGGGGGCCGGCGCGGGCCCCACAGTGTTGGCGGAGGGCTGGCCCCAGCAGGAAGGCAGGGCAGCTGCGGATCTCCAGGCTGCTGGGCTTGACTCTTTGCCCTGCTTTCTGTGGGTTCCCTCTCCCTATGGTCTCTGTGACCAACTGCAAACCACTCTTTTCCCTAAAAATAAACATGCTTATGGGATTGGGGGAAGCTTTGTAGCTATCAAAGGAAATAATAGGGTGTTTAAGAAAATTACATTGCGTTTTAAATAACCAGCATGAAAGTCATTAAGTTTGAAGTTTCATTCAAATCAGATGGCTCTGTGGCTGGCCCAGTGGCCAGGCGGGCAGAGGGTGGGTGGGCCCTCAGGGACGCTGAGACACAGCCTGCAGAGAGCTCTGTGGCGGCGGCAGTGAGGTCTCTGCTGGGTACAGCCGGGGTCCAGGCGGCGCGGCTGCTTCGTGTGTGCCAGGCTGCGGCAGCCACCACACAGCTCGTTGGCCTGCTTGAAGCAGCGTGCAGGCGGGAGCCGCCCAGCTGTGGTGGGCAGCCCCATGGGTGGGGCTCGGGGGTGACCGTAGTCCGCAGGGTGTAGGGACAGATGAAGCTGGGATTGCCAAAGCCACAAGGGTTGCTGGCTGTATAGAGGTGGGGTTCCAGGAATGGTGGTTTGGGTCAGAAAGGGCTGGAGAAGACCTACGGGGCCAGGGCCACATCTGTCCCCTCCCCCGCTGGCCTCTCGGTCCCCACACAGGGCACAGTGTAGTGCAGGTGCTCAGTAAACTGTAGTTGAGGGAGTAACGGCAGCTTTAGCGGTGCGTGTGTCGAGAACTTCCCAAGTGCCGGCCCATGCCCAGGACTTTTAGTCCCAGTATCGAGATCCTTACACGAAGTTGAGAGAGTGTTACTGTTACTGCTCTCATTTTACAGATGGGGAAGCTGAGGCTCAGAGAGGTGAAGGATGTGCTAGGACCTGGAAGAGTCAGGGCTTCGACTTAGGTCCCTTTACCCCGAGGTCCATGCTCCTCTTTGCTCCACTGCTTTGCTCTCAAATGTGTGGAGATGGGGGCACCGCAGGCCTCAATGCAGAGTGGTACCCCCACTCCTTTTGGGCTCATGAGCTGGGTCCAAATGGGTTCTCTGGTCCCAAGGACACACTTGGCCCCCAGTGCCCCTCCTGGGCGTGACCTCACAGCTCTGGGCCCAGATCAGGGCTGGATACTTTCCTCCCTGGACATCTGGCAAGTCAGGGTTGTTAGGGCCACAAGGATTGTGTTTCGTGGTTGGAAGCAGGAGCCCAGGATTTCCAGAATAACTGTTGCCCTGGAAAATGTTTCCAAATAACATTTAAGATTGATCAGGTCTGATGCCTGACGAAAGCATGCAGGCTGAAACTTAAGGACTGTCTGTCCGTGGACCCTTTGCTCTTTGTGGCTCTGGTCCTGCCTTAGCTTGGAGCTCAGGGTTGGGCCTCTCTGGAGTAGGCGCCCTCCTCCGTGTGATGTGTGGTTGGCCTGGAGGTTGTGCTAGGCCCTGAGTCACTGGAAATGGCCTGAGGAAGCTAAGGTGTCCCTGGCCGTGGGTGTGTCCTGTCCCTTGTCACTGTGTCGCCTCCCGCCCCACCATGGGCAAGTCCTGCTGGGGCATTTCGAGAACAATTTTTTCTTTTCTTTTTTTTTTTTTTAAAGATTTTATTTATTTATTTGACAGAGAGAGACAGCCAGCGAGAGAGGGAACACAGCAGGGGGAGTGGGAGAGGAAGAAGCAGGCTCATAGCAGAGGAGCCTGATGTGGGACTCGATCCCAGTACGCCAGGATCACGCCCTGAGCCGAAGGCAGACGCTTTAACGACTGCGCTACCCAGGCGCCCCCAGAACAATTTTTTCTTGTACCACTGGCGTCCTCTGCCTGTAGTCCCCCGGCTCTGGTCACTGAGGGCCAGTCAAGAGCTTAGCAGTCTGGTCTTACAGCAATCAGGCAGGAGTCCAAAGGAAATCAAGGACCAGTGGACCCAGCCTGGCACACAGTCCAGCTTTCCTGAAAAGCCTGGTTTAGGGACCTGCTGGCTTTTGTCTTTTTTCTTTCTTTTATTTTGTTCTTCATTAATTTAATCCCACATCAACCTCATGAGATAGGACTGTTATACAGATGGGGAGCCCAAGGCTTGGGGAGACCTGTACCTTCTAAGTGCTGGAGGAGTGATTTGAACCCAGGCCTCCGCCTCCGTGTTTCCTGCCCTTACAACCATGCTTCCTTGCCTCTTACACAGCATACCTATCCACTCCTTCTTGGAAAAAAAAAAAAAAAGGGTTTTATAGCCCTAGCTGGGTTCCCTTGGCTCCCCCTACCCCCTCCCTCTGCACTCCTCACCCCCCCCCCCAAGGAGTTTGGTATTTCCCCCTCTTCCATGTATTTTTACAGTTACATCCAGTTGAGTATCTGTCAGAGTTGTCTGGTGTGGTTTTCGGAACCCCCTAATTCAGCCTCATTAGGGGGCTCCACTTCCGAGGGCCCCTGTGGCAGCCAAAGAAGCCCTGAGCTCCTCTGTCCGCGGACACTGGGCCTAAAGGGCTTGGTGAGAACGGTGAAGCCTGCAGCGGCTCCTTTCTGCTCTGTGCCTTGTTTCCCTTGGTATAAAGTGCTGGGCTCAGTCCAGAACCCCAAGGGTGGCAGGAGGTACAAGGATGAAACCCCAGGGAGCTTTCTGACCATGGCCCCAGGGCAGGACTGACCTCCCGGGGCTGGTACAGACAGCTGATCGGAGCCCCTGTCTTGTCTTTGCTCCTCAGAAGCCTGGCTCACATTAATCAGGGTGGAAACGCAGTGCTGAGATCTCCGGGTCTCCTCCCCCGCCCACCCTGGAGGTACCATCAGCCTCCCGCCTTTCAAGGTGCTGCTTGGGTTCTCTGGGCTCTCCCTCCTAGGCAGCATGCTTGCCCTTCTAGTCAGGCCCTGGTGAGGGCCACCCCTTTTGCCAGCAGCTGTCCTTAGCCCTCGTCACATGTGGAGGGGTGAGCATAGGCCAGACCCTGTGGGAGGGATGACCTTCACGTTTCCTTTGGTCATTGATGACTGAGAAACTGAGTCAGCTCCTATGAGGACAGGGCGAATGCACCCTTCACATAGGGCCAGGTGGAAGGTTGGAGGCACGTTGCTTGTCAGTGTGTGCCAAGAAAGGTTCTCGGCAGGGTATTACTGGCAAAGTCAGAGATCCCAGGTCCCCGGTGGAGGTCTGAGTGGGGAGACTTGGAGTGAGCGAAGGGGGATCTGGGAACCCCTGGCTTCACATGTGTGGTCTCCATACTGGCCCCGGTCCCAGCTGGTCTGTGAGGTCTGCCCCTGAGTGGTGACTATCTCTGGCCAGGAACCCCACAGGGCCGGATTCCAATCCACATCTGTCGCTACTTGCCATGAGACCTTGGGCAAGTTGTTGAGCCTCTCTAGGCTTCGCCTTCCCTGTCTGCAAAGTCTGCACGTGTTGTTAAGTGTGACAAGGGAAGACTCGTCCAATGCTGGTGGGGGGCGGAGCTTTGCGGGGCGCTGGCTGTTCCTAGGGTGGAGGGGCTGCCGTCTCTAAATCTGCATCTCTGCGCTTTTCTTCCTGCCTTCCCTACAGAGCCTGTTGGCTTCACTCCTAAGGGAACAGAATCTCTGAACTTCCCCAGTTCCCCCTCTGCAGAGTCTTGCTTTCCCTCCTGCCAAAGGTGGGCTGAGCTCCGAGGTTGTGTGGGCCTGCTCGGCCCGTGGCGGGCTCCTGAGCGGCTGGGCATGGGAGAGGAGCCGGCCGAGACTGCCTGGGCTGGGAGGGCGGGGAGGGCAGGGCTGCCCAGCCGCAGGGCTGCTGCACAGTCCCCACACCGTGTGTCAGTAGCATCAACTAGCAGCTCAGCTGCAGCAGCTCCCGGAAGCTTCTATTTTCCTCTAAAAACATCCTGTCCTGAGGGGCGTTCACCTCAAAGAGGAGGAAGGAAAACACAAGTAAACGAATGCGCAGAAACCACTGGAGGCTGTGGGCCAGGCGACGCAGCTCAGTGAGGTTCAGCGAGCTCGAGGGTGCCTCAGGGCCAGGCTGGGTCTAGAGCAGGCCTGTGGTTTGCCAAGGCCTCATGCAGGGGCTCTGGTCCTCACCTCTGCTGTGGCAGGGCCCTGTTATCTGATGTTGAGGCCAGGCAGCTGGTAGACTGGCCACACGCACCTGGCAGGGCTCTGTGCAGCAATGGCAACAGTACTCTGCCGGCAGGTGGGACCGAAGCCTCCCGGTCCACAAGGGTGTGGCCCAGCCAGCCCCCAGTCCTCTAGCTCGGCGGCCGCACGGCCACAGCTCCGTGCTCCGTGGTGGGTGTCTGGCACAAGGCGTCCGCACGCTGTGGGTGAGGAGCTTTCGGGCTGTCCTCTGGAGAGCACCATGTCCTGGGCAGCAGGGCCCTGAGTGGGGGGCTGGGGATGAAATGGCATGAGCCCTGCTAGGGTCTGTTTGCAGAGGTAGGGTCTGCCGGGACCTACAAATCGAGGCCCAGTTGATATGCAGGCACGTCCCATTTGGAAGGTCTGGGGGGCTCACTTTCTTCTCGGAAACTGATCCTCAGTGTCCCAGGCCTTGGGGGGGGAGCTTCCTACTCAGCAACTGGCCAGATCCCTTGGCACTTAAGCAACCACTGGTGCTGGACAGTGGGTCCCAGCTCCAGACACAGGTCTGAGGGAGCTGTGGGGCTAGCTGGTGGGCCCTAGAGGTGGGAGAGGAGCCAGGAGGAACTGATGAAGGCCAGAGTAGATGCTCGGGGCCAGGCCTTGGATGGATCCTGGCTCTTGGCAAGGCGGGGAAGAGAAGTGAGAAGTGGAGGGGACTTCTCAGCATGGCCAATGTGTGGGGTTTTGCAGGGGAGCTGGGCCAAGGAGCTGAGGCTTGTGCCCCCAAGCCATGTGCCCTCGCGTGGGCCCGAGTGTCTGTCCCCAGGATGATGTACTTTTCCAATTAGCACAAAGGCTCCATATGAACTAGCAGCCGCCCTGGCTTTGACTTTCAGGTTATTCTGACTGCCAAACTATTGCAGGCAGGAAGAGATTGGGGGGGCGGGTAGGAGGAGGCGTGGGGTCTCAGATGTCAGGCAGGAGGTCCCTGACTACATGTAGTGGCTCCAGCTCTTCCCGGCCTCCCGAGTCCTGCTGTGACCTTGTGCCCAGCTCCAGCCTGGGTGCTCTGTGCAGCGCTGCCACATTCTCCCTCAACACTGGCTTGTGTGGGGACCCACCCCTCTACCCTGCCAGAGACCCAGCCTTGAGGGCCCAGCTTTAACTGAGGTAACAGAAACAGTGCAGGGTACCATCCCCGATCTCGGGAAAGCAGTGAAGACAGACAAGTGAACAGATGCCTCCGTGCAGTAGAGTCAGTGCTGCGGCCTGGGGACCCTAGCAGGGGACCCCTGCTCACACAGGGAGAGTAGGAAGGGCTTCCAGGGGCAAGTCTCATTTATGAGGAAGCTTGAGAGATGGATGGAAATCAGCCAAGCCAAGTTGGGGGAGAGTTCTGGAGGCAGAGATGAGCAGCCCCCCTGTGGCTAGAGCATAGCAGGAGAGGAGGGGAGACAGTGTGGCCATCTGGCATCACTGAAGACCCTAAGCGCCCATCAAGGGGCCCCAGCATGGACCTGACAGGGGACTTGGCTGCACGTCTAACGGGCAGTCTTCTCAAGCTCAGAGCCTCACATGCCTCATCTGTAAAATGGGAAGAATACCTTTCTTGAATGGGTTGTCACACGTGGCATCTATAGTACTCACTGTCCCCTCTGTGCACCTGCCAGAAGAGAACGGTCACTATACCAGTAGCCCACCTTTCTGTCTAGTCAGCCTCTGCCCTGGAAGGAACACAAGGCTCAAGGTGTGGATCTGCCACTCCTGTGGGCTCGTCCCCACGGGCGTCTCTCCAGCTCCAGCCCTGGGAGCATAGGGAAGAAGGGGGGCTGAAGTCCACTGCACGGCGTATGACGGCATGCAGAGGTTATGGGGCAGCAGGCCTTTCCTTCAGCAAGTCTTAGTGGACGTGCCAAGTATAGAACCTGGACAGGTGGAGATGACTGACAAGCCAGTTCTGCCCTCCAGGACCCCCGGGCCAACCTCTGCACCCAGTGGGCACTTCTGCCTGCTAGGCTGGGGGGGCCCCAGCCAGGTCACAGTCCTTTCCAAGGAAGTAACCGTTAGACTGAGGTCAGAACGAGAAGGAGCGAGGCGTGCAAAGAGCAGGAGGAAGCATGGGAAGTTATGAGGGGACGGAGGAGGGGGTGGGCAAAGGCACTGAGGCAGAGAAGAGCTAGGCAGCTGGGCGGGAGAGGGGCAGGCCTGCGTGGCTGGGCGTGGCTGTGCCAGGATGAATGGGGTATCCGTGCACCGAGGCCTTGGCAGGTCCAGCTCCTGCCATCGGGCGGGCTCTTGGTGCCAGCAGCTCTGGCAGGTAGGCAGGTAGGCAGATGGTGTGGCCTGAACCCCAATCCCAGGGGCCCCAGAACCTGCTGAAGCGTTTTTAGGGTCAGGGAAGCAGTGGCTCGGATAACTGAGCAAGCAGTCTGGAGCAGGGAACGGGTGGGCTGGGCCGCCTCCCCTGCGCCCCCCAGGGTCCGTCCGTGACAACCATAGGCCTCTGTTGCACAGTGTGCAGCATCGCAGCTCCTCCCCTTACTGTGGGATCTCGGGCAAGCTGTACAGCCTCTGCGTGCCTCAGTTTCCTCTTCTGTCCAATGGAGAGAATATTCATGCCTGTTGTTGAGGAGCATAGGAGTTACATACACTCCGGAGGGCACTCGGAACTGTGCCGCCCACTTACCAGTAGGAAATGCTTTTCTCTCCGTCCGAAACGTTTGTTTGGCCTGGCACCCAGGCGCTCAGTGACACGAGCTGAGCGGACGTGTGTGCGGCTAGTGATCAACAGAGAATCTGAGCTGGGGAACGTCTCCTGGCACAGGCCCCGCCACAGGGAGGCCGGCAGGGGAGGGCCTGGTCAGGCCTCACGCGCTCCCCACCCCCACGCATGAGGCCAGAGGAAGCGGCAACTTTCTTCGCTGGGAAAGTGTTGTGGGGCTCAAGCGTTTGGGGGTTTTCAGAGTCAACCGTCAGAGGCGAGGGAGTTTTCTCTGTCGGCGGCGGCAAGGGCTCTCAGGGTGCACACAGCCTGCAAGCAGACCGCTGCGGTCTGCAGGGAAAATGCCGACTGTGTTTATTTTTCACCTGAGCCTGCAGGAAGTAGGGGGGTGAGGGGGTGAGGGAGGGCAGCCCAGCCAGGCCCAAGCTCAACCTCAGAGCAGAGGACACCTGCCCCGGAGTCCCTTATTTCCACCTCTTCCTGTCCCGCCTTGCCTTTGGACCCCCTCCTGGCTCCAGGCTCGACGAGAGGAGCGACGCTAGGGCAGCACTGCGAGGGGTTTCTAGCCATGGGCTATGAAAGTGTCCCATAAGGATGATGACCACCTTTGGGACAGTGGATTTTGAGTCGGAGTGGTGCCGAGCAGTAAAAGCCACGCGCCAGCAGGAAGGATGGCCTCTGCCGAGGCTGTGGCAGACTGGGCCTCCCAGCCCTGGGGTTTCCAAGTCCTGGACCTGTCCTGTAGTGCTGCAGTCTAGAGAGAGAGAGAGAGAGAGAGAGAGTGTGTGTGTGTGTGTGTGTGTTGGGGGCATGCAGGCAGAGGCAAGTAATGGGGCGCTGGAGTGTCCTGACTAAGGAGTATGGACTGCTGTGGTCTTTCGTGTAGGCATTCCACCATGTTGTGAACACTTACTGGGGGCGCAGCTCTGTGCTTGGCATTGTGCCCTCAGGTAAGAGAGGTAAGGTCAGAGGGGTGCCTGGGTGGTTCAGTCAGTTCAGTGTCTGCCTTCGGCTCAGGTCATGATCCCGGGGTCCTGGGATCGAGCCCCGCGTTGGGCTCCCTGCTCGGTGGGGAGCCTGCTTCTCCTCCTTCTGCCACTCCCCCTGCTTGTGCTCTCTCTGTGTCAAATAAATAAACTATTTAAAAAAAAGAGAGGGAGAGAGAGGGGGAAGGTGCCGTCGAGATACTTAGGGCCTGGTGGGGGTAGTCCGCCCAGGCCTGCCCCCTTCCCATGGAGGCTGGGCGGTCAGCATCAGAGGGAGGAGAGGGGGGAGCTCAGGTCACGGGGCTCCCCATACACATGCCAGCCCCAGGCAACCCCACCTTGTTGTCTGGGCAGCCTGGCCCTGGGACAGCCTTGTGCTGAGGCCATGGAGCGGGACGTTCCACTGGCTGAGGGGGGCGTGGGGTACTGGGCCCTATGCCAAACGGTTCCCCCTGGCTACCAGCGCAGACATGGAGGGGGCTGGGCAGTGAGACTGAGGGGCAGCCTGCCTCAACGTGGGAAGGACTGGCCAGGCCCTCAGTGCCCTGCCCCGGAGCCCTGGCCACCCCAAGGCCTCCAGCGAATGGCAGGCTCTCTGCCCCACCCCTGCCCACCTGGCACCTCTCCTGTGGTTTGGCTGCAGACTATTTAATTAGAGGCTTTTCCCCAGTTCCCAGGGAAGCCTGGTGGACAGGATGAGCCCTCTGACCATCGGGCAACGCCTCCTACCTCCCACTCCCTCCATACCCATTCCACACATGCGTCCCAGGCCGCAGGCTGTAGGCTGAGCTGGATTCTGGGGTTTCTTAGGCCTGGCTGTGCTGCACCTTGGGGCTTAGCCAGCCGGGCCAAGGACAGTCAGCTCTGGTCCTCCGTCAGGTGAGAGGCCTCTGCGTGGTTTCCTGGCCAAAGCTAGCCCTCCCCAGGGATGGGGATTTGCTGAGAAATGTGCTGTGGGGCCACCCTCTCCCTCCCTTGGAGCAGACCCACCCTACCCCCTTCCTGGGCAGAGTGGGACTCTGAGACTCTTTTCCTGTAGCTGGCACCTTGGACCCTAGGCTCTGGTTTTAAGACTTCCTTTCAAGGGTCCCACTCCACCAGCCAGGCTTACAGTTCTGGGGGCACAAGAGTCACAGCAGGGCTTAGATGGCAAGGCCTTCTCTGAAGCAGGAGCTTACATTCAAAAGCCCCCAGGCCAGAGGGAGCTGTGGAGGGTGTTCATTCCACTTACTGGGCCAGGTCTCCAGGCGTTTCTGCCCTTATGTGGCGAATGGTGGAATGCTTTCCACCAGAGTCCCAGGTTCTTGAGGGATTGGACCCTGAGGCTGTGGTCCTGTCTGTCACAAGGCCTGATCAGGGCTGATGATGTCTGGCTATCACTGTCTTGAGGACCTATCAGGATAAAAAAGCCCCAGAGGCTTCCAGGAAGCTTCCTAGGCCGTCGGCCACTGCTGTCCCAAATTCTAAGATAAGGCAGAATTTTTGCATCTGTCATCAGTGAGGTGATCAGGGCTGATTTTCTCATCATCATTATTCAAGGGGCAAATTGGCCCAGGATCCTGTAATGAAAAGGTTAATATAAATGCCAGAGAGCCTTCGAGCTAGGCTGCCTAGCCCACTTCACCTTGTGGGACACCTGAAAGTGATCACTAGACCAACTGGAGAAGGAGGCTGGAGGCTGAAGCACGCATGGGAAATGCTGGGCGTGAGCAGGGAAGAGAGGCAGGCGCGGGGTTAGAGAGGGAGTGGGGCCTGACCACACAGTGCTTTGTAGGTTTTCAGAGGGCGTTGGTGGCTCTAGGCAGAGAAGTGCTGTGATCTGATTTACATGGTTGCTGGATGGAAGACTGCTGGAGGGACAGGAGGCCACTGGAGTCGTCCGGGTGAGAAGGGACTACGACTTGGACTGAGTTGGGGATAGGGAGGAGGAAGCGGCGGACTCTAGATTATTTTGAAGGTAGAGCCAGTAGTATTGCCTGACAGATGGGAGATGGGACGTGAGCGAGTCAAGGATTATTCCAAGGTATCTGAGCAACTGGAAGGTTAGAGTTGCCATTAACTGAGGAAGACGGAGAACAGCATTTGGGGCAGAAAACCAGAGGCTCTGCTTTGGACATATTGAGTTTAGGCAGCATTTCAGACTTCCAGGTAGACGTGGTGAGCACGCTTTTGGGGAGTGGAGTTTCCTAGGGGAAGTAGGGGCTGAGATCGGAATGTCAGTCATCAGATGAAGACATGGAAAACTGTGACCCTGGATGAGAGCACTCTGGGAATGAGGGCAGATGGAAAGCCAACGGCCCATCTTGGGTCAAGTCAGGAAGATGAACAGCCAGAAGGTAGGCCAACAGAGAGCAGCCTGTGAGATGGGAGGCAAAGCAGGTGAGTGTGGCATTCTGGAAGCCAAGCGAAGAAACTATTTTGAGGAGGAGGGAGAAAAGAGTTGTGTCCAGTCCTGCCGAGAGGTCAGGTAAAGGGAAGACTGACCGTTGAGTTCAGCAGTGTGGCAGTCGCTGGGGACCTTGACAGGAGCCATCTGGTGAAGTGATGGTACAAGGGATGGCCAGGCTGAAAGGGAGCACGAGAACTAAGAACAGAAAGCCGAGGGTGCATTTTACAACAAAGGAGACTGAGACATGAGCTGGTGGCTGAGGGCGGATTTGCAGCGGGGAGAAATGGCAGCCTGTTGGTACCCTAGTGGGAATGCGGCTGGCTTTGCGGAGTGCTTGGCACAGCGCCTGGCATGTGGCAGGCACGCAATACATGAAGGATTCCACAGGTGTCCTCATACGCCATAGCTGCCCCAGGCCGCTTCCTGTCTCTTGCCAGCCCTTGCCGGCCAGCCTGAGGGGCCTGCACTCCACGCTTGGTTCCCACACACGCTCTGACTCGGTCACGATTGTGTCCGGGGTCAGGGCTGCGGGTAAAGCAAGCCTGAGTGTGGCACGAGCCTCCTGGCTTGCTCAGAAAGCCCTGCCTTAGAACAGCAGCGGGAAAGCCACTGCACCCAAGCCCTGGAGACACCATGTCCCTGTCCTCAGCCTCCCGGGCTAAGGTTGCCAGTGGGCTGCCAGGTGGGTCTTCCATCCTCAGGCAAATCCCCTCTGGCAAATTCAGACCGAAACTGGCCCAGGTGAGGCCAGCACCGCAGGGCCAGGGAAGGACTGTGACCATTTCCTTTGTGCACGTGAGGGGCTTCCCGCCTGTCCCTTCCTCATGACGCAACACCTGAGGAACTGAGCTCTTGGGTATTGTGTGGCTTTACCCTTACAGCAACCGTGGGGTCGTCTCCGTATGACAAGGAAACGGATGCTCGGATTTTGTAGTCAGTTCTTGAAGGCCACACACGTTAGAACCAGGATCTGAATAGGGCCAGCCGACTCCTCCTCAAGTTCACAGTGGAGAGCCCTCCCCGGACTGCCCCAGGAAGCCGAGAGAAGGCTCTAGTTAGAGGTGCTCAGGAAGGGGCTGTGGTGCCACTGCTGTTGGGACACCAGCCTCTGTCTGCCTGAGGACAGAAGCCAGGCTGATTAGTCCTGGGATGGGAGGCTCTTCCCAGTGGGCAGATGAATGGGCAGGGGACTGACTAGGGGGCAGTGTCGAGGGGAAGGGTGCCGCAGCTAGTAGCCCCGCTGCAAGCGCCCCCCGGAGGCAGGCGTGTGGGGGAGACAGCAGGCAGGGCTGCTGCTGGGGGGTGTGCGAGCCTCTGTCCACCTGGAAGCTTCACACCTTGGCTAAGTTGCAGCTCATACCTGGCCTTCCCTCTCGCCTCACCCTGGACCCCAAACAGCCAATCCCAAGGGGACCTGTGCCAGGCCTCTTCACCGTGAGCTACCGTGAGCTTCCCCAGAGCTGGTGATGAATGGATCATGAACTGCATCCATTACACGAGAGAGGAAACCGCAGCCCAGAGATGTTAGGGAGTCTGGCTGAATTCAACTCGTGGGAAACTGCACCCACAGGATAGGAAGGAGCCCAGGCCACCACCTCTCACTACTGTCCTGCTCCAACGATGTCCTGTTTCTTCTGTGCCATGAGTCAGAAATCCCTTATGTGTGCCCCTAGCCAGCAGAATCCCCGCAGGTGAACTTTCCAGGTGGAAGCTGAGCCTCGGTGGTAGATGGTGTCTCCAGGATCCTGGCTTGTGCAGCTGTGCGCTGGGGGTATGCAGAGCTGTGCCTTGGCCCCGAGCAGCACCTCCCTGTGGCTGGGTCGCATGGGGAGCCCCCTTCCCAGCATGAGTCATCTCATGACAGATCCATGTGACTAGTGTGAAAAGTAAGAGTCCTGTGTTGCTGAGGAAACAGGAAGTGTGGGGGCCGGGTGGGTTGGCCCTGGAGGGAGCCTGACCCCACCTAACCTAGCCCACCTGCTCTGAGTTAAAGGGCTGATGGGAGCCTTCCCTGTCCCCACAAATCCTGTTAAGCCTGAGGTGGAATAGTGGGTCAGACTCAGAACCCTGAGTCTGGGGGCTGGAAGAGGAGGAAAGAAAACTCCAGGCTGTCCTGGGTTAAGCCAGGTCTTCAGACCATTACTTGATGTCTGGGGCTGGAGGCCGTGAGCAGCCCCCCACACAAGCCACAGGGCTGCAGAGAAACCGGGGGAGGAGGGGGTGGTTGGGGGGAGGGGGGAGGAGTGTCTCATACCCAGAGGGAGAAAGAATTTCCTGCACAGGGGAGATGTGCCTCCTGGAATTGAGTGTACAGAAACCAAGAGGCTCTCTAGGTGGTAGGGCTGCCTGAGTAAAGCCTGGGGGACTGTGGGCAGGGCCACTGGACACAGGATGGCTGGAGTGGTGCCCCCTCCCTGAGGCCTGTGGTTTTAACCACCCCCACTTTCCTTTGACATTTGGGCTACCCGCACAGCTAAAAGAAGCTCTGTCTCTGTGTATGCCCCCAGCCCGGGGCCTTCCTCCTTTGGGTCTCCCCACATTTACACCCCCCCCCTCATTTTTCAGCACAACAAGGCCAGTCAGCCAGCCCATAGCGTCCCACAACTCTCTCCTCTCTATGAACATTTCAGCAGCCCACACCCTACACCTGCACCAGCCGACATCAGCCAGAAACAAGGTACGGATCTGGGAAGGGGAGGGGCCTGACAGCCCCAGAGCCTGGGGGCCAAGTCCCCAGCCACTGAGTCCAGGAGGCTAGGCCCTTTTTACAACTGGAAAACCTGGGGCTGGACAAACTCAAAGCCCAAAGAAAACACCAGAAAGATGGATGGGGAGCCTGAGGGCAGGTAGTGCCAGGTCAAACTTGGAAGGCTTCAGGCTGAGGTAGGAGCCTAATCCTGAGTGGCCTCCCCATGCCAGGATGTGGGAGCAGGCATCTGTGTAAAGCTGAGGACAATAAAACTTGTGTCCTTTCCCTCCCCCCCAGTGAGAAAATGGAAAGTGGTGGTTGTAATGGCTGATTCACCTCAGCCTCAGGGAAAGTCATTCTGAAATCAGCCATTGTCGGCTGTGGGAAACGTGCTGACTCAACCCTGGGGAGGCAGAGGGGGCGGGTGGAACCCAGGCTGCCCAGGCCAGAGCCCCAGCTGAGAAGCCCCAGGTGAAGACCAGCAGTGGACCAGGTCATGGTGAGACCTGGCCTTCCCACTCCTGAATGACTGACTCCACCTCTCCCCCGGCCAGCCAGTCTCCTTAAGGCTAGTCACCGAGCCTCTCTGCCCTGTAAATTGGGGCACTGTCATCACACTGGCATGGTCCTGAACAAACCAGTATGTCTGGTCCTCTAGCAAATGGAGGTAGGATCTTAGAGGCCCCACAGGAGGCTCTGAAATGCAGTAACTAGCTGAAGTGGCCTCCAGGTCAGCCTCGGTCACTCACTCGGCCCCTCTCCACTGCAGGAGTTCACAGGCCACTGCAGACCCCTGACCTCTCTGGCTTCTACTCTCTGACCTCAGGCAGCATGGGACAACTCCCCCACACTGTGAGCTGGTGAGTATGGGCCTGATGGGAAGAGGGCACCTTGAGCTGGTGAGACCCATACTTGCCATGTCCTTTTCGTCCTCCATCCTGGTCTGCCAGCACTCTGCTGCCAGCTCTGTGTCGGTACCAGGGGCTGTCCAGCAGCTCTGTCCATTCCCCAGGTAGCCCACTGCACTCCCCCCGACTCCTGGTCTCGGTCCTACTGCACTTCAACTCTGCCTCCATGTCTGAGCGCCTTGAATGGCGTGGCGGTGGGGGGACACCAAGCTGCCCAGGGTTATAAGAGTAGGCAAGGAAGATAAGGGAGACCTGCCTGGGCAGGGAGGGGACTATATGAATGGCCGCGAGACAGGTTTTGCCTCTCAGCCAAGTGGTGGGCAAGGGGATACTTCCTGTTCACCTCAGTGCCTCCGGCCCACTAGCCCTTTGGCTGAGCTCCCTGAGGAGCAGCGTTCTTCTGTGCCCCCACTGGTGCCCGCTTGAGCCCAAGCCCCTGGCCGACTGCTTAGAGAGCCTTGGAGTCTGTGAAGCCTGGGCCAGAAAAAGCCAGCCTGAACCTTAAGTCAGCAGGCCCAATTGTGGGCCCAAGGGCCCATCTTCAGCTGGAGCTGGGTCTCAGCACGCTAGTTGGCCCTTGGCTCGTGAACCACGTGTGATCTGGACAAGTCTGTAGCCTCTCTAGGCTGGGCAGTCACCCGACAGCAGGGAAGCATGGTTTCCCAGGAAGCAAGGGAAGGCCAGAGGCCCACCCTGAGACCTGCCTGCCCTTTTCCACATACTCTTTATCCATGTTCAGCTCACTCCTCCGTTTCCAGATTCTCCCCGGACAGTGCTCCACCCTGAACACCAATCAGGACTACACCTATGAATACCCCCAGGACTGAAGTTGGCCAGGCAGGGTTCTGGACACCAGAGCAGCACTGCTGACGCTGGCCGACCCTCAGGCCCCTGCCCTCTCAGGACCTGATCTGCCTAGTGCACCACTCGGGCCAGAAGCCCAACAGTTACAGGGCCGTGTTAGCAGTGCTTTCACTGGGGACTGTAAGAGCACAGAGAGGTGTCTCATCCAGCTTGGGATTTCAAGGGCTTTCGGGAGAAAAGGTCATTCAGCCAAGCAAGGCCTGAAGGGACACCAGGAATTAAAAGGGGGCCATATAATCCAGTTATTTTAACAGTGGATGCAGAAGCCCTAAGGCAGATGTCAACCCCGTACTGACCAGGAAATACGGCTGGAGGTGAGCTTGGGTGGGTGGGGGGCTTCCTAAGCTGCGTCCTAGGAGAATGCTGCCATTTCTGCCCCTGAAGTGCCAGTACAAGTCTGTAGAGGGACATAGGAGCAGCATGAGTTGCCCTCTGGTGGCAGATGCCAAGTACATACACTGGAAGAGTCCTAGCTGAGGCCAATTCCCTGCACACTATGGGTTAGGTCCAAGTCGCTGGGGACGTCCTTCCCCACATCTGGCCAGTAGCCAGACTGCTAACAGCTGTCTCTCCCAACCACAGGCCCAGCCCTCCTCTCTACCCCTTGTCCCCTTCCTGCGGATATAGACAGCACTTCCCTGCCCCCACTGCAGCCCCTGGCGCCCCCTACCCCAGGTGAGTCCCATACCCTGCAGCCAGGCTCCTGCTTCCTGTTGCCCAGGCTTCAGTGCCCACACAAGGCCATGCCCAGGCCAGTGCTTGCCCTGTGCTAGTTGTTTGTCCATCCGTCCGTGTGTCATTCCGCAGCCCCCTGCTGCTCTGTGCCTGAGACTAAAGCCAGTGGGAGAGCACGGGCCTAAGCCCAGGCCATACTGTGCAGCCAGGCGCCCTCGAGCAGCCAGGGACAGTGCATGCACGTGTGTGCTTGTGCTCCTGCCTCTGTGCGTGCGTGAGTCCGCCCAAGTGCAGGTGTGTGTGCACTCACTTCTCTTGTGCCTCCCTGCTGAAGTGCGGGTCAGGCACACTCTCCTGGGCATTCCGTGAGCTCTGCCCAAGCTGAGGCACCACCTTTTACATGTGTCTGCAACCTCGGACCCTTAGGGGCTCCCTGCTCAGAGAAAGGAGCAAGGGCACGGTGGTTTCCACAGAACAGCAGAAAAGCGAAGTGACAGGTGTGTGTATATATGTGTGTGTCCCTTCACTTCACTCACTCCCTCAGTGACAGACCCAAGCCAGGGACGGAACAAGGAACTCGGCAGACATGTCCAGCCCTACTGGAGTTCACAGCCCAGGGTGGGAGGTATGGACAAAGCACTAACAGTCAAATGGACTCTCTGGGTGATGGGATAACAAATCAGACCCCAGCCAGGGCAGGGGCATGGACAGGGAGAACTTCATGCAGAGTCACATGTCCTGAGTAAAGCGGCCAAAGGGCACAGCACAGGTTGGGGATGGCTAAGGGTGTTGGGTGATGGAAAACAGGGGAAAGGATGGAGCAGATAGTGTCAGCAGGGGTCTTCGTGCAGGGCGGGGCAGGTCCCCTGGAGACTCCTGGGTTTTATTCTGTGGGCTATGGGGGAATTTCAGCAGGAGTGGCCGAGAGNACTCAGGCATTTTTAAAAGGTCACTCTGGGTGTTGTGTGGAGAGGCCCCTGGAGGGTTCAAGCAGGAGAGGAAGGAGACCCACAGGGCAGCCACAGGCTCAGGAGGCTGAGCTGGTGAAAGCATAAGGTAAGGGGACAGGTTCCAATGCTATTTAGGACCGACTTCATAGCCACCTGAATGACATGTATGCACATTTGTGCGGTGTGTCTGTCTTATCTGTTGGGAGCAGGTATTTGTGTGTCTGTGTACTTGTGTGCAAGCCAGTGGGGGTGGGGTGTTCCCCCCCCTCCCCCATCCTCGTGTCCTGTGCAGGGGCCTCCCGATTCCAAGGTCTGGCCCATACATTCCTGCCTCTGTTAACTCTCCTTCTGCCTTTAGGTTCACCCACCCATCCCTGATGCTAGGCTCTGGTGTACCTGGTCACCCTGCAGCCATCCCCCACCCAGCCATCGTACCTCCCTCAGGGAAGCAGGAGCTGCAGCCGTATGACCGTAGCCTGTGAGTGAAAAGGCACACAGTGTGGAGGAGGGAAGGGGACAAGTGAGCAGACCTCAGGATCCCATCTGTTCATCAGCCAGAGACACACTCCTCCCACCTGGCTCTACCCCTGCTGCCTAGAAGCCCCAGGGACTGCCAGGGGCGGCCTCTGGTCAAGCCCTCTTACAGTTCTTGCCACTGACTGACCAGTATTTTGTTCATTTTTTTTTTAAGTTTATTTATTTAAGCAATCTCTTCACCCAACGTGGGGCTTGAACTCACGACCCCGACATCAAGAGTTGTACACTCCTCCAACTGAGCCAGCCAGTACTCTCCCCCCCTCACCCAACCAGTGTTTTTTGATCCTTAGAAGCAGGAGGGAACGGATGGGGTGGGGAAAAAAGATGGTTTGAGCCAACAGGAGAGGGGCTGAGAAGTCCTTAAACATGTTTCTTAGCTGCAGTATTCCTACATGGAAGAGTAACTCTGATCATCCACTCAGGAGCAGCTGAAAAAGATCCCATTTACAAAACCCTAGTTTCCACGCATTTACACATACACTGGACACACACTAGAAAAAGGTAATAGCATTAGGTGGACACTGGGGGGCTCCTGATTGATCTGGACTTGTACCCCTCAGGAAGACGCAGGCAGAATCCAAGGTAGAGAAGGAGGCCAAGAAGCCAACCATCAAGAAGCCCCTCAACGCCTTCATGCTGTACATGAAGGAGATGAGAGCCAAGGTCATAGCAGAGTGCACGCTCAAGGAGAGTGCTGCCATCAACCAGATCCTGGGCCGAAGGGTAAGGCCACAGGCAGATGGGCTGGCAGGGGTGGCCCCTGACCACCTTCACCCTGGTGCTGCCTGTTGATTCCTTGATGCACCCCATCTACTCCTCCTTCCCCACTGCAGTGGCATGCGCTGTCTCGGGAAGAGCAAGCCAAGTATTATGAGCTGGCCCGAAAGGAGAGGCAGCTGCATATGCAACTGTACCCAGGCTGGTCGGCGCGGGACAATTATGTGAGTGGCCGGTGACACACAGCAGGGGTGGGGAGGAGAACCTTCAACATGCCATGCCCCAGGCTCCACAGGGAAAGCCAGACCACCCTCCTGAAGGCAGAGATAAGGAGGGCAGGTGGTAGAGTGAAGGGCCCAAGGCCTCACATGGCTAAAGAGAGCTAAGCAAAGCAAGCTGCCCCTAAAGGTAGGCCCATGTCCTCTTTTCCACCTGGGCTGCACTGCCCCCCCACAGGGCTGTTGCCTGGTATTTGGCCACATAGGTAGAAGGGGAATAAGGGGCCTTGTAAGTTGTCTCTTCCATTCAGAAGGCAGACCACAATGGGAAAGGGTGGAGGAGCCTCTAACTGCCGCATGGTACCCTGGCAAAAACTGCCCTCAAGAACCACCAGGCCTCCTGGGGAAGAGGGAGCTGTGTACCCAGAATCCCAGCAACAGCCAGGTTAGGCTACAGGTCTCCTAACCACTCATTCACTGGAATTATCAAAGGACCACTTCCCAGATCTGAGCAGAATCCCTTTGTTCCCTGCAGGGGAAGAAGAAAAGGCGATCACGGGAAAAGCACCAGGAATCCAGCACAGGTGAGGCCTCCTCTCAGGAGTGGAGACTGCTCTCCAAGCCTGCATTTTCACGAGCACCCTGCTCTGGCCCAGAGGGAGGGGCAGAATACTCAGCCACAAGTCAAATCCCCATGTGAGGAACAGCTATGTGAAGTCCCTTTAACAGTTAACGTTGGTGTGTTGACCCACTGCACCCTCCCCCCTTTGCCAGCCCTGCTCACAGCTAGCCTCTGCCAGAGAAACCGCGCCTGTGGTTCTGCTGCCTCGGCCCAGCAGTCACACAGCCTGCTGGTTGGTGCCTGGCCCTTACTTGGTCACCACCGCCCCCATCCCCGTTTATTCTGGCAGTGCAAAGTGCTCTGTGTGGAGGACCCAAGGAAGCCACACGCTGCTTCAAGTCTCCTTCCTGTGGGTGAATTCTTGTCCCAAGTCTGATAATTCAGACCCCACATCGAAGACTATGCTGCCCCCACATGGGGAAGCTCCAGGCTAGGACTGAGGCAGGGTAGAATCCTCAGCCCCTTTTCTGAGGTTGAAGTATGGACTTTACCGTCTATCTGGTTTAAGCTACAGCATGAGAGGGTTATGGGTTAGGCAGACTGGGCAGTGGCAAAAAGGAAGAAAAACTGGATCAAGTGGGTAGGGAAATGTAGGAGGTGGGCAGCCCTGAGACAGAAGAGGCTGGATCCCTGTGGGCCTCCCCCCTGGGCGTCTCTCCTGCAGTTCCCATGCTGCGACCAGATAGAGGAGCTAATCTGATAGGGTCCCCTCCCTCCCTCTGCCATTCTTCCCACTGCCTCTCCTGCCTAGCTAGGTGCCCACCTTTCCTGATAACTTGGCTCTGGGTCCTGGGGCTCCCACTGGGGCTGGCTGTGCCATGGAGAGGTCCTCTGCCTATGGGACCTATGGGGTATCTGTGACTGGCTGACACTGATGTTACCTCTTCTTTCTGGGCCCTGCTCTGCCCTGCTGCCTGCCTGCTCGCCCTCTGCCCTGCTCTGCCCCTCTGGCATGGCTGTGAGCAGACCCTGGCTCGCCTAAGAAATGCCGTGCTCGCTTTGGCCTCAACCAGCAGACGGATTGGTGTGGTCCGTGCAGGTGGGTTTGTCCCCACCACCATCCTCCCTTTGCTTCAAGCTGCTTCCCTGACTCTGCACATGTTCTGCTGGGCCTGTAGCCCCTCCTTTGGTCCCCCAGTCCCATAGCATACCCACAGATTGGGGAATCCATGTTGCCAACAATGAGGTGGAGAAAGAATGTTCTAGAAAAGAAAGGCAGACTCAAGAATGTAGTTTTCTGGTGCCTAGGGTCCTCTGTTAATGATGGCCTGATGCTAGGAGTAGCAGATCCTCAGCAGGCCAGTCTCATGCATCCCATTCAGTGGTCTGAGCTCCTGGCTACCAGGCTGAGAACTCACCATGGTCCACCAGTTCCCTCACTTCTTCAAGTTAGGATTCCTGCCTGTGTTATCCTGAACCCTTTATGTAAAAAACAAAACACCAAGGTGACTGTAGTAGAGAACAACCTGGATGCCAAGTGGCCATCTACCTCATCTTGTCCCTAAGACCAGGGACTGCAGAGGTAGGGAGAGAGGAGGAGGGGGTAGCCCTGGGCTGTCCTAGCAAAAGGGCTGTACTTAGGCTCTGTGGCACTAAACCCGTGTGTTTCCCCATACAGCAGAGAAATGTGTCTGAAAAGGAGCTATACCTACCAAGTGGCTAAAGTTTGCCTGGTTGAGGTTGAGGCCAGGTCTGTTAGGGCGGAGCCTACTCCAGGCAGTAAGTTCACGGACCCTAAGGAATACTGTCCAGTCCCTCACAGTGCCCACCATGCTCCCTCTCCAAGGGCAAAGAGTATTTGGGCAGTATGTAAGTGTGTGTATGTACACAACGCTGGGAGCGTATTTTGTGTGACTCTGCCCGAGCACCACCCAGGAATCCACAAGCATCGCAGCCCTTTGCCTTAATGCAGATCTGAGTCCCACAAACATGTGAAGCAGAGGCTCCAGGGCCCCAACTAGGAGATGGCTCCCCTGGCAAACAGGAGACACCCACAGGGCTAGCTGGCACGAGGTTCCTGTGCCACCCTGTGGCTGTGCTGGGAACTACACCTGCTCTAGGTTTGAGCCAGGCCCAGAATTGCAATGCCAGCTTTGAAGGCACAGACAGGCACATCACCAAAGTCCTGGGGGGAGGGGACAAGAGGTCAGCTGGGCCTGTGCAAGGACAGCATTTTCTGGTTGTGGTGTATGACTATGAATTCACCCTCTGTTTACAGATAACTCTCTTCACTATTCCTAGGAGGAAAAAGAAATGCATTCGGTACTTACCCGGAGAAGGCCGCTGCCCCAGCCCCGTTCCTTCCGATGACAGTGCTCTAGGCTGCCCCGGGTCCCCAGCCCCCCAGGACTCGCCCTCATACCTCCTGCTGCCCCACCTCCCCACAGAACTGCTTGCTAGTCCTGCGGAGCCGGCACCTACATCACCAGGGCTCTCAGCCGCTCTCAGCCTCCCAGCCCCCTGGACCCCCGCAGGCCCTCCCCAGCACCCTGCAGACTACACAGGTGCAACGACAGGAATCTCAGAGACAGGCAGCCTAGCATGCACAGGACACGTGGCCGCCTCCAGGGGCCCATCCTCTGAGAGGAAGCGACAGAGCCCCAAAGCATGTGGAAACTGGCCAGGGGCCCTGTTACCTCCCTCTCAGGGACCAGGCCCAGGAGACTTCCGAGGCTGCACAACTTCTGCCTGAACCTGGGGCCATCAGTTCCAACTGCTCCAAGTGGTGGCAGTCAGATCTGTGTTGTGTCGTCTGATGAAGGGCATCCCTTGTGCCTACAGCAGCCTGCATCTATTCCTTTTACCACCTGTCTTGCTGGCCAGATGCCCCCTGCTGCCTCCTCTGCTTCTCTGCTATAGGTCATAGATGGGCAGGACTGAGCCCAGCTGCTTTCCCCTACCCTCCACCTCCCCAGCCCCACCACTGCCACACCCTCCCCAGACCAGATACTTCATGGACCAAGAATGAGCTGGTTTATGAAACAACACCTGAGCATGGTCACAACCACATGCTCAAGAGGACAATACTTCTCTCAAAAGGGCCTGGAGAAGCCCTGTTGACAGAAAAGGATTAATTATTCATAAGCTGGACCAGAAGGAAGCCTCTTGCCATGTTCTCAAGAGCTTGCAAGACAAGGAGGGAATGGAACGGGTTAAGTCTAGGCCTATCACCGTAGGCAACAGGAATAACCTGACACTACCTTATCAGGCAAGTATGGGCAGTGAGAGGTACCTGGCTCTAGTTCAAATTACTTGGAAATGTTTCCAAGAGAAATTCAACCTCCCCAGAAGCTCCGATTACCAAGGTCCCAAGCCTGTCTCTCATGGCTGAACTCAACAGTGAAAGAAATTATGGCCCCAAACCTGGTGTGCATCCCTCCCTGCTCCGAGAGCCTCTGTCACAGCTCCATTTCCTGCTTACCTGTGTCAGTCTAGGCAGCTCTGGGACAGTTGAGAGGAAAAACCTCAGGACAGCCAGTGCCTATCTTCCAGAATGAAACAGGCCAGCTTCAGCTTCCCGACGGGGCTGCAGGAAGGACCATCACCATCAAAGCAAGGAGCCCAGAGAACCTCTGGTGGTAGTCAGTGGGTCTTCACCACAGCCTACTTTAACCCATTTCTGAGCCAAGCTTCAACCCTGAGCCTTAAAAAAACAAACTTTTAATTTAACTTTTTTTTTTTTTTGCCTCCTCCTCACTGTACATAGCCTGAATCCAAAGAAAAAGGGCTGTTCCTACACCCGTACACCCTCAACAAAAGCCTTTAGTTCCTACTTTAGCCACTGGCTTCTCAGAATCCAAAGAACATATATTCTAGTGTAGTGTTGCAAGAAGTCTTGAGAGAAACAAAAGGACTATTGTAGTGTTCAAAATATTTTTGTATTGTTAATGCATCATCAAACAAAAACTTTTTTAACATGAGAATAAAGATACTTTTTACTGGGTTTCTTTTTCAAAGCTTGACCCTAAGGAATAAGCTGTCTCAGTAACAGAGCATGACTCTCTCCTTACCCACAGCCATAAAACCTGGGCCTTAATCTCTATCATGGGACACACGTTCTCAAGACTTTCAGTCTACAGAAGGCAAAGATTACTTTCCTCACCTCCCCTACTGGGGCCTTAGGCCCTGCCCCAACCACAAGAGCTAATAAGCTCCTTCTACATGTAAACTCCCCAATCTTTGGACCTCACAAGTGCTGCAGGGGCAGGCCAGCATGCATATGGGAACGGGCTGTAAACTGCCACCACAGACCCACACGACCACCAGGCTCCATCTTCCCTCCATTTTCCTTCCACAGACAGAAAAGACCCAACACTCCACGAGCACACATCCTATTTTAAGGCAAACCGGAATCTCTTATAAGCTGGTATCAGAAAACTTGAAAGAGCATTTTAATAGCACCCTTTCCTCCCAAAAGCTAATTAGGGGCTTGAAGTATCTTCCTCTCCAGTTCGATAAATCTACAGCCTCCTTTTTAACAGTTTCCATCATGTTTAAGAATATTAACTCCTCAAACCCATCATGAATGTAAAGCCACTTCAATAGGTCATTCAAACATTAGATAAAATGCTGGGCAAGAAGAATAGCACAACAGCCAGCCAATGGGTCACCATCATGCATTGTAATTTTCACGGAGTTCTATTTTTGAGATTTTATGTTTAAAAATATTTATAAATAAAGTCATCTTCCAGAGTAGTTTCTATCTAAAGTAGGCCACTGGAAGTTGTGATCCCAGACTTGCTTCTTTTCCGGAAGGGTGCGAGAGGAGACCATTCTCTCGACATCTGTCCCATTTAAAGAATTCCACCCTGGCTACTGGCCTAGTTGTTTCAAAAACCACATTTTAAGGCTTATGCAAGACTGGGTTGCTGCATCTGATTTGGTGTCTTATTTAGAACACATTGGGTACAAGAACAATGCACCCTTTGTGTATGTGAGGGTAAAGAGGGGGGACTCTGGCAACTTCATTAGAATCAAACCAGCCTTTTAAAAAAAGCGACTTAAAAGAGGAAACTCAAATCCTCCCACAGCACATTCCTGAGGCCACAGGTGACTCGGGAGTGAAGCCCCAAATACAATTTCAAATAGCACACCAGTCCCACCTCACTGCAAACCAAGAACTAGCCCTATTTCTAAGACCTCACAAGACAAGATACCCCAGCCTCCCTTATACATTCCCAGAAAACAGGCAGACTGGCTCAGTATCTGTGCTGCAGCTGTTCCTCCTGTGCTCGGAGAACACGCTGAGGGCTCAGCTCAGCAGGCCTGCCCAAGTCTCTCAATTTAAACACCTTTCCCCTTTTTATATAGGAAGCCCTGCGGCTAGACTCTCTTCTAGCTGTTAACTAGCTTCTGAATGTCCCTAACGCACTGCTGCCCAGCTCTACTGAGTGTACAGTAAGTCTGGCCAGAAAGGCCACAAGTGCCAGAAAACAGACTGATTCTTTACGTTGTTCCAAAGAAGAAATGCAATAGGTCCCTGCATGCATTTCTAGAAAAACAGCGCAGAAAGGGCAAGGGTAACAAAGACCTGTCAGGCTGATATATCAAAGTAGAAGATTTGAGACCAAGAACAATTCCTTATATAAAAAAGCAACTGACTGGCTTTTCTTTGAAGTTAGAAAGGCCGCTCTATCATGACTTTCTCAGGTCTACCCAGAGCTTTAAGAGTTCACCAAGGGTCCCTGAAAGAGAGCTGACTGCCCAAACAGACCCTGGTTCCTAGGCTCCATCAATGCCAACTATTCTAATCACCTCTGTCCCAGAGCTCTAATTCAGGCTCTTGGGCTCTCTACTGGCCTGGAGCAACTAATGGATCTTTGTTGGTCTACCTGTCCACAATGGGCCAGAGGGGTCTGAGAAGAGCCCTGACTTACATACTTCAACAGCAGGAGACCTAGGTGGGGATATTCCTATAGTCGGTTGGCTGGAATAAAAGCCAGCTCAGGTCACGAGAGATTTCGAAGGTAAGGATAACGTGGGATTAGGCAAAGAAGTAACCAGAAAAAGCAAATCCTGTCCTAGGGGTAGGAACTGTCCTATCTCTTGTGCTGAGGAGTTCAGTCACACAGGGTAAGGGGTAGTTCATCAGCTATAAATTATATAGAAAATAGTTACTAGTTGAAGCTGGGGCTTTGGACCAGATCTTCTTTTTCCATTCAGGTGTTCTTTCCTTTATCCGAAGGCTTGTTCTTTTAAGCATGTACACTGGGGGGGCGGGGAGTGGGAGGGAATGGGTGGAGGAAGGGGAGAAATATGGAGGAGGAAGAATTAGGTCGAAAGAACAAAATAAGGAAACCAAGCACGCAATCAAGCAAAGGCCACTCTGGAGACTCCTCTTGAATGTAGCTTTCTAACGGTGTAGCTCTACTCCCACCCATCCTGTAAGCCTTCTGGGAAGGAAGTATCTGCAGGCATGTGAAGCAGGTAAGAGAAGCTGTAAAAGAGCATACTCAGCACAGCAAGGACAAATATGAATTTGCACAATACATGAGGTAAGTACTGAAACTGAGAGCACTTCTATGGACTAGGCAGATTTTCAGAGTGAAAGAAGAGGCAGGATGGCATACAGATCAGGTGCTCAGCAAACACGTGAACACTTCAAGTTAAGCAGTGTCAGAAGGTCACGAGAACCACAGAATGTACCAACTGATACTGTTGTCAGCAGCTCTAGTCTATACGCCTCCCACAAAATGCCTCTCGGAAGTGGCACACAGACCAGATGCAGCCAACGGTGGAAGATGCCACAAGGCAGCAAGTACATCACCTGTGAGTTAGACTATCACTCAAACCCCACACTGGAAATCCATCAAACGAGAACTCCCTGGCCACCTTTATGCCACCATTAAGGTTCACAACCACTGACCTCTCAACAGTAAGGACAGCACTCAGTCTATCCTGCTTAGGTGTCCAAAAGGCTCAATGTTGCACCATGGGATATGCTCTAAACTTCTCACATCCTTCGTCTTGATATGCACATCCAGTTCTCTTACTCATTCGGCCTTTCAGAAAGTGATTTTTAACAAGCGTAAACAAAGGCATCGAGTAGGACTCCAACTACAAAACCCCCATCACAATCCTTTAGTACAATACTAAAAAAATGTTTTAGTTCAACCACCCGAGAACTGCACTGCCTAACATGGGTCTGATCAACACTCTTCCTGGACGGTCATCAAAATTCTATCACTAATCCACCACAATGTCTCTTTCCAGCCTATATTCTCCAGCAGACCCGACACCCAACGCTCTGCTAAGACTGAGCACTACTTTCCCCCTCACTTGGCATCCCTCCATCCCCAACTAAAACCACCAAATCAGTTTCTTCTCATAGAAGAAACTTAGACCCTTCTAGCCCTAGAACCCCCATTTGCCCATTAATCTTGTTCTGTCCAGGAACATTTTTATTACAGTTCCTCATCCCCTCCTGGCAGTATTTATGCTTTGCCTCATTAGCTGCACCAGAATCTCCCAAGAGGGAAACCATGTCTTACACTTCCTACAAAGGAGAAGCCAGGAGCTACGCTTCAGAGATTCGGCCATTATATACTTTCCCTTTACTAGCAATCTTTTCCCTTATTCTCTTCTGTACTAGCTAGAAATCAGTTTTCACACAAACTAGATAACTGAAGATTATTCATCTTTTTAAAGCTCAAGCAACTTCACAGGAAGAGCATTTGTTTGATTCTTTCCCATTTAAATATATAGGGAGATTTAGAAAAAAGAAAGATCTGAAACATCTTCAAATGAGAAGTGGTGGCAGAAGTTAAGCTTCAAGAGATAACAGCTTCTTGGGCCATGGATAGAGTGAATAATGCTCAGATTAAGAGGTCTGCTGCTCTCCATTCTTAACTTGTGGAAGTTACTTCCTATCCCTGTATATATCAACCTACTAAGAGTCTAGGCAACCTACCTAATTTCTTAATTTCCTTTGGATCAGCAAACTATAGAATTGGCCAATTTTTAAGTAAACTAAGAGATCAGGGCGCCTGGGTGGCTTAAGTCGGTTAAGTGCCTTCAGCTCAGAGTCCTGGGATCGAGTCCCTGAGCTCCCTGCTCGGCCCCTCACCCCTCTCTCATGTTCTCTCTCCCGCAGATAAATGGGTAAAATCTTAAAAAGAAAAAAAAAAAGTAAACTAAGAGATCATGTGCTTTGGAGTATCTGCCTGCCCTGAGCCACATGCTCATAGTGACTTACTTTCCTCCTTCTCCAGTTAGTTCCAGTCTAAACTCAGCACTACCATTACTTCATGATCCTGGGGCGCAGTCCTAACAATCTACCACATTACAAAGAAGTTCTTATTTAATTCCAGCAGCTGGTATGGTCCAACAGGTGCAGAATCGACAAATCACAGCTGCAATACTTCTCAGGAATCTTTACCTTATTGGAATGACTTTGTGGATCTTTGGAAAAATATAAAAATTGCAAAGCAATACCTACCTTGTGTATTAAAGTTAGATTTATGAAGGCAATCTAATAAAATATAAAATAACACTTCAAATGACATCACTTGCTTCTATAATGTAAGAATTATCAGAATCTGAGGGGGCACGACAATGCCAGGGAAAAAGGAATAAGCTAATATTCAGAAGGAGTTTGGTTTATTCTCAATCATAAGTGACACAGTCAATGAAAAGCTGAGAAGCCAAAGAACTGTCACACAGGAGTCTTCATTACCAACAGCACCACTTTGCACATAGCTACCAATTCCAACTCACCCCAGGCCAGGAAGGCACGAAGAGGCAGAAACAGGAGTCCAGCCTCACAGGATGACTTTGTGCCACAGTATTAGTTTAGAACAGCTGGGAAGTGAGACAGCAGGAGACAGTGTATCTCTGGAGAGAGGTCTGGCTACTGTGCATAATGGTAAAGAGTCACTCGCTTTCCCTGGGTAAGGTGAGGGCCTAGAAAACTCTTGGTAGACTTAGTAAAGAAATAGTGAGCAATTAGGCAAGAGTGAATAGGGCAGGCAGCATGCGGCCCCCAGCCTGAAGTGCCTCTGAACACCCTTCCTATGACGGATGTGGGCACCTAATGTCCAAAAATGGCCTATTTTCTCTTATATGAGCTGTCACATCTTTATTAAACTTGAGAGTTTATCAGTAGGTTTTGTTTAAAGCCTAGGGCCACAGTCTACAGAAAACCAGTAAGGGAACAAAAATCTTAACTACTATAATGTCTGTCCACTCAGTCTTACCTATTCAAAAAGATCCCAGCGTCCTTTAAGTATGAGTAGTGCCATTATTTAGTTCTGTAATTCCAACAATCCTTGGAGGTTATACACGTTGAAAACTAATAGAGAACTAATAGTAATAGGTTTGTTTCCTGGAAGCCATTACCTCCTTTCCAAACTACACAGGGCACGTGCTAACAATCCTGGACTTTCAGTTCAGAGTTCTATTTTTCATGATCATGCTAGAGATCTTGCTGGGGTGGTTAACTTTTTCAAGAACTGACCATTATGGTGGGAATTAACAGGTGAGACACTCCAGCTAGGATTGAATTCTGCTACCTTCCCAAGTGAACCCAGGACAAATGGAAAACAAGCTCAATTTCTGAGAATAAAGGGAATCAGGGATCCCAAAGTAGTCGTAAGGGTCAGCAAACTTTTTCTGTCAAGGGCCAGAGAGTAACATTTTGGGCTTTTCAGTCAAATACAGTCTCCTGTCGATTTTTTAATAATCCTTTAAAAACATAAAATCATTTTTAACTCAGAGACTGCAAAAACAGGCTGTGGGTTGAATTTCACCCACACATGGGCTGTAGTTTGCAATCTCTGGTACAGACGACAAATAGGAATTCATGTGAGACAGCATACGGGACTTTATTAAATAAGATACAGATTCAGGGCAAATGAGAGGTGAAGTATAAAGGCAAACTACTATCAGTGAATAATCTGAGCCCAAACAGCTGACGGTAAACATGACGAGAACGCAGGAAGACTACATGTGAACACAGACGATGCTAAACGGGAAAGCAAGAAAAAAGGGGAGCACAAGGAGGAAAGAAAACGAGGTAACAATTTGTGAGCCATCTCAAGCACCAAGAAAACTCCATTCTACTGTAGGGCAGAGACTGGAAACAAAGGCAGTGCAGTTCTATGCGGCCACGTATACCAAGTAAGAACTGAAGCATTGGCTCCAGTGAACCAGATCATGACAATCAGAAGAGACGCAAGTCTATCAGAACCCAACTGTTAGGTCAGCGGCCTCCAGCGAGCTAGGACATGAACTTCCTGCAAACCGTCTCCAGCTACACAACCATACATATACTTAACTCCTTTAATAATAAGTGAAGAGACACGGTTAAGTACACAAAAGCAAACCATTTATCACCTACTACGTAACTTACTTTTTATTGAAAGTATCTTGCATTCATGATGGATGCTTCTAGGTTTTGCCAGACATTTTAACGTTAAAGGTTAAATTATTTTTTACATGCAAGTAGTGTGAAGTTTCTCCCACATGGGATCACTGATTATAAAAAGATGACATACCACATTGGGTTATTTGTCTTTTTTAATCGAAAAGCTAACAGACTGGCTAATTATAGCCCCCAAACCACAAACTGAGTAGTAACTGAGTCTCTAGCCAACATACTCAAAGCTGAGGATTAAAAATGCAAAAACAAGTCCTTAGATCCAATTAAGGGAGCCCTGCTACATACAGGCTAATCAATACCAGTGGTACTCCTTGACTCCAGGAAGCTGGAAGACATCCTAATTACCCCATTCAAAACATTTACCTCAAGTAGCCTTTTTCCAGTTTCCAACTCATGAATAAAGATAATACATTGTTAATTCTATTTCAGAAAACTTTTTTCAACTTGTTTTATTTACAATGCCAACTTTTAAAAGGTCATTAAACTAAAGTTAACTAGACGATAAACCAGGCAGAAATTGCTTTACAAAGAGAGGGAAAGCCCAAAATGCCACCTTCTACAGAGAACCCACAGTTCAGGTTTATTTAGAGCAAAGAAAAAAGAAAGTTTTGATCATACTAGAAGAAACTCAGCCATAAGTCTGGAATCTGTACTCAAACTACACATGCAAGGAGGACAATATTCTGCTTAAACAACTGATTTGCTGCTGCCATTTGTCTACTGTTTGTCTAATATTAACAATTATAAACAGAGCAGTGCAACTAGTATTTGGAACAATCCTTACAGTGTTACAGTGTCAGGCATAACATTTCACTTCTCTTCACACCACTGGTTCTCTTTGCGTACCTAGAAGAAACAGATATAAGGAAGTACCTTAAGCAGTCTTTCTTAAGACTACTACCTAAAGATTAACAGCTTGTGAGGAGGGTCACAAAGGGACAGACGGAAATCTAGAAAAATACCCGGTTACGAGTACACTTCCTTACCCTTCTTCGCCTCCCTAGGTTTTTTTTCTGCCCTGCTGAAATTATCAAAAGAGCAAAGGCAACGGGCAATTAAAGTTTCAGTCACCAGAACTGACAGCAAATTCAAATACTTCATTCACACTGTTTCAGTTTGTAGCTGTGTCAACACTGTGATCTATTCATTCATTTCTTCCACCGGTCACTAAATTCCTGTCAAGTATTCTGCCAGAACACCCACAGGGGTTGCTTTTCTGAAGTCAGATATTTATGGCTTATGTCTAAGGTCCCAGGTGCCCGAACCAGTAACTGAAGGAGTAAATATCCAAGAGTACTTATGGTTGAAAACTAGTTGCTCTTATGCTTACACAAGAGCAGTAGCGTGCAAGTGTTTAGACTCACACACCAGTTTTTCAACTGAGTATTTTTACGGCACAGAAAGTACCTGTTATCATCCTCCAAGTCAAGTCTCCTTGATAGAGACACATCTTCTCCAGGCATGTTTTGAGTTTTACTTTTTTAAAAAGCATGTAATCAGGTACAAGCTGTGAGCAACCTACCTGGGCTTCCTCTTCTTCAGTAAAGTCATTTTTGATATTGAAGGTCTTACGGATCTCCTCAGGAGTTTTCCCCTTGATCATATTGGCAACAGTCTTGCATGTAACATCAAGTAAACCTTTGATGTCTAAGTAGTTTGCAGCCTGGAAAGTGATTGTTTTCATTAAAGTATATGTGATGTTTTACACTAAATCCAAAGTTAGTGACTGTAAATCCATACCTAATTAAGCTAAAAATGCTAATTTCGTGAAATTAAAGGGAAAAGCAGATTCCTTTGTGAAATATTTTCACACATCCCCTTCACTACACCTTCTGTAATATGGAGTCCTGCTGCTGCCTCCAGCAAACCACACCACCTCAAATGCTAAAGAATGGCCACTGCTTCAGGGTTTGTGTATGTGTGTGCTCATGGGCACATAAGCACCACATGGCAAGTCTTAACAAAAATATTTAAAGAGGCAGAAGCAGTAACCGTGTTGCATTTTACTGATCTTCTCAAAGAATAAGCTTTTGGATTCTTTGGTTTTCTCTACTGTTTTCTGTTATAGAGATTTCTGCTCTTACCTTCAACATTTCCTTTCTTTGGGTTTAACTTCATCTTTGACTAGTTTACGGTAAAAGCTTAGATCGCTGATTTGAGATTCTTCTTTTCCAATATAGGTGCATTAGCGCTACCAACTTCCCTCGAATTACTGCTTCAGCTACATCTCACTCATTCTCATATGCTGGGTTTTATTTCCACTGGATCAAAATACTTTCTGGCATAAAATTTCTAATTCTCTTTCCAATTTTTCTTTTAATTTCTTCTTTGACTCATGGGTTACTGAGAAGTTACTTAAGTTTTTCCAGATAGCTTTTGCTGACTTCTAATTTCACTGTGATCAGAAAACACACAGTGTGTGTGCCTTGAATCCTTTCAAATTTGAGACTTGTTTTTTACCTTGAACATGTTGACCAACTAATAGTACACACTTGAAAATGTATTCTGCTGTCATGAGATTTCACGGTCTCTAAATGTCTATCAGAACAAGTCTGTCAATAGTGTTATTCAAATCTTCTACATCCTTACTCATTCTACTTGTTCGATCAATTAAGGAGAGACAGCAGACAGTGGATTTGTCTATTTATCCTTTGAGTTCTATTAGTTTTTTTTCACTTTTTGGAAATTCTTTTAGACATATAAACATTCAGGACTGTAATGTCCTCTTAATAATGGACTGATCCCTTTATCATTATGCAATGACCCTCTTTAATCCTGGTGATATTGTTTGCTCTGAAATCTACTTTAAAATGGTCACTGTAGGGGCGCCTGGGTGGCACAGCGGTTAAGCGCCTGCCTTCGGCTCAGGGCGTGATCCCGGCGTTATGGGATCGAGCCCCACGTCGGGCTCCTCCACTGGGAGCCTGCTTCTTCCTCTCCCACTCCCCCTGCTTGTGTTCCCTCTCTCGTGGGCTGTCTCTATCTCTGTCAAATAAATAAATAAAATCTTTAAAAAATAAAAGAAATAAAAATAATAAAAATAAAATAAAATAAAATGGTCACTGTAGGGGTTGCTGGGTGGCTCAGTCGTTAAGCGTCTGCCTTCGGCTCAGGGCGTGATCCCGGCGTTATGGGATCGAGCCCCACATCAGGCTCCTCCGCTATGAGCCTGCTTCTTCCTCTCCCACTCCCCCTGCTTGTGTTCCCTCTCTCGCTGGCTGTCTCTATCTCTGTCAAATGAATAAATAAAATCTTAAAAAAAATAAAAATAAAAAAATAAAATAAAAATAAAATAGTCACTGCAGTTTTCTTTTGATTACTATTAGCATAATTTAATCTTCTTCCACCCTCTAAATCTAAGTGTGTCTTTGAAGCGGGTGTTTTGGAGACAGCATTTTTTTTAATCCGATGTGACAATCTGTACCCTTTAATTGTTGTACTTAGACCATTTGCATTTAACGTGATTGTTAATATGTGGATTTAAATATACCATTGCATTTGAGTTTAGAGAGAATTAAAATTCAGTAACAATGAATTTAACAAACTTTTTTACAGGTGCTAAAGGCTCTGAACTAGAGATATCTTAAAAAATGCATTAAATCATACCAGAATAAGTTCAAAAAGTGTTCCTTGGTCAACTTTCAGGAATTCTTGGTCCCAAACAGGGATATCATCTGTCCGCTTTTCTTTGTTCTCATCATCCTCGGGAGGAGGGGGGTCATCCTTGTGGTGGGTGCACCACTGAATGACCTGTAACAAAGAAAGTACATTCCTTTGTGGTATTACAGCACAAGGTACTCATTCTACTACTGGGGCAAGGTTATTCCTACACTGGGCTAAGAACTAGCTAGAAGCTGACTTGAGTAAACAAATTATTGGCCGAGCTTGAAAAGCAAAACTGAAGCTTGAGAAATCTTCACAACCCTACAGGTTAGAAGATCTTAGAGAACAGCAAACCATGCAGATAGATTACTATTTTGACCACATTAAAAAAGCTCCTGCGCAAAAAAGATACATGAAGTCAGCAGGATACTGAGTGGAAAATCTGTGCACCATGAACAAGCAGCAATGGGTTACCCTCTAGAATATAAATCTTAAAAATCACTGCAAAGTGGGGCGCCAGGCTGGCTCAGTCAGTAAAGCATGTGACTCTCGATCTCAGGATTGTGAGTTTGAGCCCCACGCTGGGCGCAGAGCTTACTTTAAAAAGAAAAAGAAAATCACTACAAAGAAACGGGCTACAGGGACACCTGGGTGGCTCAGTAGTTAAGCGTCTGCCTTCAGCTCAAGTCATGACCTTGGGGTCCTGGGGTTGAGCCCCTCATCGGGCTCCCTGCCAAGTGGGGAGTCTGCCCCTCCCCGCATTTCTGCTCTCTCAAATACATAAAAAAAATCTTAAAAAAGAGGGGTGCCTGCGTGGCTCAGTCGGTTAAGCATCTGCCTTCGGCTCAGGTCATGATCCCAGGGTTCTGGGATCGAGCCCCGCATCGGGCTCCCTGCTCAGTGGGAAGCCTGCTTCTCTCTCCCAGTCCCCCTCCTTGTGTTCCCTCTCTCGCTGCCTCTCTCTCTGTCAAATAAATAAAGTCTTTAAAAAAAAAAAAAAAGGAAAGAAAAAAAAGAAACAGGCTACAGATATGAACAGGCTATTCACAAAGGAAATCTGAATATTCAAAGAGGAGAAAATGTTCAGTCTCATTAAATACAAAAATCAACACTCCAGTCAGGTCCTACGTTAGAATGACCCCCCCCCCCAAAAAAATCAAGATTTTGATAATCATCACTGGCAACACTGTAAGGATAACATGAACTCTTATACTGGAGAGTGTGAACTGGTATAACCCCTTTGAAAAGTAATTTAGCAACTACCTAGGGACAATGAGGATGTGCATACATTATCACCAAGCAATTCTAAATAACATGAGACTACTGAATGTAAGAACAAAGCAAGAAAAGCTGAAATGTTCCCTTCGTAGGGGAATAAACATATATCAAGTTTCAGGAAGCAGGTTAGACCACATGTACCATCATAAAGACCAAAATCAACACTTCAAGTGTTACAAGTTGTAGAATCTAAGTGGTAGGTAAATGTAATATCACTTTTCTGTCTGATTAAATTTTGTTCATAGTATATAATGCTGGACAAATAAAAAATGCTGGAAAAAATGGCAGAGCTGAGAAATGATACTGTCAGGAGATAAAAAAGGAAAGAACTATTTCTAGAAGGAAAAGCCAAGCTAGGAGTTTTCATGAAATAAACAATATCTTTTTAAGAAGTATTCCAGTTGTATAAGAAAAAAACAGCAATTAGCATTTGTTTATGTAGGCATTAAAAAAAAACCTCTTAAGAGTAAGAAACTAATGTTGATTATTATTACTTGAGGAGTTTCAGGTCAGAGAGAGACAAGGATGGGAGATTTTACTGTGTACTTTTACAGTTTTTGGACCATGCCATTGTTCAGTGCATAAGTTTAAATATGCCTAAGACTTGGAATGCAAACAGATTGAAAAAAACCTTACTCTCAGAAGTGGCCCTGTGTCACCCAGCCCACAACTCTGAGCTTCTGTACTAACTCCTTGCTTGTTCACTATGCTTTAGTCACCACACCTGCCTCCCCACCTTTCCTCAAAAGGTAGAGCATGCTCTTGTTTTAGGGTCACTGCACTTGCTCCCAGTGCCCACATTTCTCTTCCCCCACCTATTCATGTCTTTGTTTAAAGATCAACTTCTCAGTAAGGCATTTCCTGACCACTCTTATTTTAAAAATAGCTAACTCTCCACCAATCCACTTATACTCCATAGCTTTTCCATCTGACCTATTTCTCACATTGTATGTTTCCCCCACACCTTTAGAATGTTAATTCCCTAAGGGCAGAGATTGGTTCACTGCAGAGACTGTCTCTGGTTCACTGCTATACCTCTAGCACCTAAAAAATATCTGGCATTTGAACGAGCGCAAAGTCCTTTTAAATACACTTTACATTAGTATAAAATACAATGTTAATTGCAAGACAATACCCAGAAGATCGAACTAGATAAAATATAAAGCTTCAAAACCATAAAATACTATAAACTGACATAAGACAATGCAAAGTGATAGAATGCTATATAAACTCCTATAAAAAGCCCACTAGACCACAAAATGGATGAATCTTGAAAACATTACACAAAGTGAAATAAGCCAGAAACAAAGAGACAAATATTATATAATCCCACTTATAGGAGGTACCCACAACAGTCCCAATTCATAGAGACAGAAAACAGAATAGTGGTTACAAGAGGCTGGACGCAGGAGTATTGAGTTATTGTTTAAAGGGTATTGAGTTTCAGTTTGCAATGATGAAAAATTTCTGGAGATGGTGAGTTGCGGTAATTGCACAGTGGTGCAAATGTACTCAATGCCACTAAACTGTCCACAGAAAAAAGTTAAAAATGGTAATTTTTATGTTATGTATAACAATTTTTCAAAAGCCCATTAGAAAGACGTGCAAAGAAAAACAAAGCAGAAAATATAAATGGCCAATAATACATGTAAAAAATGTTCAGGCTTAGAGAATCACTTTTTACCCAGTCTAGGGCAATTAAAAGAACTGGTAATAGCCAATTATGACAAGATATGGAAAAATATGCAGCACAGCTGCATCTCACACCAGGGTCAAGAGAAAGCAGAAGATGAAACTGCATATGGCTAATGACTTTTGAAAACCTCTGAGAAAGGGGCCAAATGGAACCAACCATTCCCATCTCTAAGCCTAGCGAACAGAGTTCCTCTGCCTTGTAAAAACGGTGTTGTTTCTCCAAATGAGCATCCAGTTAAATAGCTGGCTCTGTTAAGGAGCCATGTGCCCTGAAACAATAAAATTCTATTCAATGTCAAGAGCCTTTTACACTTAAACACAAGGTAAGGTGATCAACAGTGGGGGTACATTTGTTCCCAAGCTCCCTCTGAGGCATAGCTATTCAGTGGACGAAAAAAATTTTCCTTTTTGCTAAGCACGTACTGTTATATTTCAGTAATTTAAATGTGTTAATCAAAAAAGACTACACGACTCGGGGTGACTGGATGGCTCAGTCGGTTTAAGTGTCCGACTCTTGATCTCAGCTCAGGTCTTGATGTCAGGGTGGTGAGTTCAAGCCCCACACTGGGCTCTGCACTGGGCATGGAGCCTACTCACACACAAAAAAGACTACACAACTCAAATATTCACAGTACCTGGTTAAACAAATACAATAGACATTTAGAGTCATAATCTATGTAACAGTAGCAGTATAGGAAGACCACCAAGATGTTAAATGACAAAGAAAAGTACATCTTCAAGTACATAGTTTGTTACCTTACCTTTTTTAATATTGCTGCATTAACATTTGGTAGAGGAACTGGGTCATCATCTCCTTCATCATCCATTCCCAAATCTAAGAAAACCAGAAGAGAACTGTTATTTCTTAATTCTATTATAACATTTACACCAACCAGACATCTCGAACAAGTAGAACTTGCAAGACATTGTTTAAAAGACCATGAAAAGTACTTAAAATCGTTCTCTTATGAGCATTTAAAATTAGCAGTTACTAACAAGAGGTCCATAAACCACCCAAAACTATATAAAGTTGTATGAGTAGACAAATACAGGAATATTACATAAACAGAATCCTTAAGAGGAAGAAAAGTAACTTAATAACAAGGGGGACTGAGATGACTGGAAAGCCATGGGAGGGGAAATCAAAGCCAGACCCTTATCCTTACTTTTTATACCAAACTCTCTAGATGGGCAGCATTTAGAAAAACAGAATAAAAAGTATTTCAAGTAACAGAATCTCAACCTAATAAAATCCGAAGTCCAAAAATGTATATATATACACACAACAAATCATGCAGCCACTGACAAAAATAAGGCAGGCAGCTCCATACATACTGGGTATGATTTCAGGATTTAAGTTTTTAAAAGTCAGGTAAAAGAAAATGTTACCTGAATAAAAATGGGTATACCCTTATATATTTATTTAATTTTATTTTTTAAAAAGATTTATTTATTTGACAGAGAGAGAGAAAGAGCACAACACAAGCAGGGAGAGTGGGAGAGGGAGAAGCAGACTCCGGCTGAGCAGGGAGCTGAACATGGGGCTCGATCCCAGGACTCCGGGATCATGACCTGAGGCGAAGGCCGACGCTTAACCAACTGAGCCACCCAGGTGCCCCTACACTTATATATTTAGATTGAAAATATCTCCAGAAGGATACATAAGGAATTGTTAACAATATTATGTGTAGGGAAGTTAACAACAACGTGGGCTGAGAGACTCAATTTCAGTGTATACCTGTTATCAACACATACATATTACCTATAATTTTAAATCTACAGGTTACCCTGGTAAAAAGCCTAATTTTCAAATTCTCAAAGTGACCGGTTAAGTCCAAAGAAAAAACTTAAAATTAAAATCCTTGTTACTTAAGGATTCTAAATAAGAGTATTTTTCATGCCAAATGGGTCTGTCCTTCAGTTTCTACAGGACTTAAGAAAGAGCTGCCAAAAGTTAATAGTTAGCAAGTACCAATATTAGAGGCCAAAAGTTACTTCAGCTCTATATTGGTTTTAGCTGAGTATCAGTTATGCTGACATGGCCAGTGTTAAGTCAAACCATTTGAGTTCCTGGTACGTAACAGGTGTCCTAGGGTAGTGGAGAGTCAGCAATGAATACCGGAGGATAGAAAAGAATTGTTGGAACTTTAGATAGAACTGCTCAACATGTCTCACTGACAAGATGACATTGTAGTAAAATCCTAAAGGAGAAAGAACACCTAAGCAGTGGAAATGACGAATGCAAAGGCCTTCTGACAGGACAGTCTTGCATGTTCTAATAACACTAAAGCAATCTAGTGTTACTTGAGCATGGTTAGCAAGGATGAAAGGAAGTAGATGAGACCAGTGACAGGGGACCTGACGGTAATAGGGTTCAAACATTTTTGGCTACTGTATTGGGAAGAGATGGTAGAGAGCAGCAGAGAAAAGAAGGAAATCAACTATCAGGCTGGCAATAATCCAAGCACAAGATGGTAGCTTATCCAGGTTTACAGCTATGGAAGACGAAATGATCCAATTCTGGATGCATTTTGATGGTAGAGGCAAAAAGATTTGCCAAAAGATGGCAAGTACAATGTGAGTCAGGGAAGACTAAGGTTTACGACATGAGGAACTGGATGGATGAAACTGCCACTGGAGTTGCCATTAACTGATACGGGGAAAGCTGTCAGAGAACTGTTATTTTGAAGAGCTGGGAATTAAGAGCTCTAGTTTCCTAATATCCTATTAGGTATGCAAGGGTACACCAAGCAGTTACATACCACCGGAGTGGTCAATATTAGAGTAGATTCAAAAAGTATCTTATTTTCCTGTAGAGATGGATCACTCATTTCCCCTCCTCCTTTCTACCAATGTTGTTCCCTTATCCCATCTCAACCTAGAGTAAAAACTATAAAACTGACTGTATCAATTTGGACTAAGCCACTTTTGCTTTTCCTGTACTAGTATGAAGTATTCTTAATCAGAGTGCAGAAAAAGAAGTTATACTATATAAAATACTTGTGTTTGGGGAATAGTACAGGAAACAGAATACAGAAGACCAACTGGTTTAGATCCAAACATTATTTGGAAGAAGGCTCAAGTCGTATTAAAAATAAGGGCCTTACAATTGTAAAGGATCACTTCTCTAGCATTTAAACTAAGGATGTACAATGTCTTTTCTACTTTTAGACTGAATGCACTGGTATCAACAGTCATTCCTTTAAGCTATTTAGTTTCAAGGACTTCTGAAAGACAACTGTATCCTGATACCACATCCTGGACCTGCACAAATCAGTCAACCTACATGTACACATGCCAAGATTTTCACTTCTGATTATCCTGTGATTAGGTTTTATTTTTGTTTTCTAAGTCACAAAAAAACCATAATCCGAGTTACTGCAGATGCAAAACAAGAAAAGCATAAGTTGCCAAATTCAACAGACTCCAATCTTGAACAGGCTAGAATTCTATATAAACCACTGGTACTTAAAGCCATTCACCTTTGATGCCCAAAGGCTATGGAAGAAAAGAATCATTTAACTGTTGCTATCACTCCACTTGCTTCAGTGATCAGAGGAGTCGTGGGAAACCTTCAAGGAGCCCTATGTTCTTACATTGGCAAATGCTTCTTTGAGCAGCAAAGGACAGATTAGTGTGCCAGACACCAACTACAATGAAATAAAGAACACGTTCATTGCCAAAGCAAGTATTCAGGCAGTAATTTGGTATCAGTTTCTACATCTTCTAGATAAAGCCTTACTCTCCTGCCTTTAGGGACACTTGGATTGCTTTCACACTCTTTATTAGTGACCATACCATAGTTCTTCATTCAACAGGTACTTGGTGAACAGTGACTGTGGGATGTACCAAGGGGTTTACAACTTAATAGAAGTGATCTATTTATTTAAGTTACCAGGATACAGGACTGTAAGTGCCACATGATTGGTACTAATTACCAAAAAAGAGTTACAAGTTCAGCTTTTATCAGCAAACAGAAGTCACCAGCTTAGAAAATAGAAGACACACCCTCTGCAATTTAGCTTTTGCCTCTACCACACCTAATAAATGCAGTTAAGAAATCCTCTTACTATGAAATTCCAAATGACCAGGGTACAGTATATGAATGTGATAATCATTCTGGTCACCTCAAAATGCCTCCTTCTTCCCCTGGCTTCCACAAATCTTACTTCACTGATTCTCCACTTCTGACTTCTACTCGCATACCACCACCTGCCTCCCATTCCAATACAGCGGACTGCCAACCTCATTTACTCCCATAGATAAATACTCCTTTAATCCACCACACAAAGTCTGTATCTCCAGCAGTCCATAGCTCAGAGGCCAAGATCCACATACTCAACTGCCTAGTAGATTGTTACAAAAATCTTCTGGGGTGGGTGTGGGGGGGGAATCAAACATACCTAACATGGTCATCTTGAAGTCATTTTCTTTCCATTTCTCTCAAACCCATTCTTCAGTTCTACCAATTACAGTATCACGATCTCATTCCATACCAATAAACCCCAACTAAAAACCTCACTCTACTTTTCTCTAACACATCTTGCCTACTTTACCTCAGAATAATCTCCCAAAACATTCTAATTTTACTAGATTTGAAATTATCACCTATTACTACCCACTGTAGTCTCTCCATAATCTTGAAAAATAACATCAGCCAAGACGTTTCCCCAGCACCACTTGGCACACTATACTAACACACTAATTATACCATGTGATAGTCTATCTTGTTTGGTGTCTTTCTCCCTTCCTAGTTTTTTTTTTTTTTTTTTTAAGATTTTTATTTATTTGACAGAGAGACAACACAGGCAGGGGGAGTGGAAGAGGAAGAAGCAGGCTCCCAGCGGAGGAGCCTGACGTGGGGCTCGATCCCAGGACTCTGGGATCATGCCCTGAGCAGAAGGCAGACGCTTAACAACTGAGCCACCGAGGCGCCCCTCTCCCTTCCTATTTTATAAATTCTTCAACAGCAAAGACTATTTTTCATTTACCTTCCTTTCACTCCCACAGCTGGTGCCTGGCACATAACTTGTCACTTAAGCTTAAGCTACATAAAAACCTTTGATATCTGAATACTAAAGAACAGTCTTATTACTGTTAATTTTTTTCCACCAATGCTAGAAATTGATTTGTAATGTCTCCATATACTATTAATATCCACTAAGATTAATGGTTAATATTAAGATTGATTTTAACTAAAGTTTCAAAATGTTTCAGGACCGGTTTTCTAACCTTACTTCTTAAATGTGCTGTGTATATGCTTTGCAGCAGTTTCAGAGGAATGACAAAATGGACAAAATGGAAAACTTGTTAAAAAAAAAAAAAGACATCTCAGTTTACCATCTACTCAGCTTACTTCTGTGTTGAAACAAAGTACTGTATTTAGATACCATATAGGAAGGTTATCTCTTTTTCTGAGCCTTTTATTTTTCTCATTAGAAACTGTGAATCCAAATTCACTTCAAACAGAATTGGGCCATTGTCTGATGCTTAGAATTCCCTTCAATATTAGCTTATGGTCTTATCTACATGAAAAAAATCCATTAATTCGGACAGTGCAGAAAGGATGTCCTGTATCAGAAAGATGCAGTTAATTCTTTAATTTAAAAAATGTCAACTTGATCCCTTCATACTCTTGAGCATTTAGTGACAAATTGTGACTTGTATAAATTCAATGTTCACAGGTTATCTCCAACTAAATATTACTTCCTGCTTCCCCTGACCCAGGTTAATAAACTTATATTTAATAAACTAATAAACTTACCTTCCAACATGGTCTTGATAGTCACAGACTGTTTGGCAATTTCAACATCAACTTCAAATATCTCTCCATCGGAACTCTGCAACTTAATTGAAGGCATCTAAAAAAAGGTATTATATTGAATTTGAAATTTAAGAGAGATTAGTTTTATACATTTCATCAACTACAGTCTGTTCTTAGAAGACCTCTAACTTATTACCTATAAAACCCTAAGGCCGTGTAGTATCTATATAACCCTGTAAAACACTGTCATTCACAGGCTAGTACAGAAATGTTGCTATCAATTTTTCCTAAGTATAACTCCGAGGAACACAAGTTTTTAAGGCTTGCCCTACTGAACTTATTACCGGTATAAATTTAAGAGTTACATTCCATATTTTTAACGCAAAATATATTTAAAATAAACTTATTTATTTAGTCTGTGCCTGCATTTTTTTTTTTAACATTTATTTTAAAGAGTGGGAGAGACCACACCTGCGTGTGCGCGTAAGCACGTGGGGGAGGGGCAGAGGTAGAAGAATCTTAAGCTGACTTTGCTAAGCATGGAGCCCCATGTGGGGCTCCATCCCACCATCTTGAGATCATGACTGGAGCCAAAACCAAGAGTCAGAGGCTTAACCGACTGCGTCACCCATGTGCCCCTTTGCCTGCCTTTCTGCTTTCAGTGAATACTGACTACTCTCATCTCAATAGTTAGCTGCCACAATAAACCTCCTGCAAACCAGAGGGCAGTCAGTCCAAAATAAACAAAGCTACCAAGTAAGACACAAATTTTCCAATAGTGAGACTTACCAGTGATCATTTTTGGATCGGTTATGATCCAGAGTGTATGAGAATATTATTTTATATTTCCATCAATGTAAAATATACAAGATAATAATATCTTTAAGGATGAACAAATGTCGATCTAATCTGCTAAACCAAATAAGGTACTTAAATTTAACAGTCCTTTTTATCTTTCATTACTGACTGCCCAGGTGTCCAAGTTTGAGTTCTTCTGCTAAAATCCTCATAGAAATAACCTGTTACTTGCTTCAAAAATGTATTTGTTAACTCATTAATTCTGAGTCATTGGGAAAAAGATACCTCTTAGATAAAAATTAGTTAGGCAATTAACTACAAAGGACTTGAGTTCTAGCAAAAACCGAAGAACATTTCTTTAAAATTAAGAGTTCTAAGCCATCAATTTATCTTCAGATTCTTGAGGGAAGGAGGAAGGGAAGCAATATCTGATTCTAATGATTACTTCATGATCCCTTCAAATAACAAATATAAATTTTAAAGGCCCATGCTTCTCAGGTATTCATAATCCTGCAATGTCACTATTAACTCGAGAGTGTAGACTTTGGCATTTAAAACATTCACTGCACCTATTTTAGGATCAAAGACTTCATTAAATCAGTTAAAATATTCATTCGGCTTTTCTTAGACAATTATCTCCATTCCCCAAATACACTGTTAGACAAAGGATGCAAAAAGGTAAAGCTATATTTTAAAATCAGCCACTGAAATATCCTGCTGTCACGCATCCATGGTTGGAGAGAATCCGATTTCACTTTTCAGTTCACAAATATGTCTGTTCCTCCATGTTACTTAGTGCTTGCCAATAATGCAGTTGTCCTATTCAATGGAGAAGGGCCCAGAGCAGAGGACCTTCCCTGTGACAAGGCAATAACAAAAGGTATCCCCCCCAAAAAATATTTTAACGTGATCTCAATTTTTTTTTTTAAAGATTTTATTTATTTATTCGACAGAGATAGAGACAGCCAGCGAGAGAGGGAACACAAGCAGGGGGAGTGGGAGAGGAAGAAGCAGGCTCATAGTGGAGGAGCCTGATGTGGGGCTCGATCCCACAATGCTGGGATCACGCCCTGAGCCGAAGGCAGACGCTTAACCGCTGTGCCACCCAGGCGCCCCCGTGATCTCAATTTTTAATTACAAAACATTCTATGTTCCTTTTATATTCCATAGTACTGGAATGAACACTACAGAAAAACAAGTCTGGCAATACAGCTGATAAAATTACTATTAAGCAGGAAGACTATTTCCTATTTCTTTCAAATAACTCTTGGTAAATAACCAGATCTGCTTAGTCATAGTCAAATTCCTGTATTAGGTTACTCTTAAGGGAGTTGAGATCTTATTAAATAAGCAGGCAGGGAATGGGTTAATCTGTAATCGAATACACCTTGTGATCCCAAACTTAATACTCAAAGAGAAGTTTTTTTTAATGTCATAGAGCTAGAATTCAGCGCAAAACTGTAATGATGATAATGGACGAGATTCTGACTTGACATGCTTTCAAGACAATTCCCTAAGTTCCTTATCTTGAAAATCAATCACCCTCCATGACTGGCATGAAGTAGATTCTATCAACAACGTAAAGAAAAACCTGTGCTTTCAGTGACCCGAATTCTGATACCTTTTTGAAAGCAGAATGGGCAAGTCTGCATTGCTCTATGACACAGATATATTCTATCATGAGGCTCTGACGAAAAACTCATGACCCCAAAACCCAAACCTGAGATCCTTATCCAGGTGAACCTCTAATTCCTGTAAAACTTAAAGTGTCTGGCTTTGAAAGAGTTGGGCCCCCCTAAAAGTCACACCACTATGATGAGAACATCTGCTATTTCAACAATTGTTTCACCAACTCCAAGGTATGGCAAAATAATGGAGAGAAATAATTCTGAAAGAGCAGGCAGCCTGCTGGGCAAACAGGCGGCCCAAGCACAGTTAGCCAGGACCGGTGACTAGTGACGCCAGATAAAAGGAAGAGAGAGGATGCGAGCGAAAAATCCAGCGCTCCCAGACTCCCACCGCCACGCTCCTTCCGGACACCAAAACAACAAACATGCACACACGCCCACGCTCACGACAGCCTAGGGACCTCCACTGAAAGCCCGCCGCCACCCCCGCCCTGGGTCCCCGAAGCCGACAGGCTCACGGCCAAGGGAGGCTCCGGGCCGCAGCCTGGGCCTTGCAGCCGAGCTCCGCGCAGGCGGACACTCGCCCTGTGCGAGGAAGGACCAATTCCCGGCCCGGCTCGCACCTTCCCCCTCCCGCCCGCCCCGGCACCCACGAGGCGCAGTGAGGACGCGCGGCCAGGTGAGGGACTCGCCGGCACCTCCCGAGAACAGGGTCGGCGACGGGTTCCACTGGGCCTGACGGAGGCCAGGCCCAGGTGCCTCCCACCTCCGGCAGGCCGAAGCCGCAGCCGTGCGGCCCCCCCAGCTCGCCATCCACGAAGCGCCACCGCCCCTTCCCGCTCGGTCGGCGGCTACTCACGGTGCTCGGTCTCAGGCGGACTGCGGGCTCGAGGCTGACAAGAACAGAGCGGCCTCACCGACGAAAGGAGAAAAGCGGAGAACAAGGCCACTACGGCGGCGCGGCGCGGCGTCGGCCTTTATAAGAGCGGGCGCAGGCGCCGAGGACCCCGGGGCCCGTGGCGTCACAGAGCCGGCGGGGCTGGCCGCCGAGATCGCCTGACGCAGGCGGAGGACGGCGGGGCTGACAGGCGGCGGGCGCGGCGGCGCGGGGGCGGGGCTTCGTTCTCCCCCCCGCACCCCCGCAAGCGTGGCTCTCTGTCCTGAAAGCAGGAACGCGGGACGGGCTGGGTTACTCTGCAGCCTGCAAGGGTCCTTCAGGCAGGGACTGGCCTACGCCGAATTAAAGACCCCAGTCCTGAAAAGCCTAGAAGCTGCGAGTGGGTGTGTGGTGCTGAGGGGTTAGTGGTGAAGAGGGGCTGTGGCTCTCCTTTCATGACGCGGAAAGGGGTCCCGGAGGAAGAATGACACATGGGCAATGGCAGTCACCGCTCTGAGATTCCTCTCGGGGCCTGAGTGACATCCACTGAGCCCAGGATGCGTTTTAGCTCACTCTCCACAATAACCCATGAGGGGAAGTGTTCTTGCCCTTTCCAGCTTTATACCTCAGAACAGATTCAGAACAACACAGTGTAGTGAGTGCTCTTCAGCCTTGTTTCCTACCGTTGTTTTCTAAGGAGGGTTCCAGGCCACAAGAACCATTGTTGCAGCGAAACCCCAAGTCTGGAAAGGAGGCCCTCGAGCAGCGAAAATGCATTCATTCAGCAGTCGTGTACTGAGCAAACGTGTGTGTGAGGCAGTGCTGCGGGATTCGGGGGGAACCAGGCAGCCAGGGTGCAGCCTGCACAGAACTCTTGGATGGGATGCTTCGTGAAGTCGGCTGGGCCCATAGGATGAAGCCAACGCTACAGGAAAGGGGTTTGAGTTTGGCAAAACGCTGCCCCCCAGCCCCACGCCATGCAGTCAGGGGCTCTGCGGGACTCCACCCTGTTGCTGCTGGGTGAACACTGCCAGCCCTCCCTGGGAGACTGAGGCGCCTGTCTCACCTAACCGCCAGGCATGTGATGGGATTCCTGACGCCAGGGAGACAAAAGACACTTCCACACAGGGCCCCTTAAGGAAACCAGAGGCCTACAGCTCTTCTGGGATGGAACTGGGCAGGGAGGCCAAGCAGCTTCTTGGGTTACCAGGTCTTTGTCTACAAGCTGTGGTATCCAGTGTCTGCCAGGTGCCATAGCTGATGGCAGGGAGATGAGAGGACTTACAGCTCTCATACTTGTTTTCCCACAACACAGCCCTGCCCTCTGCAACTAGACTCAGGTCCCCTAGGCAAGGCCCCCCTCAGCCCCTCTGCTCCCTTGTCGGTGACAGACAGGGTACACCTTGCAAACTCTTGTTAAACATCCTGAGCAGGAAGGACTGAGCAATGGTGGGTCACACGCCCAGCCTGAGGACCCAGCATGAAGTAGGTGTATTTTTCCAGATATGTCTGGGGACCCCCAATATGAGAATCACCAAGAGATGCTTGTTTTTAAAATGCAGATTTCATTTATTCATATATACTCATATTCGTAGATTATATCAGGAAAGATACACAAGAAATTGTTTACCTCATGGGGAAGGGAACTAGGTGACTGGGGTACAGGGGTTGGGGTGATTTGTTCACTTTATACCCTTTTCTACCTTTTGGATTTTGGATATTACATATTCAAAATGTTTTACTTTGGGGTGCCTGGGTGGCTCAGTTGGTCAAGCGTCTGCCTTCGGCTCAAGTCATGATCCCAGGGTCCTGACATCGAGCCCCACATCAGGCTCCCTGCTCAGTGGGGAGCCTGCTTCTCCCTCTCCCTCTGATGCTCCCCCTGCTTGTGCTCTCTCACTATCTCTGTTAAATGATTAAATAACATCTTTTAAAAAAACGTTTTACTTCAAAAAATAAGTGGTATCAAGTCAAGAAAAATGCAGATTCCTGGGTCCACTCTTGATCTAATGAAACTGATTCCCTGGCAGCAGGTTTTTCTGCCTTTTAAACAAGTTCTCCAAGTGATTCTTAAGCCCAGGATAATTGAGAAACCTCTGTAGTGGGGGGGGGGGGGCTCAGTGATTAATTACTGCTAAAAAGGGGCCAGGAGTGTCTGTCAAAGGTGATGCATTTAGCCCCACACTTTCTGAATCAACCCTCCCGTCCTTCAGACTCTCCTCTCACGATGAACAAGGCAGGTGCGGGACTGTCGGGTGCAGGTTGGTGACCACTCACACCCCCCCCCATTTATCCATAATCACCAGCCAGGTCAGGAAGGACCAGCCACCACAGGGTCCCCTTGGTGAGTAAGAGTGCGAGGGAAGGGGGGTTCCTCTGGCTTCAAAGCTGACCCTCAGGAGGCCGAGGTCTTGTCCTAACTTTGGTCACTCCACAAACCATGTAATCAAAGCTCTTTGTTCTACAGAGGAAGGAAATAAAATCAAAGAGAAGGGACATTCCCACTGTCACACAGCCCTTGTGGAAAAAGGTTGAAGCTCCAGCCCCAGCTATGCTGGTGCCACCAGAGCCCATATACTGAATTTTAGCTACATCCCTCAAATGAATGCCAGGAATACTTTCTGATTTACTACTGTTTCCAGCATACTACTTGCAGGGAAGCTAAAGGGCTCCCATTAAAGTCCAGGTGGGAAAATCTGCTTTTTATGATGTATTCTTTTCCAAAATTACCTCCCCTTGTATATTGAGTTTCATTGCTGTCAGGTGTTCACAGGAGAAATCCTATGAGGACCAGCTCCCTCAGCGCATCTAAAATGGGACTTTGCTGCCCAGAATTGAGTTCACACTCCCTTTGTCAGGCACCTACCCATGGGACAGACTGAACTCAAGGTGTGTTCCAGCCCATAGGACAGCATGTAAGGTAAGAAGTAATCCAGTCCCCGCGAGATCGCCGACCTTCCTTCTTCCTTTTTCCAAACTCTAATTCTTCCATCTAAAGATCAGACTACCTTATTACTCCAGAAGAGAGAGGGCTGAATGCAAAGAAAAAAGTCAAAATATTGGATCTTGATTTGCAAAATGAACTCTCAGAATAAATGAACTTTTTAGAGCAAGAAGGTTTTTTGGAGCACTGAAAGCCCAGGAGGCTGAATGACTCAATCTTAAATTGTATGCCAGCAACAGCAGAGTTAGGAAAAAGAAGGTATGATGATACCAAAACCAATTTTTCAAAAGGATAGGGGTGGGGGGAAAGTTGCAGCAAAGAGAGCATTGCAGTTAGTTACTGGGGTGGGTCTCTGAGAACTCTCCCCCACCCCTCCCCCATCCTCTCTGCTCAGGGATAGGGAGAACTTAGGAACCCCAGAAAGGTTTGCAGGCTCTGAGACCAGAGAGAATCTATGCCTTGGTCTGTGAGAAAGGTCCGAAGTCTTCCATGATGAGAAAATATGGGATCAGTTATGTAGAAATAGCAGCTGGGTGTGCCTAGGCAGGTGGGCCTAGAAGTGTCTCAGGCTCATGCCTAATGTGTAGGGATCCCAGAGACCCTATAAATGTGTACTGAAGCCCTAAAACAGCATGGAAGTTGCTCAAAGAGGGGATAGATGACCAGGAAGGGGCTTGTGTGATATAATCAAGGGAACTTAGATGAACCTAGGTGAACCTACACCATCTAAGCCAGAAGCCATGGCACAAATGCAGCTCCATGGGCACAGCAGAAACCAAGGATGACAGCTCACAACCGGCCTGGGGGGGGGGGGTTGTGCTTGCCTAACTGAGCAGTACAGGAAGGTGGATGATGACCAATGACCAGACAGCCTCCAACCCTCACCTCCCACTCCATGCCATGACTACATAAGCTCTGCAGGCTGTTGCTCTGACCCTAGACAGAAGAGGGACAGGGACCCTCAACGTGATTGAGTGTACCCCTGAAATGCCTGAATGATCATACACTCAACTGACTGTGCCGGGAAGTAAGCACATTGCATTTATGCTATCAAATGGAATAGATAGAAAATAAGAAAATACAAGACTTATCATTTTGGCATACTCACATTTTCTGACTTTAAAATTACATATGGCCAAGGTGCACAAGGAATCTGAAGACCGCTGCTACCCACTCGCAGCCCACATCCTGTGTCATCGGGGTGGGATAGGTGGCTTCCTCTTTGTAGCCTCAGTCTTCTTATCTGTAGAATGGGGCTGATAGCAGGACCTGCCTCACAGGATTTTTGTGAAAATTAATTATCTTAGTCACCAGGAGGGCCGAACTTACTAGCCTGGCCGTACCGAGGATGTGGCAATCGTAAGTCTCCCATGTAGCTGGTGGGAGTGCAGGTTGGCACACCAGAAAACTGGCAGTGTCTTCACACGCAATGGCTCAGTAATTCCAATTACGGACAAATACTCAACAGGAACACATTCTAATGTCCACCAAAAGGTATGCTTAAGAATGTTCACAGCAAATCCATCAACTGTAAATGAAAAAATAATCTCGTATATTCACCCAGTGGAGGAGTAAACAGTAAGGAAAAAGAAACTACTGATCTCAACAACAGCATGGATGACTGTCACAGACATAAGGTTGAACAAAAGAGGCCTGATGCAGGAGTACTTACTGTCTGAGTCCACTGAAATGAAGACTGAAAACAGGCAAAAACTGATTTAGAGACGATAGCGTAATAGTTAAACTTTAGCAGATGAGGGAAGCTTCTGGGATACTAGAAATTCTCTGATCTTGGTCCAGGTGATAGTTCCATGAGTGTGTGCATGTATAAAATTTCACTGAACAATAATCATATCTGTGTACTAGTAATATATCAAGTTTTTTTAAATGAAGGGAGGGGCATAAAAGGTGACAATGTATGTTGCATGCTCAGCATGGTGCCAGTGTCAATTCCTCAAGGAACTTCGAGCCCCTGTAGCCTCTTCTTTCACATGGTTGCCCAACCCTTCACAACCAAGGCTGGAGGAGTAATGCGAGATGTTGGGAAGGAAGGTGGGAGATTGTTGCAAGGCTCCTCTGCCCAGGGAGGACTTACCTACTCAGGGCCCAAGAGTCCAGCTGAGGCCTTGGACATAGCTGCAGAGAGGGCTGCTCACCAGCTTCCTTGCTTCTATCTCAGCCAGCCAGCACAGGGCCTCCCGTGGTGGGCTATGGACCCATCCTTGGGAGCTGCTATGGAAGCTCTAGGCAAAAGGGGCATCCACACCTAAATGGAAGAAGGAAAAACTTCCTGACCCATATCTGTGCCCAACACCATCAGAGACCCGTGGGTGCAGGCTGCATTGAAGAGTTATCAACCCGGAGTGGGCTTGCCCGTGAAGCTGCGATGGCTTATGTATGTAACCTGTCCCAGGCCACACAGCTGGGGAGTGGGGAGGTGGGACTGAACCTAGGTCTGGCTGACTCACCACAGATGAGTCAAAGCTTACCAGAAGAGCATGGGCTACCCTCTGTTCCAGCTCCCCCCAGAGGGAAAGTCCATGGGGATACATGGGTACCCAGAGTGGCTTCACAGGGCCCAGCAAAGGCAGGGACAGGGAGGGGGTTGCCCTACAGTCCAGCCTTGACCCGTCCCCAAGCACTGATTGGCTCTGGCCAGCAGATGGTGCCAGAGGGCCATTCACGGAGCCTGCCCCCTCACTGCAATGCCTCCAGAAGCTGCCCTCTCCCCTCTCCAGGACCAAGAGTCCTGTCCAGATCCCTGGTGTGACCATCAGAGGCTGAATGCCAGTACAGCTTGACTACACACCCGCAGTGTAACCCTGGAAGTAGCCCTCCAGCCCTGTAGGCCACAGCGTCCCTCTGTGAAATCAAGTTCACGCACACAAGTCCTGGCAACAGGGGCGAGGTAGGCTCGGTCAAAAGCAGGGCAGTGTAGGCCATCGAGGGCTGTTTTGTAGATGACAAAATCATGACAGGCATGACCTACTATCTCCCGCTATGTCCTCCCTAGGGGAACCAAAGGACACCAGCACCAGCGTGGCATGTGGAGCCCAGCACACTGGGGCAAAAACCACAAGAGAGAACAATCTGACTGAGAGGCCCACAGCCCAGCCTGCCAGCTGACTACCCATGGAGCTCCAGGCCAGACCCTGAGATGCAGAACATTCTAGGAGCCAGACTTGGGGAGACATCAAGGAGGGCAAGGCAAGTATAACTTTATTTTTTATTTTTATTTTTTTATTTATTGAAAGAGAAAGAAAGAGAGAGGAGGGGCAGAGGGGGAGAGAGAATCTTAAGCAGGTTCCACACCCAGCACAGAGCCCGACGCAGGGCTCGATCTCACGACCCTGAGATTGTGACCTGGGTTAAAATCAAGAGTCAGAGGCTTAACCAACGGAGCCACCCAGGCCAGCAAGCATGACTTTAATATCTCTTACAAACCAAGGGCTGGTTTGTGAATGCTGAAAGCCTAGTTAGGAAGGCCTGTTTGCCCAGGGTCCACTGAGTGGCAAGGACGTCCTCTGGAGAATCTCTTGAGTACAGGCCCAACCCATGACCCACTCACTGGCCCAGAAAGCTGCCAGTGTGTGATCTGCCAGTCATCCAGTCAGTGAATATTTACCTAGTAAGAGACAGTGGTAAACAAGACAGAAAAAGAACTTTGGTGGTAAGGGGTCTGTCTTCTAGTGGGTAAGATAATGATAAGCACACGCAAATAAGAGAATGTTAAATAGATAAGTATTGTGAGGAAAATAAATGCTGATCCAGAAAGTGAAGTGGGGGCAGGCATGGGCAGCAATACATGTAAGCAGAACCTGCCAAAGGCGGCATCAGCCATGGAAAGAAGGGGGACAGCTATTCGAGGAAAGCAAGTGCAAAGGATCGGAGTTAAGAATGACCTTGGTATGCTCCAGGAACAGCAAGGCCGGCGTCGTCAGAGCTTCATGCGGGGAGAGTGAAACGCAATGAATCAGAGGAGCAGGCAAGGACCAGAGCACGAAGCTTGGCAGGGAAGACATATGAAAGTTTGATCTCGTTCTGTTTGCATTTAGCAACCTCAGGGGATGGAGGTTAAGCAGCAAGAGGCCTGATCTGATCGACAGTTTAGAAAGATCATTCTGTGACTGTGTGGAGAATGTAGTTGGTAGGAAGAAGGGAAGTAGTAAAATCTTTCAGGAGGCTTGACCCAGGGCAGTGGAAGTGGAGAGGAGGAGAAAGACACATGTGGCAGTATAGCCAATGGATTACACGGGGAGGATAACTGCATGAATGGTGGTGTTATTTTCCGAGATAGGGAACACTGGGAGTTTGAGTGGGAGAAGATCAGGGATTCAGCGTGAGCTGCATGTTAGACATTGGAGGCATGTCAGGCAGGCAGTCAGAGATACAGCTCTGGAGCCCAGGGGAGAACACGGGCGAAGAATATAAACTTGGGATTCTTCAGCATATAGATGGGACGAGATGAGATCACATAGGTAGAAGGGAGACAGAGACCTAAGCATTGGTGACACTAACATTTAGCAAAAAACTTGGGAGGTAGCAGTCAAAAAGACAGGAGGAAAACAAGCCCATTGAGTGTCATGGTAGACAAGGAAAAAAATTATTTCCAGGAAGTTATTTTGGTCAGTTGCCTCCAATACTAAAAACTGGTTTTTTGTTTTGTTTTGTTTTGTTTTTTAAATTAGGCTTTATGCCCACCATGGGGTTGAACTCCTGACTTGACATAAAGAACCACATGCTTGGGGCACTTCAGTGGTTAAGCATCCAATTCCTGGTGGCGGCTCAGGGCGTGATCTCAGGACTGTGAGATGCAGCCTGGTGTCAGGCTCCATGCTCAGCATAGAGCCTGCTTAGGCTGCTCTCTCTCCCTCTGCTCCCCCCACCCCCACTGTTTCTCTCTCTAAAATAAATAAATCTTAAAAAAAAAAAAAGCCATATACTCTACCACCTGAGTCAGCCAGGCGCCCCTAAAAACTGGAATTTTTTAAAAGATTTTATTTCAGAGAGAGAGAAAGAGAGGAGTCAGTGGGGGGGCGGTGGGGACAGGCGGATGGAAAGGGAGAAGCAGACTCCCCACTGAGCAGGGAGCCCAACACAGAGCTGGATCCCAGGACCCTGAGATCACAACCTGAGCTGACAGACGCTTAACCAACTGAGCCACCCAGATGCCCCCAAACTGGAATTTAATAGTACGAAAAATGTCTACTATGCTTGGCAATGTAATAACTTTGACAAAGCCGATTATTTCAGTGGAGCAATGGGTCCAGAAGACAATGCAAGAGGAGATAGAGAATAGATAACAGTTCTTCAAAGTTTTGCCAAGAAGAGGAGCATAGAGAAGGCACAGACGCTTACGGGGGCTGTGAGGTCAACAGAGTTTGTGTTCAGGATTGAAGATACTGGAGCCATGCTTGTATGCTGTTGGGAATAATCCAATTGAGGTCAACGTTACAGATTCGGCTGCAGAAAAGTTGGTGGAGGTGGTGGCAGGAAGAAGAAAGTATAAATTTGCAAGATCATCAGAGTCCTGGAGTTTGGGAGAGGAGGTGCTGGCAATTTGAGAAGAGACTATGTGAATCAGTCCTCTTGAAGCCTTTGAGAAGGGATCTCAGGAAGCAGAGGGGATTGTCTGGCAGTAACTGTGGTCACTTTGACATTTGTATAAATGAGTCCCTACCAGTACATTTGCGTCCATTTCTCTAGCCATGTCCTGCTGTTCGGGTGCAGGCCTCAGACTCTGGAGAGAAAATCCTAGCCCGGGCTACAACAGGTTCCCACCCCACAGCTTCCCTCCTGCTGCCCCTGACCTCCTGTTCTCAGAGGGTAAAAGCAGAAATCTCTGGAGATGTCATCACATGACAGTCAATGTTGCTCTACAAACTACACTCTAGTTTTCTGTTTTTGTTGTTTTTAAGATTTTATTTATTTATTTGACAGAGAGAGAATGAGCACAAGTCGGGGGAGCAGCAGCAGAGGGAGAGGGAGGAGCAAGGAGCCCGATGCCGGCTCGATCCCAGGACCCTGGGATTGTGACCTGAGCCGAAGGCAGATGCTTAACCGAACCACCCAGGCGCCCCGCTAGTTTTCTCTTTTAAAAGAAGGGTGATCTTATGATAAATACCATCTAATACAGACTGGTGAAAAGGGGTAGCTCCTTTTCATCCTTTGGGTCTCAGCTCAATGTCACTTCCTCAGAAAGCACCAGCCTCATTACCCAGCCCAATCAGTACACTGTGAAGTTTAAAATTTATATAAATTGAAACACTGAAAAGCCACAGCATCAATATGTATTACGCCATCAGGCAGAAAAGCGTCGTAATTCACGAACTTGGGGAGTTGCGGAGAGCCTGCGCGACAGCATGAATGTGAGGCTGTGGTAAAAGGGTACCTCTTATAAGAGACTCTTTATTCACAGATAACAAACTAGGGTTGCTGGAGGGGAAGGGGGGGTAAGTGGGGGATGGGCATTAAGGAGGGCACGTGATGTAATGAGCACTGGGTGTTACATAAGACTGATGAATCACTGACCTCTACCTCAGAGACCAATACACTATGTTAATTAATTGAATTTAAATGTAGAAAAATTTAAAAACAGCGTACCTCTTTTTAACCCCTTGCCTCGTACCCTGCTTTATTTCTCTTCACAGCACATTGTTCCTATCTGCCTTTTGTATTTGTCTCCCAGAAATGTAACCTCCACTGGGGCGCCTGGGTGGCACAGCGGTTAAAGCGGCTGCCTTCGGCTCAGGGCGTGGTCCTGGTGTTACGGGATCGAGCCCCACATCAGGCTCTTCTGCTATGAGCCTGCTTCTTCCTCTCCCGCTCCCCCTCCTTGTGTTGCCTCTCTCGCTGGCTGTCTCTATCTCTGTCGAATAAATAAATAAAATCTTTAAAAAAAAAAAAAAAAAAGAAATGTAACCTCCACAAGGGCAGACACTTGGTGTTGGACATCACTGCATTTACTTCCAGTGCCTGCTAGCACCTGGCATATAACAGCTGCTCGGTAAGTAGGTGGTTGTTGAGCGCGTGTTTAAATCTATTTTCTCCTGTTTGCCCTTTTAAAGGTTGTGATATTTGAAAAGACTCCTGGCTAACGTGGAGAAGTGCTCGTGATGAAACCCAGGACAACACACTTGGCATCAGGGGCCTCACTCTACGCTTCCCCTTCTTCCCCACACACTATAGTGTTCTGTCTTAGGAAGACAGGACACAGCCCTCTGCTCCAGTGAAAGTCAAAATGACTCCTAAGCCCATGGAGGCCATCCAGTCACTTGTGTGACTCGAGGTCAAGGATATACCACCAGTCACTACCCAGTCTCCCCAACCATGCAATTCAGCTGGTGGTGCCTGGCAGTGGCTGACTTGCACATGAACCTTACTCAGACACCATGGCAACGTGTTTTCTAGCACTCATGTTCTCTGCTCCCCCAGATGGAAGCAGCCCCTTACTACACTCTGGCGCAGAGAACTAATAAGCCCTCTTGCTAGAATCACATACCCCACCCCAACCCCCCACACTCTCGCCTTCCCCTTTTCTTCTTATTCATCAATTTATTCCTGCCTTTCATCTCCCCCTTTAACAAATATGTCTGTCCTTTACCTCAAGACTTGGAAAGTCTTGAAATGCTCTCACAAACAAGAGCCATTGATAGAGCACAAGTCAGGAGTCCACAGGTCCCAGAGTCCTAAGTTTTTTAAATGCAAAGACTGGTTCCTGCTGACCCAAGACAGCAGGCCATGCAACCAATGGACTTAGGACTCAGGTCTGAGTCACTTCATCCAGCTACCACCTCCCCCACCCTCCTACCAGGAACTCAGAGTCTTAGAGGCAAAGCAGAGACTGGATCCTGCAAAGCTGGTGAGGGTGGGAAAGGCTTTGTGTGTCCATAAGATGTAGGCACAGAACACAGTGGGGTGACCACCTGTCCCAGTATGAGGACTGAAAGCTCTGCATCCTGGGAAACGCTTAAGTCCCAGACAAACCAGGATGACTGTCACCCTGTATAGGTGCTGTGCCCAACTAGGAGCACACATGTACAACCTGGTGAGCTCCCTTAGTTTTGCCTCCCTGTTTTAACATTAAAATACTTCAGGGACCCAGCATACTTTTCACCAACTCACTACTAAGTTACTTGTAAAATAATCGTCACAATACTCAAGATGTTACACTTAAAAAAAGAAATGTGCAAGAGTATCTGCTACCATGTTTTAAAAAGGTAAGGAGTGGGAGGGGGGTGGGGGACTGGGATAGGCCGGTGATGGGTAGTAAGGAGGGCACGTATTGCATGGTGCACTGGGTGTTATACGCAACTAATGAATCATCGAACTTTACATCAAAAAAATAAATATTTTTTAAAAAATAAAAAGGTAAGGAGTAACACAAGCACGTGCGCACACCCACACACAAGGCTAACCGAAGTTGCTCGCAAAGGAGGCAATTTAAATTACATGATGATTATGAGGTATGCTGACCACTCTACAAGCAGGTAAGCTTGTAGTGCTAGTATGTATGCTTGTGAGAGTATCCATAAATCATTTTTTAAAACATTTTATTTATTTGACAGAGAAAGAGAGCGAGAGCGCACAAGCAGGGGGAACAGCAGGCAGAGGGAGAGGGAGAGGGAAAGGGAGCAGGCCCCTCACTGAGAAGCAGGCCCCCCACTGGGCAGGGAGAGGACGCAGGGCTCAATCCCAGGACCCCAGGATCATGACCTGGGATGAAGGCAGACACTTAATGGACTGAGCCACCCAGACACCCCCCCCATCAATTTTTTAAAGTTTATTTTTAAGTAACCTTTACACCCAACATGAGGCTCAAACCCACGACCCCGAGATCAAGTCACATGCTCCCCCAACTCAGCCAGCCAGGTGCCCCAGGTTCATCAATTTCAACAAATCCATCATTGTGGTAGAGTATGTTGGTAATAGGGGAGGCTATGCTTATGTGAGGACAGGATGGGAAATCTCTACTGTCTTCTCAATTTTGTTGTGAACCCAAAACTTTTTAAAAACTTAGAAGTTGGGGATTGGGTATCCTATTCTATATATATACCTCCTTAAAAGAAACTGTGGGTTTTCCTTTCCATTTTTAATACATTTGTCAATTCAAGACCAATGTGAAAGTTCTTTTACTCTCAGGAATAATAGGCTATGGTGTGTGGTGCTGAGTTGAAAATTATTTTCTTAATCAGCCTCAGCTCCTTCAAAATCTGGTTCATATAAACGTCCTTGAGACACACAAGTCAAGTCATTCCATCAGCTCCAGGAATGCAGTGACCAGGATACTTGACTTGGGCCAAACTCAACAGGGCCAGAGTACAAACATCCCTTGCCATGCTTCCCAAAGGGTCTGGCACACACTCAGCTTCTAGAAGCAGGGGTCAGACACACAAGTTATTTTCTCTGGAACTGAAAGCTGTGGTGGGTTTTGCCCACCCTTCAAAGGCTGCTAAAAATTAATCCTAGCAAAGGAAAGAGAACTCTAATGCTTTAAATACAGTACTCTGGTGGCAGGCGCCTAAACAGCTTTACCTTCTCTGCCTTTTTAAACAGTTGAGACAATAAAATAATTCACGTAAAATGCCTGGCACATGGGAAATGCTATGATAGACATTATTCACCAATACCTATTTCTGCCATTTCAGTCTGAATGTCCAATACCTACTGTTCTTCCAAGGCATTCTGGATTCAACTACAGTCTTTACATTAAAAATAATGGTCATTCCAACACTCTCCTCATTCACAGATGCTGAAAGCATTAGAACGCTAACCTAGTTCAGAATGCCAGCTGTCACTATTAGGATTTTTACCCTGAGATTATGTATTTCACAAGCCACAAATCAGTTACCCTGCATTCTTCTAACATACCTAATGATGTAGGCCATCTGCCATTCAGGTTGATAGGAGAAATGTGCTTCCAAAAGGTGGCTTCAATAAATACTCCCGTGAAGATCGTTAAATCATCTATCCACATTTCTGGCTCTATTTCTAAAATCCTGGCTTCTGGGGCACCTGGCCAGCTCAGTTAGAAGAGCATGTGACTCATGATCTTGGGGTTGTGAGTTTGAGCCCTATGTGGGGTGTAAAGATTACTTAAACTTAAAAATAAAATCCTGGCTTATTTCTAGAGTAGGGTTATTTTTCCTAAGATGTGAGGTGAAGTTGAAAACACCCCAACACCTCTAACACAATCAAGATTGTTTTTAGTAAACTCTACACCCAACATTGGGCTCAAACTTACAACCCCAAGATCAAAAGTCACATGCCCTATCCACTAAGCCAGCCAGGCACCCCATGCAACATGGGGCTTAAACTCCTGCCCTGAAATCAGGAATTGCATGCTCACAAACTGAGCCAGCCAAGAGCCCCTCAAGATAGTTTTAAAGATATCCAGGGATGCCTGGGTGGCTCAGTCAATTAAGCGTCTGCCTTCAGCTCAGGTCCTGGATCCAGTCCCACATCGGGCTTCTTGCTCAGCAGGGAGCCTGCTTCTCCTTCTGCCTGCCACTCCCTCTGCCTGTGCTCTTTCCCTCCGACAAATAAAATCTTAAAGAAAAATAAAGACATCCAAAGCTAAGGGCAAAATATGCTGTTGTAGCACCAGGCAAAGAGGGTATAATCAGATCTCTTATCAAAGTCATGAGAGGTATTGCACTGCCACCCCAAAGATCTTGATTCATGTTTGAATGTGCCAGCCCTTCACAACCAACTCCAGTGTGGCTATGGGGAGGTAGTAATGAGCTGGGGTTTGTCTGTCTTTGTGCTCTGCTTTTAGTCACAGGTCACTGAGAGGATTAAAATTAAAATGGTAGTTTTACACGTAACAAAGTAGAGATTAATCACCCTTCTTTTGCATGATTCTGGGAAACAGTATGCTCAAGACCAAACAGATTATATAGCTTCTCCCCCAACTCCTCTGGCCTGCTGCATTCAAAACACCTCTGAGACCCTCACTACTGTTGGCAAGGTACTTGAAAGGGAAGCTGGACCCAACACAGGAAAGGCTTTTCTGCACATTTTACATCTGGTATATTTCACTGTACCTCATAACATGGCTTTTTTCCTGAGACATACTTGGACACACCTGACCTTGGCGTCAGGACACCTCCCCTTGACCAGGCTGACAAAACCTACCTACTAGCCTTTGCCCCTGCCCCCTAGTACTATGCCATGGGGGAGCAGTTCTGTACCTAATGCAAAAGCTTAAACCAAATTAGACCAGTGCAGAAGGTATGCTAAGCCTTGAGGCAGAAGCACTCAATGCTGTTTGGCATTTCCAATAGCTTTCATTGAACCTTTCACTTCGGTTTTCGTGGCGACTCCATAGCAAGCACTCTTTAACTCTCTTTCCTATCACAATTCTGGTCTTTGACTTCCACCAATGGGCCCTGGACTTGCTGGCAGCTACAGCTTACCGTTGTATTAGGAAATGTCTACTAATCATCTCTGAAGAACACAACTGGTACCTGTCCACAGAAGCCTAAATGGACTTTCCCAATGACAATACTCTGGATAGCTAAGGCTATCTCCAGAGAGATTGCCAAGGGGTCTAAGTAGCAATACGAGCCACGCGTTCCATTATTAGTAGCCTTTTAGGGAAAGAAAACTCAACAGCCCATCTACTTATCCCAAACCCGTTGAGGATACAAACTACTTAATTAAACTTCAACCGTGAGATCTAGAGAACTGATGGGTACCAGAGGGAAGTTGGGGGGGGGGGATAGGTGAAGGGGATTGAGAGTACACTTACTGTGAGGAGCACCGAGTAATGTACAAAACTGTTGAATCACTGAATCGTACACCTGAAACTAAAACAACACTGTATGTTAACTACACTGGAATTAAAACAAAACAAAACCTTCAGCCATGAGAATTTGTGTTTTGCCTTAAAGAAAAAGTAGTCATGGCCTTTTCCTCAGCATTTACTATTTCTTTCACCCTCTGGGAGAGGGATTCTGGTCCAGGTATGACAAGAATCACACATCTAGGGTTTTCTGCTTCGTCCACTTACTCTGATTTATCACTGATCTTTGCGAGTTCAACTTTTAAACAAATTTGTATATTATAAATATCCATAACCCATATTTTCTTTCCCTCAAATTTATACACCAGCTGAGAAACACTAACATATTTACAGGATAGCACCAGTACTTCCAACAGTGCCATTTCAGCAACATCCCATTTTTGTCTAGATGGCAGTACTTACATAAATACACAGAATAAAAAGGAGAAATCAAATGTATAGTCCTCAGACATAGACTTAAACTAAAATTGAAACAAGTATGGAGATCATCAGGAATGCCTGAAATAATATATCCACAACCTTCATAAAATAAATGTACAAGTGTGAAGGGGAAAAAACCCAAGTTAAAAAGTTTACAAAACCCAGAAATATGTCAAAGAACATGAGAACAGATGAAGGCTTAAAAAAAAAAAAGTTGCAGCTCCTGGGAATAGAACCCACTACAAAGTGAACAAGCCCATCACTAAACTTTAAGGCCCATTTCTAGGAACATATTATGGCTTTTTGAAAAGGGACTGCATATTATACAGGATAAAACTCCACTGTTGAAAACAAAGAGTCATATGGTATATTTCAATTATTTACCAAAACATACAACCACCACCAATCACCAAAAGCCAATTTTCCTAAATTTATAGCTGGGATACTTAACAGTGATTCTTAAATCTAAATGTAAATTAAAATCACTTGGGAAATTTAAAAATACCTATGCCTGGATATGCCTCCAATTTAAATCAGAATGTGGGCATCAAGGCTAAGAACCACAGAAATAACCAGCCTTACTAATCTAAAGCTAAGTCTTTCTGAAAAATAATACTAACTATACTTGCATTTAAAAAGTATCCACTGCAACCAAGAAAAGGAAAAAAGTCACCTATGCTTGCTAAGAATATTCCATCTAAGAAATGAGCACAGCATTTTACCATTTCATTTTACCCTTCAAAGTTCCAAAGCAAACTTCTACAAGTCATGGGTATAGAAATCTCAAAGCACTCATTTTTAGTTGACAAGTGTTTGATTTTTTTTTAAAAAAGCTTTTTAAAAAGTTTATTATAAAAATTATCTTTTAATCTGTTACTAATTGAGAAATCAGCAACAGCAATTATATATTTCTAAAGGGAAATTACTATACTTACCAAAGCATTTTTTTTTTAACCCACTTCATAATCAGGCAGGTTACTAAACACTTTCTAGTTTAGAAGGCTAACGCCCAATCATTCTGTAGAATTAGAAACTTAGTTTAAATTCTGGAAACCATTCTAAACCCAAGCCATTTTGGCCACAAACCCTCTTCTGCTAATCATAAGAATTAGAGAATTTGTACACCTGAAGGATAGTACCGCATGTTGATTAGAAGAAAGGCATTCTTTCAAAGTCAGTTCTGTTACCACAGGACCTGAAAAACAGCTGCTTGGTATCTAGAACACTTGGACCCTAGGTTAAAACTACTGCACACGGATATATTATTTGTTCAAAGAGGAAGGGCATAAAGTGAGAAAGCAAAAACACACATAGATGTGTTTCTTGTGAAAGCATAAAATAAAATGGAATGGAGACATGTAGAAAAACAGGGCTTTTTGCTTTGGACCATCAACTTCACAAGCCACCAAAAATACTGTCAATTAGATCAGAGAGAGAAATAGAAACTAGATCATTTTTTTTAACATAGAGTGTGTGTACTTTGAGTATTTTCCTAAAGCATCTTAGCTATGAGAAAGCTTCCTTATCAGTTCCAAATTCAACACAATACAAAGCAAAGGAACTTTTATTACTACATTCACACAAGTAATGATTAAGTGCCCTGAAGTTTACCCTGATAGCTGAAGATTACCAAATATTAGTTTCCACAGAAGAACTGTTTTAACTTCCTAATCCTATTCAAAGGAGAAAAGGGTGGGGAAAACTCATTAAGTGCTTAGCACTCCCACTTCATTTCAAATGCCATTTTTGTCCTTGGGTGAATGCATATAACACCAAACCGTGATCTAGCAATAGTTTTCTATTTGGTTTAACTAGTAGCACTTAAAGAGCTTAATACAGGGTAATACTTTAACAGCTTTTTTATCTGAGACAAAGTTAACTCTAAGATAACATGACAAGCAATGTACAAAATCCGTCCATCATTTTTTTTGAGTCCATCTGACATACAGAGCAATATGATATTTATAACCAGCAACTGCACTGAGAAGTAGACACATTAGTTTGTCAAGCTCTACCTGAAAACATGATGTTTTATTAAAACAAAAACCAAAACACTTAAATCTCAAGTTCTATGGTCTTACAGTCCAGTCTTACTGTAGTTGCACAGATTTCCTTTCTTGTAGACAAGGTAATATGCAGAAGAACCCACGAAGAGCACACTGGCTATCTGACAAATTGTACTACCTGGATTACAAATAAGTCTTGAAAATCTTCTGAAGAATGTCAAGGAGTTACCAGAGAGATTATATAGTGACCTTGATTTTTATTTTTCTTTACCTAGAATTCTACAAATTCTAAAATTTATCAATTGATGTATCTTTTAAATAAACAGCACCAGTCTTGCCCATTGATACAATTAAAATTTGACTTTCAGTTCTTAGTTCACAAGTTTATTATGAAAAACACTGCAGTGCTCTTGTGCAGTAACATCGTCTTATAGGAGGGGGAAGAACAGTTCTGTTCAAAACAACTCACCAGGTTCTGACAATAACAAAGAACAACATGAGGCTGAGATTTGAGAAGGGAAATAAACTGAGTGCAGACAAATCATACAATTAAATTAAACGGTATCCCTGAAAATAAACAAAACGATTTCAAAACTCACAAGTAGAGGGGAGGCCTTGGTACTTATTTTTAAAAATGTTCATTAAGCTCCAATGATTGTTTGTTGCTATCCTTATCTACAGTCATGCTGAGTAAAGCTATAGCTAAATGGAAGTTAAATTGTATTCACGAGGTGTTAATGTTTACATCTTATTATCTGCAGTCTCTCAGAGAAAGCAAAAGTAACTACAAATAGCGCTATGCCAGAAACTGGTTTCTTGACCAACAATGTCGCTTCAGCATGCAATGAACTGGTTCATTCTAAAGTGGTCACGGCTGTTGATGACAAGAGGCTTTGTATTTTTATATGGCACATCTTTTGGTCCGTGTGAAAACAAGTTTTTTGAATGTTAACTATTCTCTGACACTTTGGAGTTACTGTTGCTCTTCCCATTTCCATTAGGTCAATATATGGTTCATGGCAATACTGTACAAGTTTAAAATTTCATTACAGGAAATAGTCTGGGGTACGACGAGTAACATGTGGCTCGCCTCTGCGAGGTGCTGGGTCAAACTGCAAGCTGAAAAACAAAACGTATTTGTTGTTTATACTCCATCTATCAATGTACTGACGATCAAGAACATTAGTCTTTGAAACTTTATAATTTTTTCCTATACAATTTCAGCTTGCCTCTAATGGAACAGAATCCTAATTGTAGCCTAATCATCCACTTAAGTTTTCTAACTGAGTGCCTCCTCAAAAAGCCAGGCAAACTTCAGAGAATTTTTAAGACAGAATTTTTATACATCAGGATTCCTTCTATTTGAAAGAAGGGTCCTACTAAATAAATAAAATTTAAAGAGCCTAATGTATTTGTATTTGTAATCTCAACATCAGGATTTATTTTATTAACCCCACAATAAAAACATGTGTTTAAAAGTTAAAATCTTAATAATTCACATTGGGGTCTATATAGGACAAGTTTCTACTGATGAGTTTCAACATATCCTAAGTCTGTTCAAAAGGAAATACAGGGGCGCCTGGGTGGCTCAGTCATGAACCTGAGCCCCACACTGAGCTCTGTGCTCAGCGCAGAGTCTGCTTGAGATTCTCTACCTCTCCCTCTGCCCCCTCCCCACACTCGCACTCGCTCTCTCAAATAAAATAAAATCTTTAAAAAAAAATAAGGAAACATAAAAATCAAACTGGAATCTAGATTTAGCATGAGCTCTTCAACTCTTAAACCTCACATTCCAACTACACAGTGTGACTCAACTGTAAGGGCAGCCAACTACTTAGGTGTAAATACTTACAAGGAGTATTTTAGAGTATCATCGAGTTCCATGATCGCAGCTTGATTACCACAACGATAACAATAGTTCGGAGCACTGAAAATCGTTACTACATTCCGGTCGTGGCACCAGTTATATCCCTAAAAGGCAAAGAAAGGTGATAAAAACCTATTTCACTCCCTTATTTACACAACTCAATGTGACTCAAGAAGAAAAAAAGTCCCTTCCAAAAGGCTTAAAAACTATTAATGTTTTGTTTCCAGATATTTTAATAATTTTCTGTACTCTGTACAACTTAAAAAAATACATGAATTAATTTTTCCTGAATTAGAAAACTAGATTGTAAATAGAAAAAACAGTAAAAAACAGAACCAATCAACAAAGAATAAAGTCATCTGGCCTTCTGTGAAGAGCAGTATCTCATCAGCTTCCCACTGCCGTGGCCCTAAACAAGATCCAAGAACAAGTATATGGCCATTCCTCGTAGAGGCAGATAACATACTCCTCAAGACCAAAACTATATTAATTCCTTCAGTCAGAGGTGAAGGTCCCCAAGTCAGTCACTGCCCAGGTACAAAGCAAACAGGCCTCTAGGATCTCCAGCCTCATTTTGTCAAAGTCCATGTGAATACATGAGTTATTTTTTAAGTACTGTACACAAATATTGTTCCCTATCTTTAGCGAAGTCATACTTTTTATAATAATCACAACTGTTACCAGTATTAATCTAAACAGGACCCTAATTTTATAAGTATGCTAATCAACATCCCATTTCCCTTTTAGTTTCTTCTTTAAAATTACCTATAATCCTATCATCCAAAGGACCGCTGAAACATTTTGGTATTTCATCTCAATCTCTCCTCCATACATACACATGCTGAATACATGAAATAAACAAAATTGAAGTAAAAAATGTTACGTTGCCTCCTCCCCTGCTCCCGGCACCTTACTTTCCCAGGCTTAAATACCAAGCACTACCCAGTCATTATGAATTCTCTGAAAACATATCAACTATGAAACTCACTGTGATCAAAAGCTTGAGATTTTAATTCTAGTGTGCATCTACTGTAAAGGCTCAGGCCACAACGGCAAATTCATTGGAAGGGAAACATGGAGTATCCTCATTAATATTAATTAGCACCCTCCCCACTAAAAAAACCCCTCCCTAATATCTTCCTTCATTACGTTTACTTAAAAAGCAAATCAGATTTAGAGAAGAGAACATACCTCCATCACCAGCTGGTGAGCTCTGGACACCAATGTGAGGCCATTGGCATGATTAAATGTTTCGGAAATGTCCTGCCCAAAGGTATAACCAGCTCCTCGAGGAGATATTCCCCAACCACCACGATCATCTGGATCTGACCACAGCAAGTCACACATTGGACCCTAAAAAGCAAGTTAAGTTTTAAACTGCCTCTTGCAAAAATGATTTAAGTAATTCATCAGAGGGAGCACCCTATGAAGTCACACTTTGAGTGGTATTTGCTGAACACAGTTTAAGGTTCTGCTTTAAAGTCAAGTATCTCAGGGGCGCCTGGGTGGCACAGCGGTTAAGCGTCTGCCTTCGGCTCAGGTTGTGATCCCGGCGTTATGGGATCGAGCCCCACATCAGGCTCCTCTGCTATGAGCCTGCTTCTTCCTCTCCCACTCTCCCTGCTTGTGTTCCCTCTCTCGCTGGCTGTCTCTATCTCTGTCAAATAAATAAATAAAATATTAAAAAAAAAAAAAGTCAAGTATCTCTGTCAAATAAATAAACTATTTCCAAATGTTTTTAAGAGGCATATCCTACGTCAATGAGCCCCAAGAGCAACAAGCCCTATAGTATGCAAATTTCAATGTCAGACAGTATAGACAAGTAATTAAGGCAGAGGCTCTAAAGACAACAACCAAGATTCCAAGCCCAGTCTGAAAGGTGCTGTGATCTTGACAGGTTTCTTAATATTAGCTTTTAAAGAGGTTGCTGACAAGTGTTCACATCACATGGGGTCATTTTTGAGCATTAAAGGAGAGAACACACATAAGAAAGTAAGTTACAATAAAACTTTTCCTCTCTAAAAGGTTTTCTGAAAAGATTTTATTACCAAATAAAAGTCAATAACTCATTAAAAAAACAAAAAAAGGCAATACCTCATGAGGAACTTCTTGTAGGCGATCAAGTGCTCTGATGTGATCCAGTGTATCTATGGATGGTGAGAGGCCACCATGTAGACAGAATATCTGGAAGAGTCGTTAATAATGTTAACCTCACACAGAAGAAACTTTAAACGTTCTGGACTAAGCTGCAGGCAGCAGTGGCACAGTCCTTAAGCATCTGCCTTCGGCTCAGGGTGTGATCCCAGCGTTCTGGGATCGAGCCCCACATCAGGCTCCTCTGTTAGGATCCTGCTTCTTCCTCTCCCACTCCCCCTGTTTGTGTTTCCTCTCTCGCTGGCTGTCTCTATCTCTGTCAAATAAATAAATAAAATCTTAAAAAAAAAAAAAAAAAAAGCAAGCTGCAGGCAGCAGCCCATCACTTGGTGTGACTAGCGTTTCTGTATTCTGCCAGAATCAGGCTTGTCTCTGCAGGGGCTGTCTTTCTTCCAGTCCACTCTAATCTAGTGAATACACTCCCCTTCTTCCTGAGAAATCATTGCTACTGCACCCAGAAAACATTTCTCTGACCTTAATCTCAACACAGACTATCATCCTTCTCATAGAATTTTCTTGCCATGTCTTCTGTGCACCCCTCTACATGGACCAGTAAATAGCTAATTACATCTCCATGACTAGTCCAGAAACAACCCTGAGAGGATGGATGGGCTACATCTTCCATTCCTGTGGTCCCAACATATAGTTCAGTGCCTGATACAAGAAGGCACTTCAGAAATCTAAAAGGGATGTGTGGGTGGAAAGATGACTGGCACCTAAACATTAAGAAAGCAGGTTCATGAAAATAACCAGCAATGTAAGTTTTAGGAAGACCTACATACCTGCCCATCCACCAAGGCAGTGAGAGGAAGATAGTCAAAAAGATCTGTAAAATATTTCCAAACATTTGCATTTCCGTATTTCCTTAAACACTCATCATAGAAACCATATACTTGTGTGATCTGTCTGCTCTCATGATTTCCTCGAAGAATGGTGATACGTTCACGGTAACGAACCTGAAACCACAAAACAGAAAATAACTGAAACAACGAAACAGAAAACAGTATGAATACCTGGCTCCTTCAAAAACCAAATGACAATTCAGCAAACTTTCTGCAGGAAAATCTAGAGTTCCAATTTTGGAGGGGGGAAAAAAACCATCCCATGACCCCGCACACTGTAATGAAACCCCACATCTACAGACATCTGTCCACGGAGTATCGGCAAACTCCATCTCAACTACAATCAAACTCCTACTGCTACCAACTTTACTAAGCATAATCATTAGCTGTAGAACTCCATGAAATTTTTTTCTATAGTCAGATGACTTTTGGTAAATTTGTAGGTATGCAATAACCATCACAATTATTTTAGAACCTTTCAATCAGTCCAAAAATATCCCCGCTGGGCTGTCCCAAACTCCTACTCCCAGCAGCCACTGATTTACTCTGTCTTTTCCATATTTCTTAAACACTCATCATAGAAACTATATACTTATGTGATCTGTCTGCTCTCATGATTTCCTCTTTTGAGATCTTTTTGTAAAATTTCATATAAATGGACTAATACAAGACATAGTTTTTTGTGTGTCTGGCTTTATGCATTTAGCAGACTATTTTTGAGGCTCATCTGTGTATATATCAGTGGATCCTTGTTATTGTTCTCCTTTTTATTGCTGCGCAGTATCCCGCTGCATGGCTAGTCCACTTTTTTTTCTTTATTCACCAGCAGGAAGAACATTTGAATGGTTTAGTTTTTGAGTATTATGAAAATGTTGCTATAATCATCTTGCCTCTAAGTTTTTGTACAGACATACAATACACTTTCATTTCTCCTGGGCGTATTTCTAGTCTAATATAACTGCTGGGTTTCAGTATGGGTATAAGGTTCTAATCTCCCCATAAACACTTGGTATTATCAGCCTTATTGATGATAGCCATTCTAATGGGTGTGACTGTGACTTGACTTTGCATTTCCATGATTAATGATTTTGAGCATCTTTTCATGTGCTTATTGACTATTCATATATCTTCTGGGTGAAATACCTATTCAAATATTTTGTCCATTTTTAATCTTCTTATTGAATTGTAATAGGTTTTTATTATATGAACACAAATACTTTTTTCTTAGTGATATACTTTAAAAAACAAAAAAATCTTAATTTTGATGAAGTCCAATATAACAATCTTTTTAATGGATTGTGTTTTTCATATCATATCTTAGAAATCATTGCCTAACCCAGAGTTACAAATTTTTTTCTCCTATGCTTTATTCTACAAGTTTCATAGCTTTAGCTCTTATATTTAGGCTCCTGATTTTGATCCATTTGTATGGTATGAGATACCTAAGTCCATTTTTTTGTATATGGATATCCAACTGTCCTAGCACTACTTGCTTAAGTTTCCTTCCCCCAGTGCACCCGTATTAGTGTGCAAGGGCTGCCATAACTAAAGTAGAACAAATGGGCAGCTCAAACAACAAACATTAATTTCCTCACAGTTCTTGAGGCTGGAAGTCCAGATCAAAGTGTGAAGAGGGTCAGTTTCTTCTGAAGGCCAGTCCACTTGGCTAATAAAAGGTCATCTTCTCCATGTTTCTTATCATCTTCCCTCTGTATCTGGGTCCTAATGTTTTCTTACAAGGACACCAGTCATATTGAATTACGGCTCACCCATATGACCTCATTTTACCTCAATTACCTCTTAAAGGCCCTATCACCGAATACAGCCACATTCCGAGGTACTGGGGGTTAAAACTTCAATGTATGAATGGGGGCGAGGTGTATGCGGCACAATTCAGCCCCATAATCTTTAAACATAAATTCTTAAAGGCAGCATATTCACTCCTCTGCTAAGCACTGGGATTCATCCTGGGCTTTAAGTACAAATTAGCTTGCAAGGTTGTTTTCACAGTACCTAGAGAAACTTTCCATCATTTAATCCAATCGCTTCATTTTATAGATGCAGAACTTAGTATATCCTCCAAAAACGTTTTGTAGCATGTTACATGATTCAGACTAGTAGCTTCATAAACATATACATTATATACTGCCTAAAATTCAGCTCTCGCCAAAACCACATCTTACCACTTTTGCAGTATTAGAGGTTTCTGGCAGCCAGTATCATTGTGAACATTCTTTAATAAAATCTCCCCTAAAGGTAAAATCATACTTCCTTTCCAAGGAAAGCCAGAAGGCTACCATTCTAAAAACTAGTGACTACTACTGTGTCTCATTTTCAGATCTTTGTACAATTCCCTCAGCTACAAATGGTCTAAGACAATTTGCTTTAATTATCATTCCTATTGTTCTAGATTGTTAAGTTTTAATGGCTGCAAACTATTCCACAGAAATCATAATTTAGATATTCACTTTTATTGGATATTTAGATCAATCTTTATTCTAGTATTAAACATAATGCAGAAATTAATGTTTTCACATAAATAAAGCTCTTTTCCTCTTGAAATCCTTCTTCAGTAGGAGTCTAATTATAGAATTACTGTGTCAAAAGATGTAAACATCCTGACATTTAGTATCTTTTATTTCAAAAGCATCTAGAAAGGTAATTATAATACCTCCCCACACCCTGATTCACCGAAGAAACATTTTTATCTGACCAGTCTTCTAACACTTTTCAAAGAATTTGAATGAGAATAACCTTCTGTACCATCCCCTTATTCAGAATAAAGACAGACATATGATTTATAAGTCCCAAACCTGAATACCTGCATTCCTAAATATGGATTTTTATTCTAAAACTTAACATTCAGAGAAAATCACAAACCACTGGGGGGAAAAAAGAACAAAGCTGTCTCACCCAGCACAAAATGCCCCCAAACAAAACTGAAATTACCTTAAGAGCTACAAGCAGAGTAACTGTTTCAACTGAATAATATCCTCTGTCAACATAATCTCCCATAAACAAGTAGTTTGTATCTGGTGATTTGCCACCAATTCTAAACAGTTCCATGAGATCATGAAATTGCCCATGTACATCTCCACAGACGGTGACTGGACATCGAACCTCTTGCACGTTGGATTCTTTTGTCAGGATTTCTTTAGCCTACAGATGGAGATAAAATAAACCAATACATTTGGCATTAAACAACATTAACAAAGATGTTTACTTAAACTTAATGTAGCTTAAAAAAAGAGCAGACTCAGTGTAAGACGAAATTGTAGGCATTGATAATTCCATGAAAGTAAGAGGGCAAGATATGGCCAGATTCCACCTACTGGTTATCTCACTCCTGATACTTAGAAAAAGCATGTATCAAGGTGCATAGTTCCATTCCTCTCATCACGATCAGTTTTTAGGCCTCTCAGTTACCATCTAACTAAATGCTAAATAGTTTATTATTACCAGCCATATAAGATAAATGAAAATGGAACAAGACATTCAGATACCTAGTTCCTTAGTTTTAAAGTTCTAATTATAATATGCTGGCACTCCGGGTTCCAGGATATGAAGAAAGGTTTCTAATTCCCGCTTAACTGGGGTTTTTTTTGGGGGGGGGGGAGAACGACACATTAAAATTTCACCTTTATTTTTATACTCTTAATACTAAAAATACAAACTTTTTGTTTTACAACTGTAACTATTCAATACACATGGTTTTTTATAAAGTTGTCTGACAGCATATGCATTCCCCCATGTAATCACAAATTCAAACATTACTTTTAAGGGCAGTGTAACATTTCACTCAACTGAAACCCGGTCAGTCATTCAACATACATTTACTGATCATTTACCTTACCCTCAAAACCAAAGTGCACTAGGGAAGACCATCATTCACTTGCTCAGTCATCTGAGTGATACTATGTGTCAGGCCTTGTGCTAGCCATTGGGGGACCACAGCATACAAGACCAGTCACTGGGGACAGAGGACCACAAACAAAGTAACCAAGCAACAAAGTACAGGCTGTGTTAAGCGATAAAGAAAGGGAAAAAGGGACAAAGTAAACGTGGAGACCCATTTAAATAAGATATCACAACGAACAAGACAGCCCATAAAAGCATACAGTGCAGCACCAGCAGCAGACAATAAAATGATCAGGCCAAGTGCTAAAACATGCTAGAGTAAGCAGCAGCGTTCCCGGATCACAAATTGGGACAGCTAGGAAAACCGCCTGAGGTCCAAGGAATGGGTGGGAGTCAGTTACAAGAAGGGGATGGGAGTAGGAAATGGGAGGAGGTCCAAAATAGGCAAGGTGCGATCATGTGTATATATTCTCAGGAAGAGGAAAAACTTTACATGGCTGAAGCATACCACTTAAGAGGAGAGAAAAGGGTAGAGGGGGGGTAGGTACAGGGTGACCCAACTATCCTGGTTTTAGTGCTCAAAGTCTGGCATCCCAAGAAATGCCTCAGTTGCACTCAAGTAAGCCATGATAGCTGGTCATCCCAGGAAAGAAATAAGGAGGAGAATAGGGCATGGACATAGACTGAAGAACAAATCAAAGCAGTACTAGAACAAAGATCCGCTGGTGGAAAACTTGATGAATGAATTTAGGATTTCAGAGGTACAGATATACATGTCAATATCTGAGACAGAGTAGAGCTTAAAGGCCACTAGTATTCAGTGACCAATCCACCAACAAGTCTTGCCTAGTCTCCCTGCAAAACATATCTCAAATCAATCTGTTTTTATCTTTTTTGCCACTACCCCGGTCGAAGCCACTATTACCTCACCTGGATTATGTGCTAGTCTCCATAATGAACTCTCTGCTTCCATTCCTTCTGCCTCCGATCTATTTTCCACCCAACTGTCCAAGTTAAGAGCTAAAAAATGTTCACCAGGTTCCTTTAATTCACCACTGCATACACAGCACCTCGCTAGGGCAATCTTTGAGGTGTAAAAGGCATTTTATTATCTGTTTGCTGAACGAATCAAGAACTTATACTGGGGTACTGGGTACGTCATCTTCGGGGAAAGCCATGGATGTCTCTCAGGACAACATCAGAAGTACAGGCCTGGAAATTGGCACCAAGTTCTCTGGAGAATGAAGAAATAATAGGTAACAGTAGTAAGGAAAGGCACCTGGGTATTTAGGTAGAGAAAAGCAGCCTGAAAATCAGGGAATTTTATCGTAGAGGAAGGCAGCACCCATCTATATGGGAAGGCTATTAGAGAAAGTATAGGACTTCCACAGGAACAGTCAGATTTCAGTTAAGCCAAGAAGGTAAAAGAAGTTTGTTCTGAAAATGGATTAAAAGTATTTATTTCATACACTCAACATTTATTGAGCATTTTCTTCTATCTGCAGCTAGCATTATGAAATGGTGTTCCAGAATGTACAGTGGGAGGCTGCATCAGGGGAAGGCAACACACTAGAACATGAGGTGAAATTGTCATAGTAAATTGTTGCTAACGAGCCCAATGCTCTTTAGATTTTAAGCAAGGGTAACAAGGACTGGTTTTAAGGCAGTGATATGCAACCTTAGCCACATATTAAAAATAAAGTGAGAAGCTCTTAAAAAAAAAAAAAAAAAAAAAAGATGCTAAGGCTACTCCTCTCTCAAGCCAGAATCTTTGGTAGTGGGATCCAAGCACCAATAATTCTTTTGAGTCTTCCTCCTTATTCCACCCCAGTGCTTTCTTAGGTGCAGTGAAGTCTAAGAACCATTTTTTTTTTAAAGATTTTATTTGAGAGACAGTGACCAAGCATGAGGGGGGTTGGGTGGCTGCAGAGGCAAAGGGAGAAGAAGACTCCCTGCTGAGCAGGGAGCCTACCGTGGGGCTCCATCCCAGGACCCCAAGATCACCACTTGAGCTGAAGGCAGATGCCCAACTAACTGAACCACCCAGGCGCCCCTAAGAACCATTATTTTCAAGTCTCCAAACATCTGGGGGGCCTATTTCAAGACACTGACCAATCATTAACATCCAAAAATTATTTTGTTCTATTTTTAAGCTTAAAAAATTTCCGCTGTGTCTCAAAAAGTGATATTTCTCAAGAAATACGTATAATCCATCTCGCTAGGGTAATTCCAATCTCCCATGATTTATTATTACTAAAAAGCAGAATTTCACTAGGCATATTCCGTAAGACTGTTTGGCATTAATACCATGTCCAGTGTTTTTAGCACCTGGCACATAGTAATGAAAACAGCCATGAATGAAATGATAGGTCCCAGTTCAAAGAAATCTGCAAGTTACTCAAAAGTTTTAAAAGGACAATGACATAAGAAAACAGATGGTGACCACCATATAAATCTTGCAAGTCTATGAGAAGTTAAATTCCAAAATACATCTCTTGACATCTGCTTACCTGCAAGGCTATTCTCCGTATGAATGATAAAAAGTTGCCACTCACAACTGCCTGAAGTTCCTTATTACCATCTACTCAAAATTTCTACTCAAATCATAAAAGGACAATTAAACCTACATGCCAGTTGTTCCTTTTATTTCAATTTTGACATATAACAATGATAAACACTGTATCTTTACTTTTACTTTCATTTATTCATTCATTTATTTTTTTAAGTAGGCTCCACTCCCAGGGTGGAGCCCAACTCGGGGCTTGAACTCACAACCCTGAGATCAAGAGTCACATGCTCTGCCAACTGAGCCAGCTAGGCTCCCTGATCTTTAATTTTCCTTTTAAAACTGTGCAAGTTATAGTGACACATCCTTTGAAATTAAAAAAAAAAAAAAAATTAGCAAATAAAACCAAATGTCCCTTTGACCACTCTCCACAATCCCACTCCTTTTGGGCAAAGTATTCTGACGTACATCCTTTTGAAACGCTGTTTACAAGTTTTACATACATATTATATGCCTACAAAAACATTATCGTTTCCTTTGCACCCCCCCCCCCACTTTGCACTTTTAAACTAGGAATTGTATTATTCGGCAGCCTGCTTTTCTCTCCAACAATCCATATTTAGGGAGATCATAATGCATACATATAGACCTGGTTAATTTCTCATGATGGAGGTAGAGTATTCCCTGAGAGATCATAATATGGGGAGGGGGAAGGTGAAAAGGTAAAAATACTACAATATATATATTCTAGTATTTGCTCCCTGGTATATATCTGGTATAGACACTTCCTGAAAGAAGATACCATGAAGTAGACACCTATTAGCAGTTCTAACAGTTAGCTTCTTTTTATGTTGACATTACAAAATTGTCCTCCAAGAAGGAAAGAACACTGTATTTATAAAGTAAACTAACATAACTTCTACGCCTGGGAAAGCCAAAGCTCGTTCTTCTCTTCCTACCAAATTTCAGACCAGAACAATTATAATTAAATTCTGGAGAAAACAGTATTATGTTCATATGCCACAGAGCCAATTATTAAGTATATTTTAACAACAAAAACTCAAGCTTACAAAGAATTTAAGTATACTTTTATTGGGTCTTAACTCAGCTTTCAGAGGATCACTACACCAAAATGTACTATCCCAGAACACCAGAACAATAATGGTTACAGATGTCCTCACTGAAGATTATTTTAGTCAAGAAAAACTAATCACAGAAAAAGAAATGTCTGAGAAGCTGTGCTGTCACAAGGAGTCAGGCCTTTCAAGTCTCAGAAACACCTGACAGAACCCCTCTATGGGTCACCTAATGGGACCCCTAATGAGTCATCTTTACACTTGATCTTAGCCAAAAGGCCGAGAAGCGATCTGAGTCACCTTTAGAACCTGCAGGCCTTCACCAACCATCAGTTTCTAAGGTAGATATACAACTTCAACTGTCTAGCTTAATATTCAAGGTAAATGACAGAACCAGATTTTCAAAGCAACTTAATTAACATTAGAGAGGTTTACACTTCAATAACTACCTTTTCACTTTCTAGTATTGACTCCTGTAATTTAAAGCCTCATGTCACCTGAATTATGCAAAGAAGCAAAAGCAAATGATACACACCCCAAACTTTTGCTTCCCCTAAAACATTTCTGAGGGACTCAAAAAGTCTCTGCTAATAAACATGTGGGAAAAAAATAATTAAAATAAAGTTTTTAAAATAGTGTAGTCAGCACCATCTTGTTTTTTTCTTTATTTACTGATTCTTCAGTAGGAACCCTACTGAAATTCAAATGGCATAAACTGAAATCAGTGATTTCAAGGAAAAAAGATGTAATATAAAACTTCATAGAACAAGGCTAAAATTGGAATAAGCTAGTACAGTAATAAGAGCTTAACTAAAAGTTTTCTACAGTCCTAAAATTCAAACAATTTGGAGATTCACTTGAAGAAAAGAAATCTTTAGGAACATTAATTTATTATTAACGTCCTCTCTGCCTTCTGAGTTCAGATTCAGAGATCTTAAAATTTTATTTTCCAACTTACCATCAGGTTTCTTGGGTATGGGCCATCCTAACCACAATAACATGAAATTACAAAAAAGCAATTTAATTTTTAAAAAAGATTTTATTTATTTGACAGACAGACAGCCAGCGAGAGAGGGAACACAAGCAGGGGGAGTGGGAGAGGAAGAAGCAGGCTCCTAGAGGAGAAGCCTGATGTGGGGCTCGATCCCAGAACGCTGGGATCAGGCCCTGATCCGAAGGCAGACGCTTAACGACTGCGCCACCCAGGCACCCCACAAAAAAGCAAATTTAAATTAGACTCCTAAAATCATCCAAGTCAAGATGTTCAAGGAAGACAAGTAAAAGAGAAAAAAACAGGAACCAACAACAGATTTACAAACTATTTATATATTAATTTCCTTAAGGACACACAATAGCAGTATAATTTCTCCTTAATGTGTACCGTAGAAAAAGATACTTATGCATTTTTATATTAAATAAAGTCACACAACATATTCAAACATTTTTATTATTAAACCAAGCAAACATTTTTAAAATGCAAAATGATTACAATTATGTAAAACGTCTTTGTATGAGAACATTGGAGAACATTAAAACGTTGATAGATCATGGCTATCTTAAAACCTACCACACCAACAAAAACTACTCTCATTTCTTTGTATTCCTTTCCAGTCTTTACCCACATACAGACCTCGTGCTTAAATTGGTAAATGTCTCAATTTCTGTCTTAAAGTTCATATTCATGGGGGCGCCTGGGTGGCACAGTTGGTTAAGCCTCTGCCTTGGGCTCCAGTCATGCTGGGATCAAGCCCTATGTGGGGCTCTCGGCACAGAGGGGAGTCGGCTTCTCCCTCTCCCTTTGCTCCTGCCCCCACTCATTCACTACATGCTCTCTCTCAAATAAATAAATAAAATCTTTAAAGTTCATATTCATGAATCCAATGTCCTATAGCATTATAGTGATAATTTTATAATGCTATATAATATCCTCCCAGATTTATACATGTACTGTTTATTTGACTTACCTCCTTTCAGGAGATTTTCAATTGTGGGATACACAGCAAAATACGTGAACGTTTTTTGAGTACATATATAGTTTATAAAGCTCAATTATTCCCAACTTATATACACAATAATAAATGTTAGAATGCACCCATTCTCATCTACTTCAAATATAAAATGTTACCTTCTGATTTAACTGGTACTTTTCATTGTGGAGTTCAAACTTTTTAGTCCATGTTTATTTACTATCAGTTTATTTCTCCTCTTATACAGATTGTCCACACAGATTCTTTGAGCATCAGTAGAAAACTAAATGATGCTCTTAGATATTTTTCTATTAAAAATCTGATTATTAATTCAAACGTTCACTGGAACTCTATTTCACATAAATTAAACATTTCACACTTTAATCACAATTGAGTATATCTTCTACCAATACAGCCATAAAGACATAAGAGAAGCAAACCTAAAAAAATGCGGTAACTAATTTTTGAATTTTACTTCTCAGTTTCCAAATTATAAACATTTGAAAACTTTTTAAAAAAGCAAGTTCACAGGGCGCCTGGGTGGCTCAGTCAGTTAAGCATCTGACTCTTGCTTTCCACTCAGGTCATGATCTCATGGGTGGTGGGATCCGGCCCAGTATCAGGCTCAGCAGGGAGTCTACTTGAGATTTTCTCTCTCTCTGCCCCTCACCCCACTCTCTCTCTCTCTCTCTAAGTAAATCTTTAAAAAAAGGGCAAATTCGCAAGCAACGATAAATTTTTTCAATATCATAAGAGAATTTCATTTTCCTTCATACTGCTTTTATGAAAGGTGGGTTTTCTTGATTTTCATAATTGTGCAAAAAAAAAATTAAGGTTCATGACAAACTAGTGTATATGGCTAGATTTTTACTTTGGTGTGATACATAATGTAGACACATTACTAGCCCTGGAAGCAAATAAATCCTGAGTTAATCTTCAACTTATCAAACCTTTCTTCGTATTACTTGTTTTTCATTATTTACACCAAACAGATGCCTCTAACGTTTTATGAAACATTTTGGTCTTCTGTATGATTATACTGTATGTATACTAACTGTGTGATTATACTATAGAAGTACTATAATCCTCCATGTAATGTTCTAGGAACTAGTAGTTACTGTTAAGGTCAGAATCTAACCAAAAGAAAATGGTCAGGTATGAGGGATTATCCTAAAATTGTATTAAAGGAAAATACTTAAGGGACACCTGGGCGGTTCATTCAGTTAAGCGTCTGCCTTCGGCTCAGGTCATGGTCCTGGGATCATGTCCCCATGAGGCTCCCTGCTCAGCGGGGAGCCTGCTTCTCCCTCAGCCTGCTGCTCTCCCTGCTTGTGTGCGCACGCTCTGACAAATAAATAAAATCTTAAAAAAAAAAAACAAAAAAAAACCTTAAGTTGATTTTTTTTCACCTCTGTCAAATACACATGTGCAGGAATTAAAAATTCCCAATCATTCCTGCAGAGGAGAAAATACATACATAATCTGAACAGAGAAATGTTGGTATATTTGTAGTTGTTTAAAAATTCTCACAACAGTCCATCGTGAATGATATTCAACCACTCTGGATGTCTCAGTTTCCTCCCTCATCTGTACCAGGTGACTTAGCCTAGATGGTCTTAAAGGTTCCTTCCAGCACTGAAATTTTACTAAAGCAATTCTTAAGCCTTTTCACTAAGTCATAGGCTCCCAACAGAAACAGGTAGTGGAAACTACTGCCAGTTTACAAACAATGGGTAGCAGCAGACTAATGAAACACACTTGATCACCACTAGCACAAATATTTTAAAACCTTTCCCATCTTTGGAGTTTACTACAAGTTCAACCTCCTGACTAATGTGAAACCCTAATATTAGAGCAAAAAACTAACAAATCCCTAAAATAATGCTATTTAGACAAAGCTAAATAGTGAAAATGAGCAATGCATATAATAGGAGCTTAATAAATTTTGACTGAATGAATTCCAGAACTAAACATACACTGTCACATAGTTAATAGCATCACTAACACTCCATAGTCTTTGTGAACTACACTTTGTATATAACTCTAGGTAAATGAACTGTCTCCCAGGAGCGCTCTGGAAGAAGGTTTTCAATCTTCCTGCAGCCCCCTCAATGTCAGCCATACTCCCATCTGTAGCAGTAACTGAATGACCGAAGCAGACGTGAGGACATGGAGTACCAGAGTGACTGGCCAACTGGTCACATACAGTTTAGAAAACACCCAGATTCAGATATACACACCTCTGTCACTGCCTTGTTCATCCATCCTAAACCACGCTACCAATATGTAAATAGGCAATAGTTATTTTGTATCGTTAAGAAATTAAGCAGTTAATCCCAGATTGCGCTTTACAATTTTTTTTTCAGAATCCATCCCCAGCCATTTACTGGCAGCCAGACCTCTATTTCAGTTTCTTCTACCACTTCTGCACCAGGAGCTGAAAGAAAAGCTATTTAAAACATCAAAAAACCAAAATCTTTTCCCTTCATAGTTCTAGTCCAATTCCTATCTCACTTGTGTGGGAAAGTGCAGTTTGAAAGTTTTTTCAGACAAGGACAGTAATGAGAAATGAGTAACGTAAAAAAAAAAAAAAAAAGAAAAAGAAAGAAAAGAAAAAAGAAAAAAAGAAATGAGAGATGGATCAAAAAAGTAAAAAAATCAAAGGGGGGGAGTTTTCTCTGCCACACCAAACTTTCCCTCTCTTCTGAGCACCTTCAAAAAAGACCCTCCCTACCATTACCTTAAGGCAACCCTAATATCTCCTGATTTTCCTAGCTAACATCCTCCAACCTAAACAAAGAATACTCCACAGGTAATTGACAAATGACTTACAACACTACCAGCAATAGCCTCTGCCATTAAAGAGGAGGTGGGAGAGAGACACCTCACAGTTGATACAAATGTTACCCATACACTCTTCCAGTGCCCCTCATGCTTTCTAGCACGAGTTTCACCTGCCAATATTTGCAAGCAGAACTGCTGACTTTGACAGAGAAAACAAAAGGAGAGTTGGGAGACCTTTCTGAATAGTAGGACTGTTCACCTTTTCCATGCTTCCTCATTAAGTCAACCCAAACCAAGTGCACTACTGCTTCAAGAGTAGGAGATCATGAAACACACACAAGCACATATAGATCTGACTGTGGAAGCCATGATAAAAAGGCATTTTACAAACTGTACTGAACAATAGAAATGTTAGTTATGCTTTCCTGGAATATTTTAAAGTTCGGTTTCTAGACCATGACTTCCACTAAGGATACACAGAAAATGAACTGGCATTTTCCTCTCACTAATGTTATTTGAGGGGCAAATGCAGCCAGCCACACTCAAAATTGAATAATTACTGTTTCCTCCTCCAGCACAAAGACAACAATGCGTGACATGAATAGTAAGCTTTTAAGCAATGAGAATAAAAATAATGCTTTATTTTACAGAGCTATTGATTCTACAATTCAGTTTGACCCCAATTCACCTCCATTTTTCATTATTAACACCACCTAAGACAAGACAGAGGAGGCTGTGAAGCAACACTGGAACACTTGGGCTGAGAATCTGTTAGCCTGCACAATCTCAGTTTAGCCCCCGAAGTCAAGTCACTTTACTTTTCTGAGCCTCTGATTTCCATCTATAACTGAGGATAATAACTGTCTCATAAATTTGTTAAGAGAACCGTGTATGTGAAAATATGGTGCAAACATCGTTCTGCATCATACTTTCCCCGTTTGTTCTCAATATTCAAATTACTTTTATAGAAATGAGCCAAACAACCTTTTAAATGTTTTTTGTTGTTTTTTAAAGATTTATCTATCCATTCCAAAGAGAGTGTGAGTGAAGAAGAGAGGGAGGGCAAGTGGGAAAGACGGAGGGAGAGCAAGAGCGAGAGAGCCACAGGGAGAGGGAGAAAGAATTTCAAGCAGCCTCCAAGCTGAGTGTGGAGCTTGATGTGGCGCTTGATCTCACGACCCTGAGATCAAGACCTGAGCCAAAAACAAGAGTCCCACACTTAACCGACTACACCACCCAGGTGTCCCCAAACAATCTTTTAAATTAAGCACACATACAGACACACAAAAATTTATTACCTACTTCATATAGAAATTTAACCTCGGCCAAGCATTTTGCAGCTCATCCAATGAGAAGGAGGCTTTGCTTTTTCCCATACTCATGTAACAAATGTGAGGCCTTAATGACTGCATTTTATTTATAGTGTTTGCAGAGCAATGGAAAAGAGCATACCTAGGTAAAGAACTCCTTTGGGGAAAGAAAAAAAAAACAACTGGCTATCAAACAACATTCTCCACAAGTTTGGAAAGACCTGAAAGAACAAAGCCAAAAATCATACCTAAATTAAACCACTGGTGAAGTCACATAATAAAAGACTGTTTACTGTAGTTGATACTATTTACTTCTTCCAATCTGTAAATGGAAACATACCGTCCAGTTATACAAATGTAGTCATGTTACTGACTATAGAACTATACCTGAGACAAAACTGCATTCACTCATCACAAATTTTTCCACAATCAACTAAAATTATGATCTCCAAAATGACAAAGTAAACTCCATACACAATCACCTTGGCTTTGATATAAACCTTAATCACACCCTGAAAGGAAAAACGCTTAACCAGTCAATTGCATAAAAACCATATTCACCTTGTCTATAAATACACACCTGGATTCTCTGCATTTTGAACACCTACCACTGTTAATTGCTAATGGGAGACCATAATAATGGTCTCTGAATTTTTTAATCACCATGACCTCTCATGGTATACTTCTATCTTTACCATTTAAATATTTCATTCAGATCAGCACCTTCAGGTAGATAAAAGGAAGGCTTTTGTATTACTTTTCCTTCTTAAAATTAAAGAAATGATCAACTACTACCAAGCACCTATCTCCAACAAGTATCTTTTCTTTAAAAGAAAAAACTATTATACAAATGAAAAATGGCTCCCTCAAGATTTTCAAAATATGTAGCTTTCACTATCTGTGCTATTGGCTATTCAATTAAGAGTGAAAAGAGAATTTTTGTTTTAGTTTCCTACTACAAAAAATCATTTCGAGTCATGCATCCTAACTCACATTTCACGTACCTAAAAAGCTGCCTTAAAATTTAGTTTTGCAAAGTTAACATAGTTCCAAAAGTTCAAAAACGTGCAAGTTAAAAAGAGTATGAAGACTGCACAATATTCTCCCTCACAGGATCCACTTCTTGGAAACCTAACTTCAAATATTATTTCCACCTTTTTGGCTCTAAGAACAAAAATCTGGACATACTGGATAAGCAACGGAGATCTAAGTATAAATTGTTTAATCTCACTATACCTTCATTTTACAAAGATGGGGAAAGCAATCACATTGACCACATTCATCCATCTTTACACACCCAAACTAAGCACACATATTAATCTCCCGCAGTCTCCAACACAAACCCTTTACTTCCCTGGTTCACCTACTACTTACTTCCAACTAAATTCAGGCTCCTTGAGATTAAACATGATTATACATTATTGCTTTTCCTTTCTCTCGTAAAAGTAAGCAATCGTGGATAGTTAATAGGTGTTCAATATTTAAACACAACATACTAATTTAAATTGGATTATATAATCTCAGATTAGAAGGGACCTTAGAACATCTATTTTAACTTTTTAGTTTAAACAGCAAAATGTGGACTAAATGATTGTCCCAAGGTCAGTCACAATTACTCTGCAGCAGAAAGAGGACTAGTGTCCAGGTCTAACTTGAAGTCCAGTGGTCTTCCAATTACATCATTACCTCTCTTCCAATGTTTTCTACACAAATGACTAGTCATCTAACCAAATGCTGACTCAAAGTCTATATAAAGTACTGATCCCTAAAAGTCATTAAAACCATCACTTAATAGCACCTAGAAATTAGGACTTGACAACATACGTTAAGTTTTAAAAGCCTCTTTCTAAACCCTTAATACAAACACCATCCTTATTTGATGAGGATAAAGAAGGAACAAAAGGCTCAATACATTGCTAACATTAAAATTCAGCTCCAATAGATAATTTGCCACCTCATCAACTAGTAGGAGAGTTTTTCAGGCTAAGGATAAATAAATCTGAATTTGACTCATTTAAATTGCAATTATTCACAGCACAGTTTCTGAAAAAGCCTGCTTTAGGAGAATATACATCAAACTCATGATCCTAATTTTCCCATCAAACCGCAAACGAGTCAGCATAATTGCTCTCTAATAACTCTCTTCACTAACACAAAATGCAAATACGGTATCCGCAATTCTGCACTAAAATGAAATACTGCCAAGTTAATTTTGACAAGAGAAGTTAAACTATTTATAGTGGGGATAAACATTTTCTATATACTAGAAAACTGAGTCATAAGAATTCAAAAATACAACACAGCCAATAGCTACCACAGGCTACCTGTTTCACCAACCCTAGGTAAAAACAAAACGGAATTAGGTATTTTAAAATGGACTTATTAAAGGAACTATAGCATTCCATTTTCAACATCTGTAAGATATTTAAACACTAAGACAATTTCTGGGACATAGTAAAAGCTCAATCAACAGCTATTATTACTATCGCTACTTAGAGCCTCAAAAATACAAACAAGTAACTTTCCCAACAAAGAGCCAGTATACAAAATTCGCTGCTCGCAGTTTACGTTATTTTAAAAATAGATGGCAAAATGCCAAGTACGTTTAGCTCACAGAAGGGTTTCACAGTACCCAATTTGAGTCAGCATATAAATCATAGATTAAACTGACACTTGATTTCCAATCCCAAAGCTCCTTATGTAGTATGACTCACCAAATTCTCCATTTCTTCCAACTATGAAACCCAAGTTGTACTCCTCCCTGCACCTACCACCATGACCTTCGTAGAAATTAGGTTAGAGATGCTATTTTTAAATTCTTATTAACACACATTTTTAAGTCAGTCTCTGTAAAGTCTCTGCTCGGTGAGTATAACACAAACCACGAGGGATAGTACTAAAGGTGAGCGACCTTTAGACAGGTCTTGGGATCCGGCCTACGAGCTTGCCTTTGGTGGATCCTCTGGGCAGCTTTGGATCGAAGAATGAGGCCCGAGTACAAGTAAAAGGGCTCTTACCCACCTCACAGTAGAGTCACAGGCCCGCATCCCAGGCCGTAGAACCCAAGTCCTCTTACAGGCACCGTCCCCGACACTAACATACAGGGTCTCTGCTCCCCCAGCCACCTCGCCCAGCACCAAAGCCAGGAGGCTCCGAAGCCCCGGAGTCGGGTGAACGGCGCCATTTTAGGCGGCGGTGGCGGCGACAACCAATCCCTGCGCTGGAGGCAGGGGGCGCCGGGTCGCCCGGGAGCCGCCACCGGGCTGCGCCGGGCGCCGGTCTGGGAGGCTCGGGGGGCCCGGGCCGGCTGCCTCCGCCATGTTGCACCCTCCCCACGGCCGCCTCCTTCCCGAGGGGCTCGGCCCGCGGCGCCTCCCGCAGCCGGAGAGAAGCTCACCTTCTCGCAGAGGCTCTTGACCTGGGACTCGGACAGCTGCTTGCACTCGTTCAGCTGCTCGATCCACTGGTCCAGCTCCTTGGTGAACACCTTCTCGTCCATGATGCCACCCGCCCGAACCGGCTGCCGCTCCGCGCTACTCCCGCGCCGCCGCCCGCACACGGGCCACACGCACACGCCGCCGCCGGTTCCCGCGGTACCTGTGTGGCTGCTGGCGGCTGCTCGGCGCTAGCGCAAACCCGGGGACTCTCCCTGCAGTACCCGGCCACCGGCCGCTGCCCTCCTCCGCTCGATCTAGTCCCGGAGCTCGGCTCTCTGTAATGGCGGCCGCCGGCGTGGTGACATCACGCCCGGCGTCAGGAGGCGGCGGGGTAGAAGGGCCGGGACAAGAGCTGCGCAACTGCAGAGCCAACCCTGGTCGGCCGCCAGAACCAACGGGGGGGCGGGAACCAGGGGCCAAGGCGCAGGCGCAGCGTAGCCGGCTGGTAACTGAGGCACCTTCGCTTTTAGGGCGTGGTCGTCCAGAAGGGAGGGGTTGAGGGGGGAAGGGAAGATCGAGTGAAGGCAAGCGCGGTTCCTACAGCCGGGAACTGGGCTAATTCCAGAACACAACGTCCTGCGCGGCGCGGGCGCCGGCGTAGATCAGACGCAGTCCCGGGGTTGGAGGGTGTTGGGGGAGAACCTAGCTGCCGGAGACTTTTTCCCTAAGGTGAGCCGGCTCTGCGCTTCACCCCGCATTTGCACCCAGGTCACAGAAACTAAAGTTGTGACCCTGTGATGCGCTGAAATTGTATGGGATACTCAAATCTTTGGCGGCAGGAACAGGCGCCAAGTGGTAGCCTGGTTGGAGTGGCCACCTCCGCCTCTGGGCGCGGCAGGCACCTTGTAATTAGGTCACTCGTGGGCGGAGGAGGGTGTGTCTGCCCTGGGAGTGCCGCGTAGTGCACCTGACTCCCCCCGCACACACCTGTCCTCCGGCCTAAGGTGTCCTGTTGGGCGCGATGCCTGCGGCCGAGCCTTGGGCTTTTCTCTGAGCCTCAGACCGCGCGCCTGGCTTCCACACGCCCCACGCAGCCTCGCCCGCTGTTGCCTTCCGACCCAGGTGTGCGCCTTCCTGCCACTCGGGTTCCTTGTGGGAATGAGGCTCCTCTCTGGCCTACTTTCTAGAGGGACGGCGACCCGAGGGTGTTAGAAGCGGCTACAAGACGCGCTTTAAAGAAAGCTCAGATACCTTAGGCTCGGATCTCGGTCTGGCTATGAATCTCTTTGGGGTTTGTGGAATGTTTTCACATCCCCATGTTCCTGCATTCACAGAAATATTTGGCTCCATAAAGCGCCAGTTATGTGCTGGATCCCATGCTTGGGAGAAAGAGCGGTCATCCAAACAGACAAGGTATCCTGCCCTGGTGGAAGCTTGTATTGTCCCAATAGTCTAGGAATAGATAGAAAAGAGAGTATGATGTCCACAGGACCTGAGAGATGTAACTTTCCAAAGGACATTTAACCTTAAAGCGCAAGGCAAGCGCTGACTCTGGTCACTGGTCTTCTAGACTTCCCACCCCCAATAGCAGTGGACCCTGCACTCTACATCTCTGAGGGCATCATCCCAACCAAAACGCTGAAGAAAGCTCTGGAGGCCTGGATCAGCCAATGGTGGGACTGAAAATTGTCCTTCATCCAAGACAACCTGCTTAGCAAGGCTGACTGGCTTGGCCTTCCCAGACTGAAAGTGACAATTCTGCCTCCCCTTCTACCTCCCAGCCGCGCTCCCAGAGGAAAGTGTCTCAGATCTACTCCCCCAAAGACTTATAATGTATTTAATTTACCAGTCCGGGGGAAAAAAGTTATTTTAGCCCAAATTCTGACCATGTTTTGCAGTTATCATCCCCAAATAATAGGGGAGTAAGAGTTAAGATCATGTAGAATGTATGAGTAAAAAATCATCACTTAGTGCTCATGATTATAAAGCCATGCCCAGTGTGGGGTCATCTTACTCTTCACTGTTGCCCTGTACTGTGTGAGAACTGGTCCTGTCTCATAGGGCAAGAAGCAGACAAGCACTCAGAATAGAGAAGGGACTTCCAAGGTAGTGATCAGGATTTGAAACTTTATACTTCCAAGTGCAGGGTCTCAGCCACACTCACACAACTAACCTCCAAGGACTGAAATATGGAACAAGATCAATATGATTTCCCTTTGCCTGTTATCTTATCTAGAAAGGTGGGGGTGATATTAGTTTGGTTCATTAAAAAGTATTGAGCACCCTAAAGGCTGCATTCATTCATGTATCGGAGGTCCTGAATGGGTGCAAATGTGTACTGAGGACATCAAAATTTTAAGCATCTGCAGCAGCATTTTACAAGGTAGTTACCATGGACCATAATTCCCATGAGAAACAAATTCCTTTCAAAAGGAAATTTAGAAAATGCTATATTGTCAGAAGTGTGATTAAAAAAAAAAAAGCAAACAAAATAAAAACCTCATGGGTTTTATCTACCCTAAAAAAAAAGTATTGAGCACCTACTATGTGTAAAGATTATAAATGAGTAGGTTTTTCCAAAGTTATGTGAGCTCCTAGTTGGTAGCCCTAATGTAGGTATTATTTATTTTCTCTTGATGCAGATCACTTGGCTCACCACCACAAAATGGAGGGAAGATATAATTATATATACTTAAAACATCCTGCCAAATAATTAGATGCCATGACTTAACTTCTTAAGGAATGAATTCTAGGAAGCTCTTAGCATTCAAGCCGTGAAGTAAAGCATATGTGATTACAAACAATACAGAACTAAATCAGAATGTCTTTTCCTTTAGAAAGAATCTAGAATGTTTTCCTACTCTGCGGAACTCAAACTAGCCATGGATCTAAAAACTTCAGTTTGATTAATCTGGTCTTGACTAATTAGACCTGTCTAAATTCTAGAGCTGAGGAATATGTGGAACAAAAAGTTAAAAGCAAACCAAAAAAAAAGTCCCTTTAATTTCTTGGCAAAAACCAGAGAGTGAATAAAGCAAATATGCTTTGAGAAAGAATCTTTGCTCAGATGGCAAATTCAGTATACAGCAAGTCTTAGTGTTGCCTATGATGTTTAAACATAACTATAAATAAAAATCATCTGATGATGGGGGTGGGGTAGGAGGAAGATGACCTTTGGCAAATAGCTTTATAATAGATATCTTAGCCAAAGTATAAAAATTGACATTAAACATGGAGAAGGAATGAGATAAATCTTTTTGTCAGCAATTCTCTTGGCCTTACATTAGGTTTATTTTGTTGGTGTTCCTTCCAGTTCCCTGACTTTTAAGCTTACTGAGACAGAAAGTAGAGCCATGTAGGTAAGAAATGGCTCTGGAGGGGCGCCTGGGTGGCTTAGTCGGTTAAGCGTCTGCCTTTGGCTCAGGTCCTATCATCAGGGTCCAGGGATTGGACCTGCTCAGTGGGGAGCCTGCTTCTCCCTCTCCCTCTCCCTCTCCCTCTGCCTGCCTCTTTGCCTACTTGTGCTATCTCCTGTCAAATAAATAAAATCTAAAAAAAAAAAAAAAAAAGAAATGGCTCTGGAGTCAGATGAACCTGGTTTGAATTCTGGTTCTGCATGAAGTTTGGCAAGTTACCTAACTTCTCTGAGTTTCAGTTTTCTCATTGATAAAGTGGGGATGATTGTAATTGGCAAATAATAGGGTTCTTCTGAGAAGTGAAATTATAAATGTAAAATACAACACAGCATATAGTAAATGTCCAGTAAGTAGTAAAGTGTTAGATCTTCTTCTTCTTCTTTCTTATTTCTTCTTCCTTCTTCTTCTTCTTCTTCTTCTTCTTCTTCTTCTTCTTCTTCTTCTTCTTCTTCTTCTTCTTCTTCTTCTGAGGGAGGGTGCGGTGGGGCAGAGGGAGAGGGAAAATCCCAAGCAGGCTGCACAAAGCCTGGCGTGGAACTGGATCTCCTGACCCTGAGATCATGATCTGAACCAAAATCAAGAGTCAGACACTTAACTGACTGAGCCACCAAAGCACCCCTCAGTATTCTTATTCTTATTACTTCTAAGTGGTCTCATTCTAAATATCCTCTAATGCCACATGGAGCACCTCAGTACCTGCCGTGAAATACATCGTGGTCTTTAGAAACAGAACATAGTATCAAAAACATCATATAGACCCAAAGCCATCAGATGAAGTGAGGATGGGTGGGTTGGGGGGGGGTTCAAGAAAAGAGGGTAGAGATGGAACAAGAAGAACATCCCCTCTCTTCCCTTGACATCATGCAAGCATTCAGAAGACCTGTTGTGTAGAGAAAAAGACAATGAGGAATAAATCCAAGAATTAATACAGTCAGTCAGTATTATGTTCCCATTGTACCAGAATCTTTTCTCTGAAAGGGGTGCCATATCTGATAACATGCACTTTGAACCAAGTCCTTCTATGCCCCCAGAAGTTCCAAAATAAAGTCCTACTTAGTCAACATTTTAGTGGCTATGCCCATGAGAAACCTGCCATGCTCTGGCCAACTGGACCTGCCCAACTACCAGAAGATTCCACACTCAGGATACACAGTGATACTTGCAACTCATGGGTATCCATCCCCGTTGTTGTTCTTTGCAATTTTCAGAAAAATTACAAAAATTACAAAACTTACATTGCCCTTTCACCCGAAATTAGAATTTTATAGATGTGGCCAAAATGTTGTGGCTTGGAACTTTGCCACAAATATAATAAAGCTCTTTCACCCAGCTATGCACTTTGACTAAAGAAAAAAAGAGAAATAACCGTGTCCCTTGGTAATGTCCATGACATCTAGATACTATTCTCAGTTACAGAGGAAATCTTTCTGTTACAGGGGGGAAAAATAATCTGAAATGAAAGGCAAAGTTTATCACGCCAGAGGGCTGGATAAACCTTAAAAACACTGTCACCAACTACGCAGGTATTAAAAATCTTATCAGAGAAGTATGTTTACTGACATGGAACATTATGGACAATATAGTATTAAGTAAAAAAATTACCTTATAAAACAGGATGTATAACTCTAATTTTAGTAAATACATATTACAAATAGCTGTTTATAAGAGACTATTTTTCTAATAAAGATTTTATTTACTTGAGAGAGAGAGAGCACACAAGTAGGCAGAGCGGGAGGCAGAGGGAGAGGAGAGGCAGGCTCCCCACTGAGCGGAGAGCTGGATGTGGGGCTCAATCCCAGGACCCCGGGATCATGACCTGAGCCGAAGGTAGATGCTTAACCAACTGAGCCACCCAGGCACCCCTATGAGAGACTTTAGAAAGGTGTACAATGAGGTATATAGTGGTTGCTTCTCGTGAATGGGATTTTTATTTTTTTGTTTTTATGTTCTCGAGTCTTCTGTAGTGAAAGGATATTGCTCATAATTGTGAAAAGAAAATTTTCAGAATATTTGAGTAAACGTCACTAGGCACCTCTTAGGGAAATCATAGGCCCAAACAACATGCGGCCAATATTTCTGTTAAATATTCCACTATGCCCTGGAACATTATTCAAGGGCCCCCACTTTCCTATGAAAAGGAGTCTCACCTTCCTGTGGCCTTCTCACATGGCCTCCTCACAAAGCATTTCAATATGGTTTTTTCTCCTGCCTTCCCTCTCATTAAAAGGTCTTACCCTCAGCTCAGGTGGCCCTCTTACTCTCTCAGACAAGTGCTATACATCTCCACTCCATTCCTACTTTCATCTCTTTGCTCAACATGTCCCTGCTCCCCAGACAGCCACTTGTATCTGTATGAATCCTACTTGTCAGTCAAGACCAGTTCAAGGCCCACACTCTAGGTCATCCATGTTGCAATTGGACTGTACATACTGGGGAGCTCTCAACCTAGGATTCAGGGGGATCCATCAACTCCCAAAGGAATTTTCTTCTTTATCGAAATTTTTATTGAGAAAAAAATTTTAAAAGATTTTATTTATTTATTTGAGAGAGCATAAGTGGAGAAGAGAGGCAGAGGGGGAGAGAGACTCAACATGGAGCCCAATGCAGGGCTCGATCCCAGGATCCTGGGACCATGACCCAAGCTAAAGGCAGTCTCTTAACCAACTGAGCCACCCAGGAGCCACTGCATTCCTTGAGACAATTTTAGATTCACATGCAGCTGTAAGAAATAATATAGAGAGATCCCACTTTCCCAATGGTAACATCTTGCAATACTATAGTGCAATATCACAACTGGGGTATTGCTATGGATACAACCCACCTATCTTATTCAGATTTTGCCAGTTTTACATGCACTCACTTGTGTATATGTTGGGGGTGTGTGTGTGTGTGTGTGTGTGTGTGTGTGTGTGTGCCTTTACTGCTATACAATCGGAAGTTTTCTTTTGTACGTGTTTTTTCTGGGGAAAGGTTCTTAGCTTTCATCAGATTCCCTCAAGTATCACGGATGCAAAAAGGTGTGTCCCAGCTCTGAGAATTCTAGGAGACCATACCCCTAACATCACAGCTGTCTGTTCCAAAAGCAACATTTAATTAGCACTTACCACATGGCAGGCATAGGGATGCGCATGGGGGAGAGGTGATGGGAAGGAGTGCGGGGAAAACCCAGAGGTGCATAAAACACAGCCCACTGAGCTTCTGCTCCAGCAGGGGAAGACAGACATTCTGACAGATAAACAGATCATTTATTAAACATGTATAGAGGAGGAATGGCCTTATTGCTTGGGGCGGCTTGGGAAGTATTTCCACAGAAGCTGACACTTGAGCTACATCTTGAAGGATAATCCAGAATTCTTCAGCTGAGAAGAGAAGAACTAGCTGTTAAAATCACTCCCTCTTAAATCATATCTATTCTAGATGTTTTGAAGAAAACATAGGAAACTATGCCTCCATTTGTTTATTCTACAATGTTAAGGTATCAGATTCTTCAACTCCCGTGTGTTGGTGTTGAGGCCAAGGGATTTTTTCCCCCTGAGTCTATTTTCCACTGTCTTGTCCAAATGGGATACCAGATCCCGCCTGCTTAGCTTGAGAAAGGCATTTTATCTCTGGCGCCTTGATCACATCAGAGCTTATATTTAAAGCATGAGTGATGAGAAGAGACCGCAGCTGAGTCCCTGGCTCTGTCCCATCCCTAGAGCACCAGCCTCCCCTCCACTGAAGGCTCTAGAGGCCAATCCTACAGTGGCAGGTGAGAACCACAGCTAGTCAGAGCCATGAGTAAAACATCTCTTCTACAATCCAGGCTGCACCTACTGGGATCTGTCACAGGGGCTCATCAGAAACCCGCAGGGACAGGGCCACCTGGCTTCCCCATCTGTGCCCCCCTACAAACACCCATGTTTGATGGTTGGCTGCCTTGTGTGGACTCAGGCTCAGACACCCTTTGGAGGCCTCTTTCTCTGTGTGGACTGCAAGTTCCACATCAGGCTGTCCAATTCCCAGTACTGCTCACAGGGAGATCGTTCTCTCTGGAGCAGCCATCCCGTACCACGGAGGCCAAGACCCTACCATCAGACATACCTTTTGAAGAGCCTCCTAGAAGCCTGACTCAAGCAAGGCACCACTTTTTATGGCCTCTGTGTCTAATGCAAAGTTGTTGAACCCCCTAACCATCAGTATTTTCATCTGTAGAATGGGGATCATAATAGTACCATCCCTGTAAGTTGAAGCTTTAAATAAATGAATCCATGTAATGCTTTTAGCACGTAACAAATACTCCATCTACATTAGCTATTATTATTAACTATTTTTATAATAAAACTATTTCTGGTTGTAAAAGAGTTCATGATCACTGCCGAAAATTTGTGAACTACTGAAAAGTTTGAGGAAGAAGCGATCACAACATCCGGAAATGAGGGCTGTAATGATTTTGATGTATAGTCTTCTCAGCCTTTCTTGGTGTGCATGTATATATTATGGGAAATAAAAAGCTAAGTTCATACTGTATGTCTGTTCTGTAGTTCGTTTTATTCAACTGATATATCATGACCTTTTTCCCATATAAATACTTAGAAATTTATTTTTATTTTTTTAAGATTTTATTGATTTATTTGAGAGAGAGCCTGAGATGGGGGAGGGTCAGAGGGAGAAGCAGACTCCTGGCCAAGCAGGGAGCCTGATGCGGGACTCGATGCAGGGCTTGATCCCGGGACTCCGGGATCATGACCTGAGCCAAAGGCAGGTGCTTAACTGACTGAGCCACTCAGGCACCCCCAGAAAATATTTTTTAAAAACTCCTTTGTTTTCAAGTATATCAATGTAACCCAATTTATGTAACTAAACCCTTAGTTTGGTAATTAGATTGTTTCCTATTTTTATATTTATAAATACCACAAGTGTCCTGTGGTATTTATAATGTTTCTCTGCATCTTTGTTTATTCTTCAAGATGAATGCTTAGAAGTGGGAGGACTGTGCCAAAGACTCTATAGCCTGTTTTTGTTTTGTTTTGTTTTGTTTTTTAATGGCACGTATATAGAATTGGATTAACCATAATCCTTTGTTCTGACACTCTCAAAATTGGTATGGTTGGCCTGATTTTGTTATGTTAGGTAGTAAATGCATTAATTTTAATAATTATTCAGTACCTGTCAATCCACAACCCAAAACAAAAGCTAGGGCCTCAACAATAACCAATATTGAAGCATAAGGCTCTCCACCCCATCTTCCTGTGCTCGCTATCCAAGGAAACCATCCCAAATTGTATGTTCGTTTCCTTTTCTTTTTATATGATTTTGCTGTATCTGTATATATTCTTAAAGAGTCATTTTTTAGAACTGTCCTTAGCTTTATAAAAAGGACATCAAGCTGTATGTAATCTTTGGGGACTTACTTTGCTAAAATTCATCCATATCATTGTATTCCACCGTAGTCATTTTGCCTGGTATTAAATACCCCGATGTGTAGACGTACCGCAGTCTATCATCCACTCTCCCACGGATGGGCAAGTACATGTTTCCAGGATTTAGCTCTTGCTCCCACTGCTGTTATGAACATTACACTGTAAATGCTCCCTGTTGTATATGTACAAGAGTTTGTCTAGGGAACCAGTTTGCACTCCCACCAGCTATAAACAAGAGAGCCTCTGGATCCACATTCTCTGGTATATCATGGATCCATGTTGTCAGCTTGTTCTCCAAGTGGCTAGCTCAGTCTACCGCCCTGCAACAATATATAAGAATGCCAATTTCTGCAAACTCTTTCCAAACCTAAGGATCATTAAAAATTCTTGACCTTTTGACAAGGAAAAGTTACATCTCCCTTCTGTGTAACTTTGTTGCAAGGTCCTGACTCCTCTAAAAGCCAAGAGAGAAGTGGTTTGGATTCCAGCATTGTTTCCAGTCTGATAACTTCAGTGACATTTCTGGGACTGATTCCCCAGTAGCTCAGCTGCTTTCCCATGTCCTAAAAGAGGTGACATGGTTGGAAGGAGGGAATGAGGGGGGCCTGGATGGGAAACAAGCCCAGCTCACCACAGTGGAAGCTTGTCTCCTGGTCCCAGCCCCTGCCAGTGTCAGATCACTCCTTCTCCTTGATGAAGCAGTCATTATCTCTTCCCTACCCCCCACCGGAGAAAAGCCAGTATAATGCTACCCTTTGTTATTTGAATTGATAAATTTAAACCTCTTTCCCTGCTCTGCAGTAAAAGAACTTTCTATTTTGGGCTTAGTGACATAGCCCAAACCAAGCAGAGAGCAGCAGGCTGTAGCATGAGTTAATAGTCTTTCTTCAAGGGAGAGAACCTACAAGCAAACAGAAGGACCTTCCAAAGTACATCATCTGCATATCAACATGCAGCCTATTTGCTTGTCTTTCTGCTGACAGACATATTTCAAAGTTCAAAATTGAACAATCTCTAATCTTCAGGGTAAGCTGATTGATCAGTAAATCCTGAACAATTTCTTAAATCAGTTCACCAGGAATTCATGGATGTCCACTTGTGAACCTAGGGCTGGAGTAGGTATTGTCAGAGAAGAGAATTCTGTCCTCAGGGGGAATTCTAGCCACCCCAAATGATACTGATTTGAGGAGTGCCTAAAGCATTTGCTTAAGAATATGGTTTCCCCCTTAGACCTTTTCCCTGCCTGAAATTGCTGTAGGATCCCGGGTCTCAAGGAGCCTCCAGGAGTACCCAGAGGTCATGCTTACAGGAGGAGCAATCTCTTTAAACTATTGACACCTGTTAGCACATAACCACAGCCTAGAAGAACAGGACAGAGGACAAGTAAGTTGCCCCCACCTTTGTTTCGGCAAACTTTTTCTCATGGGAAGTTTCAAATATGCACCAAAACAGACATAATAAACCTCCACGTACCTATCACCTGGCTTTGACAATTCTTAAAATAGGGCAACCTTATTTTATCTGTACCCCATCCCCCCATTTCCATTTTAAATCCAATTTAAAGCAGATTAGATATTTTCACACTTAAATACTTCCGTATGTATCTGTAACAAATAAGGACTCCTTCAATTACCACTTTATCGCATCTTTAAAATAAACAGTAATTCTTTAATATCGTCTATTATCCAGTCAGAGATCAAATTGCCCTGATTTTCTTAAGTGTCTCTCTTAAATGGTTTATTCTAATCAGGAGTCAAACACTGTCTTTCGTGTCTTGTCTATGTATCTAATTTTTTAATTTTTAAATTAAACAGTTTATAATTCTTTAATTTTTAATTCTTTAATTTTAATTTATAGCAGTTTTCTCCCCCCCCCTTTTTTATTGTTCTTCTTTTTGGTGTTATTGAAGATAGTGGGTCTTTTAGGTACTATTGCTGTGTGACATAAAACAAGCACCACTTTATTGTGCTTATGGATTCCAGGTCTCGGAAATTCAGAAAGGGCACAGTTGGGATAGCTTCTCTCTGCTCCAAGCTATCTGGGGCCCCAGCTGGGGAGATTCAAAGTCTGGTGATGACTTCATAACTGGGAGCTAGAAGCATCTCAGGTTTGTTTACTCACATGTCTGGTGTCTGAGCCTGGAGCACTCAAAAACTAGGACTGCTGACCAGAGCACCTACACACAGCCTCACCATATGGCATGGCTTCCTCCCAGCTTGGTAGTCTCAGGATAGTCAGACTTCTAACAGGGCACTTTAGGGCTCTAACCCCAAGCATTCCAGCCAGCAAGGTGCATGCAGATCATCACCTTTTATCACCTAACCTCAGAAATGACATTGCCACCTTTCCTGTGTTCTGTGGGTGGCAAGCAAGTCCAAAGCCCACCCAGATTCAAAAAGAGTAGAACCAGACTCCACCTTTACAGACGCAGGGGCAAAGATGCAGAAGAACGTGGAAGGATGGCAGATATTTTTGCTCTACTTGGGGATAGGATGGTCAGTCAAGCCTGCCTTTCCAATATCAACCAGAGAAACGTTGCAAATCATGGAAACCTGGTGGAAGAGAGAAAGGTGGGGGAGCTTATTTGTTTTCAGGGTCACATCCCACAGTTGCGTAGATTATACCCTTAATCACCAAGGGGGTGACTGGGCTGAGACCCAACTCCACTTGCTGTAGCTGTGCCTGACTCTGGGGCTGTGTTGCCAGGAAGAAGAGGCACCTGCTCTAATACATGTAAGATACCACAGGGACAGGAGGTGTCCCTGGGTGGAGAGTAAATGGTCATTCAATCTAACTTACACCTCTTATATACCTATTGAACACACGCTACTTTGAAGAATATTGTATCTTTTGTTTGTTTGTTTGTTTAAGCAGCCCCGAGCTGACTAAGAAATATCTCAAAAATGGTTTTTAGCCATCAGGCACTTTTTGATTGCATTGGTCTAGAATGTTCTAGATGTATCTTGAAAGAAGCTTAGATACCGTGTCTCAATGACCATAGGCCCAATCTGAACCATCTGCTGCAAGCTTTGAGTGAATGAAAATGTTGATACAGGATGTATAGGAAACAGGGCCAAACAGAACCAAGGGCTTTCGTCTCTTCTTTGCGGTCCCTATTCTTCATTAATATAGCTTTTATAGTCTGATTAAATTCCCAGGGAAGTAAATGCTTTCATTTCTTTTTATGGCTTTCAGGAAAATAAAATAATGTAGATAAGGCCAGGTAATCTCCAAGGATTTTAAAGATTTTAAGGATTTTGAGCATCAGACCAACCTGAGTTTGATAAGGGCAGGCGTGTTACAAGGAAGCTCACACAAGTCCAGATAGAAGTCTCTGTCAATGAAATTATTAAAAAGCTGTGACCATGTTGATCTAGCCATGCTGCTGGTCAACAGCTGGGCTAAGGAAAGCCTCAAGTGGCAAGGTCCAGGGCACCTTTTTTTCAAACTTATTAGGCCTTGAGTGTCGAGTGTTAAATTAATCACACTTTTCAGTTCAGGGCACATTCCCTTAGTTGGTCCATAAAGGGCCACTCTTTTTTTTTTTTTTCCAGATTTCATTTATTCATTTGACAGAGAGAGAGACAGCCAGCGAGAGAGGGAACACAAGCAGGGGGAGTGGGAGAGGAAGAAGCAGGCTCCCAGCGGAAGAGCCTGACGTGGGGCTCGATCCCGGAACTCCAGGATCGCACCCTGAGCCGAAGGCAGACGCCCAACGACTGAGCCACCCAGGCGCCCCCATAAAGGGCCACTCTTAATGTATGTCTGTATTTTCTTCTATTCCCGCTCCTCACTCCTATCCTTCCTCTCTGCAAGCAACCACTCTAACCCATTTCCTTAGACTTTTTGGATCTACGTGTTCGTGTGGATGTGTGTTACCGTCAGCTCTGCATGTATTTTAATTTACACAATAGCACTGTGTTACAGATCTCTCTGTGTCTTACTGTTTCCACTCCACACTTTGGTTTTTAAAACCTATCCATGTTGCTGTGTGCACACCCAGTCCAACCTTCCTGGCTGTGCTGCAGACTACTCCAGTAACGGGCACCCCCAGTGCCTCCGACTTCCTACCACCCAAAACAACACTGCCCTGAGCAGCCTCATAGGTGACCAATTTTGAATCTGTATGGCAATCTCTTCAGGCGTCTCACCCATAGGTGTCCTTAAGTACATTAGAAAAGACATCTCTTCCTGTTGGAGAAAACTGCCCCAGAGTAAAATGTAAGGCTTGGCAAGGTGGAGCTCAGGCTGGGTTTCAGCCGCAACTCACTCCCTCAGTCGGAGTCTTGTTCAGGGTACCACTGGAGGAGGTGGGCCTGCCAACAAACATTCCCCAGTTCTTACCTCTAGCAGGTTTCCACTATTTGCAACATCACTGCTGGTTGGTACATGAAAGGGAAGGGTGTCAACTGAGCACAGAAATCTCCTCATGGGATCTGTGTCTGCTTAATTTGATCAAGCAGGGCTACATTCCCTGGGCACTTTATACTTGGGTCGATGCAGTTTGTGGGAGCACCATAGCTAGTGCACGAGCTTCATAGGAACAGGGGAGTCAGACATGGCAACAATACACAGGGGCTAGTGCAGATGTACCTGCCTGAGGCCAAGGCAAAAGGCCCAAGTACTTCACCCCCTCACTTTGTCTTGGAGATGGCAGAGAAACATCTTTTCTCTTAATGCGGTTGTCACAGGGTACAGGTGAAGTGGTTGGGCTCATATTCACAAGGCAGCAGCTCCGACTGGCTTTGCCACAAATGGTGGACGTCTGGCCCTGAGCCATCCTGCCCTTGGCCCTTGGAGAACATCCCGTAGCCTACACAAATAAGAACTGACGGTGCTTAGGTCCTTCCTCAAGGTCACCTGGACAGGCCAGAATTCAACCATCCAGGACAACTCCTTTAAACAAATCAGGTTTCAAATCCATCAGAAATTCTTAGCGGCCATTCAGATACATCTAAACCCTCTTAAAATAACTGTGTGTGGAGGTCAATGAAACACCTAAGTTACACAGAAAGCTGTTATTTTCATGCTGGTGTTTTCTCAGCTGTCAAATGAGGATAAACACAATGAGAACTTCTAGAAGAAGTCTTAATTTACAATTTTTCAGAAAAGAATCAATGGCATTTTCAGATTTCTGAAAGAAAGGCAACCCCCCAAATCAAACTATTACTACATTTCTGGATTATGCTTGTGAATTTAGAACTACAGCTCAGTGTTCAAAAGAACCCTGGATAACAGTCAGTTGTGCAAGGATGTGAGTCATACTGAACACCACAGGCATTTCTGTTATTGTGTGCAGTTGTCAATAAGCAAGGGGTGGGCTTTGAAACAATGTGAAAGAACAGAAGTACAAATCAGTTGTATGCATTAACAAACATCACATTCTGGAAAATATTGACCATTAAGTGGGCCTATGACAGAAAAAAACATAATATAAGCTTCACACTCAGAAAGAGGAGCATAGGTTAAAACTTGGAGATGGGTGCCATGTGACAAGAAAGATCCAGAGATTCACAAATGGCCTGGCTGCTTCACACAGGACAAGGCAACCACCATTCACTGAGACCTGACTTACCCTTCTCAGATGGCTCCAGCATAACTTCATCCCTTTCTATCTCTCACACCAGAAATACATGGCCCTGTCAGGGTCCTGGAGCTTACCTGTACCCACAGTGTCTCTTGGTTAGATCTCCATCCCAGTATCCTGGAGTCACTAACTCACATCATTGGCTTATTGATGTTTAAAGACCTCTAAAGAGGTCTGGGGTGCCTTCTACACCATGTGAATCCAAAGTCAGCATCTCTCCCTGTCTTGTCAGCCCAGGCCCTGCTTTTTATCATTAAGAATGACTGAGACCATGAGTAGATTTCAAATGTTCTCACCACAAAAAAGAAAAATGGTAAGTGTGTGCTGTGATGCAGGTGTTAGCTAAAGCTACGGTGGTAATCATTTTGCAATACAGAAGTGTATCAAATAACACATTGTACACCTAAAACTTGCACAATTTTCTACGTCGTTTGTATCTCAGTAAAGCTGAAAAAGGAAGGAAGGAGGGGAGGAAGGGAGGAAGGGAGGGAGGAAAGAAAGGAGGGAAGGAAGAGGGAAAGAAATGATGGAGACCAGAATTGGCTCCTGTAGCTCACTGCAAGTTCTCAAATTGGATTTGGATTCTGAGGCTACCTTTCCCACCCTCTCTCCTCTTTGGTTCCGAGTCTGAGGTATGCCGTATTTGTTTATTTACGAACTTGTTTATTGGATTTAAAAGTATCTTTCTTCTGGGTGGGGGACTGGGTGAAATAGGCCATGGGGATTAAGGAGTTGACTTGTTGTGATGAGCACAGTGTGAGATGAGGAATTGTTGAATCACTACATTGTACAACTGAAACTAATACAACACTGTATGTTAACTAACTGGAATTTAAAGAAAAACTTTAAAAAATAAATAAAAGTATCTTTCTTCTGAGAAGCTCAACTCATAAAAAAATTTTAAGAAGGGTGCCTGGCTGGCTCAGTCAGTAGAGCATGCGACTCTTGATCTTAGGGCATGAGTTCAAGCCCTACATTGGGCATAAAGATTACTTAATAAGAAATAAATAACAAATAACCTTTTAAAACAACTTTAAGGAATAGCTACTTAATAATGATCAAGAAATTATGGTGTCACCAGATGACTAATCAAGAAGAAATGAGCCCAAGTTAAGGCAAAGGAGATTTGAGTTGGCTCCTGATGAAGTATTTGGCAAAAGAGGAAAATTCAGGCTGGATTAGACCTTGGGCAGAAGGATGGTAAGTTCATCTCATTCCACAGTCCTTCAAGGAAGAGACAGAGCAGGAGAACTTACATAGTCTAGACTCAAGGCATGCTTGCCTGCAAGCAGGGAAAGGCCAAGGCTCATTAGAGATCTGGTAACACTTTAGAAGAATGGACGGTTCTGAAATTTTTATTCCTAACAACTAAACAAGAACCTATTCCTAGAGGAAAAAGGAGTGTTGAGAGCCTGTCTAGGATTCCAAGAGCTCAGATAACCTTCTGTCTGCCCTCCCGAGCCCCTGGAGAATGAATGTGTTCACTATTGATTTTCTTAACCACTTTTAAGAGGCCAAGGGAAGGGGAATCTTAAATATTAATGTCCATTTAGTGGCTGAAACTTTCAAATAATCAAATAAATCTTACCTGTTGTATCGAAACTACATTTGGCAGTTATCCATGCAGAAGGAGTATACAAGGTTTCTCCTAAAGAAAACTTCCTGGAGGAATTAAGCAAGGCCAGACAGGGAAGACATGACATCACTACGGTTCCCAGGGAGCTCCTCAGAGCACACAGGTGAGTGGGTCCATTCCAACGACTGACAGTTCCCCGGCCGTTCTCAGCATGTGCATAAGAAAGTTTCCCTCTGCTGCCTCAACCAACAGCTACAGAATCAAGAATTCTAGGTCGGCATACCAGGCTGCTTAAGCAATGATGAATCTGCTTCACTTCCTCCTTTGTTTCCTAACCGAGAGTATAGTCCAGTTTCAGTGTGGAGGCCAGAAAGGGCTGACGACATCACCACTTCCCCACAGCGGTTCCCTCCGTCATCTCAGCAGGTAAGCCACCTTCCCTGCACTTCCTTTTGAAGGCCAAGGCTAGAGATTACAGTTCTTAAACAGGGTACTCAACATATCTCTTGACTCCTAGCAGGCTACAATTTTCAAAACAAACCTCCAGGAGGTGGGGAGTTGGCCAGTACTGCTGAGACCTGGTGGCTACTATGGGCCCTGCTGCATAAGTGTATGGCCTGGAGCAAGTCTGCGCACATTCAGGGCCTTTGTATAACCTTTAAAGGATGCTTTGACATGTGCCTTAGGCTCAGGTCATGATCCCAGGGTGCTGGGATGGAGTCCCGCATCAGGCTCTTTGCTCGGCAAGGAGCATACTTCTCCCTCTGCCTGCCACTCCCCCTGCTTGTGCTCGCTCTCTCTCTTTCTCTCTCTCTCTCTCTGATAAATAAATAAATAAATGAATAAATAAATAAATAAATAAAATCTTTTCAAAAAGTGATACTTTGACCTTTCTCTGCAATAAGATTTTCTACAACTCTAGCCTAAAAGAGGAAAGGGGGCTGCAGTTGATGCAGAAAACTTCTGGTGGTAATTTCACCTACCTAGAAAAATTAGAGCACAGCCACTGGGGACAGGTGGTCCCCACCACTTGGGGATGAATTTTGGAATAACCTCTGGCTCACTGGAGAACATGGCTGCCATTCTCATCCATTTCCTTCCTTTTTCTCTCCTTTCTCTTCTCTACCCTGAGGCCAGATTATTTCTGATTTACAATAAGAAAAAGTATGATGTATTCCCCCTAGCTTTAGGGAGAATCACTCTTGCGACTGAATTGAACTCAGACATTCCTGACACATAAACCGATATTTAGATAATCACCATCCCTTTGCAAGCCTTCTGAAAAATACTGGCTTACACTGTTTGATCTATTATCTTATCTTTAACACTTTATCATCCTTGAGAAATCATAGACCATGCGGATGAAGAGCTGGTTACATGGAAAGTCCTGCCATGATGAGATTACTAATCAAATGGAAGAGACAAGCCAGAGGAGAAGAAGCACGGGCATATGCATAGGAAACTAATCACAGCTCTACAGAGTTAGTGAAGACTTGGAGATGGGGGACAGACTGACTAGTATACTATGTAGTGAGAAGAGAAATGACTGGGCACGCACGTTTTTCTAGAAACAATTCATTAATATTTCTTTTTCATTGCAGTACTCAGCCCAAAATCTGAAGTGATCATCTAAAAATTATGTATAATTTCAAACATATGCATGAGTAGACCTTTTGTAAAGCTAATAATTATTCACTAATTCATGTAGTATTATAATGATCCCCCATGCACTCATTATCCAGCTTCAACAATCCCTAACTCATACCCATTATACCCATTATTATTTTATCTGCACCCCCACTAACTTCCTCCATCCAGTATTATATCCGGTGAATCCTAGGCATCATATCATTTCATGTATAAATATTCAACATGGATCTCTAGAAGATAAAAACTCATTTTAAACTGAATCACTCCCACACTTGAAATTAATAATTCTGTAATATCCAGGTGATCATGTTTTAGTCAGCATATAAAAAGTGTTGACCAGTGGAGAGCTGTGAAATACTGCCATTCCCACAGACTGCACGATGAAATGGGACATATTCCTAGCTTTGCCAATAAAACATCAGAAAGTAGGTGATGAAACCTCATAGTCAATCTAATATTTATTATTTGTCTAGTCTGCACTTCAAGGTGGGGAATCATGAGATGGAATCCCCCTGAAAGGAAAATTAGAGAGCCTGCCTCCTCATGAGCAATTCCCTTCGGACAAGAGGAGACTCTCTGTAATTAGTCAATGTCACGGTGTCACATGTTACCTCAGAGCTATACACACGACTCAGGAATGTGAGCCAGCTCTGTGGGCGAGGGAATTACTTGTAGATCCACAGCACGGTCCAGAAGCAACAGTCTATGAGAGTTTTCCAATGCTTAATTCTACTGGTTTCTGTTTCTTTGGAAATATTTTAGGAATTTATTGGACCTGTGATAACATTTAGTGTCATTCACAAGGGTGAGAAGAGAAAGTAACAAAAGGGGGGGTTTGCAAGGGATATATACATATTCCTTGTATTTCTTTGTACTGATCAACAAATGCTCCTTTAAGAATGTTACATAAACACAGAGGTTAGTTTATGCAGTTCTCAAAGATTTATGTGCAAAATATTCTCTAAATCAAATCCTATTTTTAAGTTTTCAGATAGAGTACATTTTGTAAGCTAATTCGTGTTCTCTAATTCATGTTGTTTATGAGACTAGATTTTTTCTTTTGAAGATTTTATTTATTTGAGAGAGAGAGAGGGCACGAGTGGGGGTTGGGGCCAAAAGAGGAGGGAGAAGCAGGCTCCCCAACTGAGCAGGGATTCCTACACGGGGCTCTAACCCAGGACCCTGGGATCATGACCTGAGCCGAAGGCAGACGTTTAACTGACTGAGCCACCCAGGCGCCCCGAGACTAGATTTTTGAACATTTTATTTTCTTAACATGAAACAATCCCAGCGAGGCTTGCAGGAGGAAATCACACATTCTTGGGGCTACACACGTCTTTCCTTTCCGCTCCTGCACCACAACCACGCAGTAGCCACCTAACTGGTCTGTATGCCTCTCCTCCTCCCCTCTTCCCCTGAGTTGACTTCCTAAATCACTCATCTAGCTCTGCCACTTCACTAACAGACATTTAATGCTTCCATCACCTTCCAAAAATCCCTAATTCTTTAGGATAGCATTGCGAGTTCAGAGGTTTGTCCCTGACCTACTGGAACAACCTTATTGCTCACTGCTCTCTACTCTCCACATACCTTATTCTCCAGCCACATCAACTAGTAGATGTTTTTAGAACATAGGCCATGTTTTACCAAACAATGAAACACTGAATTCACTTCTTAAAATAAGGGATACATAGCCCAGTGTTCAAGAGCATAACCTTCATGTCAGACTGGTTGGGATCCTGGCTCTGTCACCTACCAGCTGTGTGACTTTGATGAAAATCAGTTAATCTGACTGAGCCACAAGTTTCTTCAACTCTAAAATGGGGATTATGAAAGTACCTTTCCCATAGAGTTGCTGGCAAGATTTGATTGGATTAAGCAGGCAAAATGGTTAGCACAGTGGCTGGCACATAATAAACATCCAACAGATAACAGCACTCATTTCGGTTTATGAAGGTCCATCTATCTGTCAAGAGACACCACTCCTTGAAGGCTTTCTCGTTCCCCCAGCTGACAGTCACCTCTCCACTAGGATCCTAAGATCATCCATACCTCTTTCTCAGCACTACTTTCTGCCTTGTTTATTATTACTATCCTGATACACATCTTTTCTGTTCTATTTTGTTGAATCTCTGCCATGTACTAAGTGCCACAGGGAATAAAAGATGAACACTTGGCTCTTTGCCATGCAAGTAGTGCTCAGAATCTAGTTAGCAAACAGACACTGGCAACTCAAATACAGCTCACCAATATTTGTTCAATGAAATTGTGGTTCATTATCATTGTTATGATATTGTTTCCCTAAAGTCCTCTTTTAAAGAAGAATCTCAAATACTGAGCTAGATTTTAATACCAGGACCATTTTCCCTACTAGTAAACAGAATTATGGGGCACCTGGGTAGCTTAGTTTGTTGGGTGTCTGCCTTCGGCTCAGGTCATAATACCAGGGTCCTGGGATCAAGCCCCAAGTCAGGTTCCCTGCTCAGCAAGGAGCCTGCCTCTCCCTCTCCCTCTGCCACTCCCCCTGCTGGTGCTCCCCCCCCCCAAATAAATAAATAAATAAAATCTTTTAAAAAAATAAACAGAATTTACCTCTGGAGAGCAAATGCAGTAAAACACAATTGAACATAGTTGAGTTCAAGGAACTATCAAGGGAAAACTATTATCAGTGATGTTTTGAGATTGAAATGATAAAGTCAGACTATGACTTCCTCTGTTCCCAAAGCTTTTGCCAAAATAAACACACAAAGTGTTAGACCTAAAACATGGCACCGAGCTAGAAGTCCTTCTAGCCTCCTTTTCCTGGTGATGCAGTTGTGATGAGCATTCTTGGTGTATTTGTAATTCAAGGGCAGAAGAGATGGTGAAGGCTGCACAACTACGCTGCCTCATCTAACCCTGCCTGTGATAGTCGAGACCATGAGGTCAGTGACTATCACTGGGTTTCAGCTGCAGAAAACCAGCCGTCCTAATTGCTGAACAAGTCCTCTGCCTTGTACTAAATAATGTTTTAAGTCAGTGCCAAGTTCCCAATGTCAACAAGACTTCAAGTGAGACTGTTCAGGTTCCTGCCTCACCCAAATACCAGGAGATGACACCTACAACACCTATTACAACAGGAAACAATGCAGCTGGACAGCATGGTTTGACCACGTGACTGGGCATATGTCATTAAGATGGCTCCTCACAAAATGATTGCTCAGGGCTGCTGAAGAAAGAGGAGTGGCTTGTTTTTCTGGACAGAGCTCACCACTCCCTTTCTCCTGCTGCCCTCCACTGCAGGCTGGCTGAGCAGTACAACCTTGGGGCAGGGCTAGGCGGGTTTCCTCAGTCTAGCTCCATAATTCTAGCTCTGTGGGTAACTGTGAGAGAGGAAGCATTGCTCAACTATGGGCAGTTTTGTGTTTCTGAAAACAGGTTTAAATGTCAAATGTGTGGTCAAACCATGTGTTAAATGTTTTGAGGACAGTTCATTCCCAGAAAGCTAAAAACATTATAAATTCCCTAATTATATCTTGCATTTTAATTATAGCATTAAACAATATATTTCCAGCATTTATAGATATTCTTCCTTTTTTTTTCTTTTCTTCACAACTGAATATGTCATCTGGCATGTGACTAAGAGTCCAGATAGGACTAAAGATTTATGCTTTTGTACCCCTCAGGAGCTCATCTTTGTCTTAATGTATTACATTCAAGAAAGTGATGGTTCCAACCATGAGCATCAATACCCTCATGTTTCCACTCCCAATATTTTCTATTTTTAGCCCCCAAATATTCAAATTGTCACACGAGCACCACTGTGCCAACAATGAGAGCACCACTTTCAAGACCGTGTGATGGACCTAGCAGAGGATGCCAGACTGCATTAGTCCAACTGATGGATGAGAGTCTGAATGTTGGACAGGTGGACTAAGGAAAAGCTGTAAGTACAGTGACTACAGAAGTAAAGCATGTGAGAGATGAGGGCTGCTGGTTGTATTAAAACTACCTTTATATAGCGCCTTATGGGTTACAACCTACTTCCACGTACATTACCTCATTCGATCAACACCTCACCTTTTCGTCTCATCCCACACCCTTCTTCAGTTTCAAGAAAGAACCAGAATGGTAAGATGACAAAATCAACATTTACTTAGCATGAATTATTAGTAAACAAAGAAGTATTATATTTCTATCTTACCTGATGGTAAATATTAAGTACCTGAACAACCATCTAATGGGGTTACAAATAAAGATATGCCACAGGCATTCTTTAGACAAGGTCTACAAATTGACCAAAAACAACATTATCACAGAGTTCATTGATTACCAGTGATGAAAACCAGATATCTGTGGAAATGGCTGTCAGTTTCCACAAGCCACCTGAAGAAGTCTAGATTCTCAGCCCCTCAATGGAGTGAGCAGCTGCCTTCCACTCAGTGAGATCTACAGCCCAGCACACATTCAAAGACTTCACTCAATGCTTCGTGCAAAACAGCCCATCAGCAATTTTTTAAAAATTAAGACAATTTAAAAAATTTTTTTAATTTAAAAAAATTTTTTAGGGGCACCTGGGTGGCGCAGCGGTTAAGCGTCTGCCTTCAGCTCAGGGCGTGATCCCGGCGTTGTGGGATCGAGCCCCACATCAGGCTCCTCCGCTATGAGCCTGCTTCTTCCTCTCCCACTCCCCCTGCTTGTGCTCCCTCTCTTACTGGCTGTCTCTATCTCTGTCAAATAAATAAATAAAATCTTTAAAAAAAATTAAAAAAAATTTTTTTAAAAATCAGACAGAGGTCTGATTCAAACAGAATATAAAAATAGGAGAAATATGGACATTTGAACACTGAATAGTTAATGATGTTAACAAAGCGTTAATAACTGTTATAAAGACCTATAATTATGTCTTCGTAAGAAGAGGGCTTAGCTTTGAGAAATACATATGGAAATGTTTAGGGAAGAATTATATGATGTCTTGGATTTGCTCCAAAATCATATAGGAGGGGAGGAAATGAGTAGGGGAATAGATAAAATCAAACTGACCATGTGTCGATAAGCGTTAAATCTGGGTGATGAGTACATGGGGGACCATTATGATACCCTGCCTACTCTTGAATGTGTTTCAAACTCCCATAACAAATTTTTTTTTAAATTTTGGAGCATTGTAAACATACATTAAGACTGGATATAAAGAATCCTGCCAGGGGTACCTGCTTGGCTCAGTCGGTAGAGCATGTGACTCCTGATCTCGGGATCATGAGTTCGGGACCCACACTGGGTGTAGAGATTACTTGAATAAATAAACTTAAAAAAAAAAAAAAGAGGGGCGCCTGGGTGGCACAGCGGTTGAGCGTCTGCCTTCGGCTCAGGGCGTGATCCCGGCGTTGTGGGATCGAGCCCCACATCAGGCTCCTCCGCTATGAGCCTGCTTCTTCCTCTCCCACTCCCCCTGCTTGTGTTCCCTCTCTCGCTGGCTGTCTCTGTCTCTGTCAAATAAATAAATAAAATCTTAAAAAAAAAAAAAAAGAATCCTGACATATCAACATGGATCAACATAAAAAAAGGTTGGGGGAGAAAGTGTTGTGGAAGGATATGTCCTGAATGATGCCATTTATATAAAATGCCAAACATGTCAAGCAATACAATACAAACAATACAATACAAACTCTTTAGGGCACATGCATAAAATTAGGAAGCCGAGTATGGGAATGACAGACACAGATTTCAGAACCATGGTTACTGGGGTGAGGAAAGGGGAATATAATTGGGGAGGGTTACACTGGGGGCTTCAACTATTTTTGTGAAATTCTACATAAGGTCATGAACACATACGATTATTATATTATTCTCTATTCACTTTTGTACTTGTGAAATATTCCACAATAAAAGGACACACAAAAATTAAAATTAAAAAATGAAATAGAAAGTGGATAATCACTTGCGGGGAGGTTCTGGAAGGGTCCTGAACTTCTTGTATTGTAAGAACAATACCCACCGCCACCCCAACCCTCAGCTAGTAAGAATTGCTTCTTTTTCTGTTAAAACATTTTTTATTGTTAAAAAAATCATACTGACAAAACTATAATTAGCATACTTGAAGAAGAAGAAGAATAAAACAAACTCCCTTGAACCATGATTCAAGCAATCTGACAGCACTAGTACCACTGAAGTCCCTTGGTATTCGCTCTCTCCGCTCACATTCCCAGCAGACGAAGCTGCTATCCTGGATTTTCTGTTTATTATTCCCAGCCTTTCTTTACAATCTAATTGTGTATTTAAGATACAGTTTTGCGTGTTTTAACTTGTACATGTGGAATCATACCTTGACTTGCTTTCTTCTTAAAGATTTTATTTATTTATTTGAGACAGAGAGAGAGAGACACATAAGCAGGGGTTTGGGGGTCGTGGGGCAGACAGAGAGGGAGAAGCAGACTCCCGGCTGAGCAGGGGGCCTGATACAGGGCTCGATCCCAGGACCCTGAGATCATGACCTGAGCCAAAGGCAGAGCTTAACCGACTGAGCCACCCAGGCACCCCCTGACTTGCTTTTTTTTGATGAGAGATATTATGAGATTTATTGAAGTCGATGCATTGTTGTAGTTCATTCTTTTTCACTGTGTGTGTATTAAATTACTATTTATTTATCCAGTTCTATTGCTGATGGACTTTTGGATTGTTTCCAGTTTTTGCTATAACAAACACCACTCCCGGACACATCCTTATACTTATCTCCTGAAGTCCATGTGCAAGGCTTTCTCTACAGCAGACACCAAGGAGAGGAACAGTTGGGTATAGGGTAAATCCATCTACAACTTTATTAGATAATGCCAGATTTTCCCACAGTGGTTGCCCCAACGTACATTCCTACCAGCACCGTATGAGAGATCCTAGTGCTCTGTATCCTTACCAACACTTGGTATTGACAATTAGTTTTGCCTACTGAGTGAGAGTGAGAACTGGAATCTGAGGCTTTAATTTTCATTTCCCTGCTTACTAATGAAGCTGAGGTTCTTGTCATGTTAGTGCTCATTTAGCTTCCTGCTTCTATGAAATATCTGATTCTGTCCTTTGCTCATTTGGGGGGTAGGTATGTTGTCTTTCTTGTATTGACTTTTAAAGGAATTTGCTATATATTTTAGGTATAATAATATAAATTATGTAATTTCCCAATTGTGACCTGCTTTGACTTGTCTAAAATAAATACATTTCTTCCTTCTTTAATCTGTTTGAGTGGTAGACTACACTAATAGATTTCTTAATCAACCTTGTATTCTGGGATAAACCCAACTTCATTGTTATACAAGTATCACGTTTATATATTCTGGATTTTGCTTGCTAAAATTGTGTTTAAGATTTCTGCAGCTGTATGTTAAGTGACAATGGGCTATTATTGTTTTATTGACCTTACCTGTTTTAGCTTCAAGACTATTTCATTCATTCATTCATTCATTCATTCACGGAACAAAACTTTTTTTGAGTGCCCATTATACATAAGGCACTATTCTAGGCACTTGGACATACCATGAACAAAACAGAAAAATATCTCTATTCTAGCCTCATAATATGAGTTGGGGTATGTTCCCCTTTTGCTACTATCTGGAGGAGCTGTACAACTTGGGAATTACCTCATCCTTAAACGTTTCAAAGAACCTATCTTATTGTTTTTTGGATTTGTTAATTTTCAAGCTCTGTGCCCAACGTGGGGCTGGAATTCATGATCCCTAGGCAAAGAGTAGCATGCTCTACTGACTGAGCCAGCCAGGTACCCTTGAAAGAACATATTTTTTAAACCTGGTATTTTAACAATTGATTCTTCTTTTTCCCCAAAGATTTTATTCATCTATTTGAAAGAGAGAGAGAGTGTGCACAGGTTGGGGGTGCAGGGAGGAGGTGGGAGGGGGAGGAGCAGAGGGAGAGGGAGAAGCTGACTCCACACTGAGCAGGGAGCCCGACAGGGGGCTCCATCCCAGGACCCTGAGGTCACATCCTGAGCTAAAGGCAGACACTTAATCTACTGAGCCACCCAGGTGCCCCTCGATTCTTTTTCTTGATTGGTTATAGGACCATTTAAGTTTTCTATCTATTTTTGAGTCAGTTTTAACTAATATTTTATAGAAATTCTTATAGTTCACTTAAATTTTCAAATTTATCCTACTGAAGTTGCTGGCAAAGCTTTGTTTTGCTTTTATCGCAATGACATCAATACTTATGGCCACCTTCACATTTCTTACCTTACCTGCCTCTTCCTCATTTTTTTTTAAAAGATTTTATTTATTTATTTGACAGAGAGAGAGACAGCTAGCGAGAGCGGGAACACAAGCAGGGGGAGTGGGAGAGGAAGAAGCAGGTTCCCAGTCAAGCAGGGAGCCCAATGCAGGGCTCCATCCCAGAACGCTGGGATCACGCCCTGAGCCGAAGGCAGACACTTTACAACTGAGCCACCCAGGTGCCCCACTTCCCCATTTTTCTTGATCCATTTCACTACAGGCTTGGCAATTTTACTAGTCTTATAAAAAAATCAACTTTCGCTTTGTTCTCTATTGTATTATATTCTCTATTATATCTCCATTTCATTTCATCAATTCCTGTTCTTAAGTTATTATTTCATCCATTTTATTTTGGTTTTGTTCTGTTCTTTTAAAATTTCTTCAGTTGGTGTTTAGTTCATTAATTTTCAGCTAGTCTCTTCTGATACAAATATTTAAAGTGACATATTTCCTTCATAATATCACAAGTCTTCTTCAACTTTTATAACTTTTATAAAAACCGTAACACACAAAAATAGAAAAATGCACAAATTGGTCTACGGCCATACCACCCTGAACGCACACGATCTCGTCTGATCTCGGAAGCTAAGCAGGGTTGGGCCTGGTTAGTACTTGGATGGGAGAAAAATGCACAAATCGTAAGAGTTCAGAGAATTATCACAAAGTGAGCAGAACACGTGTGACTCCCAAGCAGGTTGAGAACCACAACACTACTAGCACACCTGAAGCCTCTCGTGGCTCTCCCAGTCATGGTCTCCTGCTTTCTGGGAGGTAACCACCATCATGACCTTTGTCACTACAGATCAGTTTTACCTGTTTCTGAACTTTATGAAAACAGAATAATGTAGTATGTATTCTTTCTATATTTGGCTTCATTTGCTCGATATTATATTTATGAGATCTATCTAAGCTGTTGCATGTGACTATAGTTTGTTCATTTTGTTGCTTTATATAATATTTTACCATATGAATATACCAGAATTCATTTACCCATTGTCCATTGTTGATGAACATTTATACAGTTTCCAGTTTGGGGCTAATGCAAATAATGCTGATGTGAACATTGTATTCTTCTGAAGTAATTTCGAACTTATAAGCAAAGTCATAAAAATAGTACAAAGAACATTTTTTCCTGAACCATTTGAGACTAAATTGCTGGTATTATGCCCCAAATAACTTAGAGTTTATATGTAATTCCTGTAAACAGTGGTATTGTCTTATTTAACCCAATCCAATAATCAGAAGCAGGAGGTTTACATTAATACATTACTATCACTTGAATCCACACAACCTCTTTCAGGTTCTTCCATGTGTCCCAGTATGTCTTTCATAGCAAAACACTCCAGGCAGGGATCACGTGTTTTATATGGTTTTCAGATCTCTCACCTTCAGTATGGAGTAGTTCTTCAGTCTTTCCTTGACTTTCAAGGCCTTGACTCTTTTGAATATTACAGACCAGGTGTTTTGTATAGTGTTCCAAATTTTTGTTTTTCTGATATTTCCTCATGTTTAGATTCAGGTCATGTATTTTCGGTAGGAATACCAGGGAAATAATGTTGTTATTTTCATTGCATCCTGTCAGGTGGTAAATTAGGTCAATTTGTCCCATAACTGAGAATGTTCACTTTGACCAATTTATTAAGGTGTTTTCTAACAAGTTTCTCCTCTGTAAAATTACTCTTTTCCCTTTGTAATTAATAAGTATCTTGTGGGAGACACTTTGACACTATGCAAATATCCTATTTAGTTTTAGCATGCACAAATGACTTGTCTGCAATAATTATTGGTGTGATGGCAAATGGTGATTTTCTTTTTCCATCATTTCTTTTAGATTTATTAAATGGAATTATTCTATAAAAAAGAGCTGTGTCTTCTCCCCCTACTTACTTATTTTTTTCAATCATTTATTTATATGTATACGGACTCATACTCATCTTTATTTATATGTTACACTCCATTGCTGTGATTACTTGTTTTGTTGCTCCTATTGTCTCACTGTTGACCATGAAAAGTTCCTTCTAGTTGGTATCTGTGTCCTTCCTTTCTTTCTTTCTTTCTTTCTTTCTTTCTTTCTTTCTTTCTTTCTTTCTTTCTTTCTTTTTTAAAGATTTTAGTTATTTATATGACAGAGAGAGAGACAGCCAGCGAGAGAGGGAACACAAGCAGGGGGGGTGGGAGAGGAAGAAGCAGGCTCCCAGCGGAGGAGCCCAATGTGGGGCTCGATCTCAGTACTCTGGGATCACACCCTGAGCCGAAGGCAGACGCTTAACGACTGAGCCACCCAGGCGTCCCAGGATCTGTGTCCTTTCAAAATGTTTTTCAAGGACTTTCTTACTTTCTGGCACAACAAGATGTTCCAGGCTCATCATTTACCTCCCCTACCCCAGCCGTGGAATCAGCCATTTCTCCAAGGAGCTCGGTCATCTTTTACTGCAGAGTAATACTTAGAAGTCAAGATCAAGGATCTAGGTGCACTCATTGCTAGAGATGTGTCAGCAGAAAAAACTAAGAAAAATATAAAAGTATATACAGAAACACATGTCTACACCTCTAATAAAAACCATGAGTTCATTCCACAATATACTTGTTTACTCCAACCCTAGCATATACATAAAATACATAAACATTTCAGAATTGCTAACATAAGCTCCTGTGAAACATGACTTTACTAACTAGAGTATGACATCTGTGTATCGTTCTTTTTCTTTTTAGCTTTACAGTATACAGGCAAAATACTTTTCTAAAGTTATTTAGATTAGTTCTTTTCTTCTCTGCCCTCTCCAATGTGGTTATTTTGTTCATTTGTTACTATTTGTGTTCAATTTTGGGTCCCACCCTCAACACATACACGCACGCACACACACACACACACACACACACCCTCCTTTCAAATCAATTAAATCGGGAAAGGAAAAGTATTTTTAGTGATGGTGATAGAATAATAGGATATCTGTTTGTGGAAATAATGAGCCTCAACCTCTATTACACTCCCAATGCAAAAATTAATTTGAGATTAGACCTAAATCAATCAAGCACTACTACTGTAAATCTTCCGGAAAAATACATAGAAGAATATCTTTGCAACTTTGGGGCAGGCAAAAATTTCTTTCTTTCTTTTTTTTTTTTTTTTT
>NW_024426663.1:58522802-58725172 GCF_017311325.1 Ursus maritimus | reverse complement strand
TTTTTTTTTTTTTTTTAACATTTTATTTACTTATTCGACAGAGAGAGAAAGAGTGTATAAGCACGGGGAGCGGGAGACAAAAGCAGGCTCCCCTCAGAGTGGGGAGCCAGATGCGGGGCTCAATCCCAGGACCCTGGGATCAAGACCCCAGCCGAAGTCAGCTGCTTTAACCGACTGAGCCACCCAGGTGCCCCAGGCAAATATTTCTTAGCTCATAGAACTATAACACTAGCCATAAAAGAAAACATTGATAAGTCGGGCTTCATCAAAATTAAACATACCTACACATCAAAAGATACCGTTAGGAAAATGAATAGGCGGGCCGCCTGCATGGCTCAGTTGGTTAAGGGTCTGCCTTTGGCTCAGGTCATGATCCCAGTATCCTGCCCCTCCCTATCCCTTTACCCCTGCTCATGTTCTCTTGAGCTCTCTCTCTCTCAAATAAATAAATAAAATCTTATTTTTTTTTTAAGAGAAATAAGTAGGCAAGCTACAGACTTATGTACTGGAAAAAATATTCTCCGTTTATCTATCAACAAATATCTATCTGTATTCAGAATAGATTTTAAAACCCTAAAAGTCAACAGTAAAAAAGACAAAAAAAACACATTAAAAATGAATAGAAGTCTTGAATGGGCAACCAAAAAAAGCATACGAAAAGGTGTTCACTCATTACTCATCAGAGAAATGCAAATTAAAACCCTAATGAAATGCAACTACATACCCCCTAAAATGGTTAAAATAAAAGAGATGACAAACCCAACATTGGTGAGAATATGTAACAACTTAAATCCTCAATCATTGCTTTGGAAAACTCTTTAGCAATTTTTCTAGAAAGTTTAACATATATCTACTCTGTGACCTAGCATACAAAAAACTCAAAATGGATTAAAGACCTAACAGTGGGGCCTGAAACCATAAAAATCCTAGAAGAGAAAGCAGGAAATAATTTTTCTGACATCAGTTGTAACAACATTTTTCTAGTTATGTCTACTGAGGCAAGGGAAACAAAAGCAAAAATAAACTATTGGGACTACATCAAAATAAAAACCTTTTGCATGGTGGAGGAAATCATTGACAAAGCAAAACGGCAACCTACCAAAAGGGAGAAGATATTTGCAAATGATATATCTGATAAGGGGTTAGTATCCGAAATGTTACACAACTCAACATCAAAACAACAAACAATCCAATTAAAAAATGGGCAGAGGACCTGAAAGGACATTTTTCCAAAGAAGACATACAGATGGCCAACAGACACATGAGAAGATGTTTCAACATCACTCATCATCAGGGAAATGCAAATCAAAACCACAATGAGTTATCACCTTACACCTGTCAGAATGGCTAAAATAAAAATAACAAGAAATAACAAGTGTTAGCAAAGATGTGAAGAAAAAGGAAACCTCATGCACTGTTGGTGGGAATGTAAACTGGTACAGCCACTGTGGAAAACAGCATGGAGTTTCCTCAAAAAATTAAAAATAAAAATATCATGTGATTCAATCATTCTGCTACTGGGTATTTAGCCAAAGAAAACTAAAACACTAATTCAAAAAGATATCTGCACCCCTATGTTTACTGTAGCATTATTTACAATAGTCAAGCTATGGAAGCAACCTCAGAGTCCACTGAATGGATAAAAAGATGTGGTATATATATACAATAGAATATTACGCAGCCATTAGAAAGGATGAATACTTATTATTTACGTTGATACTGATGGAACTGGAGGGTATTAGGCTAAGCGAAATAAGTCAATCAGAGAAAGACAATTGTCATCTGGTTTCACTCATATGTGGAATATAAGAAACAGCACTGAGGATCATAGGGGAAGGGAGAGAAAACTGAATGACAACATGGATGAATCTAGAGGGTATTATGCTAAGTAAAATAAGTCAGACTGAAAAAGACAAATACCATATGATTTCACTCACATGTAGAATCTAAAAAAAAAAAAGAATAAACAAACAAAAAGCAGAATCAGACTTGTAAATACAGAGAATAAACCGATGATTGCCAGAAGGGAGGAGTCAGGGGATGGGAAAAATGGGTGAAGGGGAGTGGAAGGTACAGGCTTCCAGTTATGGAATGAATAAATCACAGGAATAAAAGGCACAGCATAAGGAATGTAGTCAGTGTTACTGTAATAGTGATGGTGACAGATTGTAGCTACACTTGTGGTGAACAAAACATAATGTATAAACTTGTCAAATCACTATGATGCACACCTGAAACTAATGTAACATTGTATGTCGATTATACTCAAATAAAAAATATGTTTAAAAAATCTGTGAGCAATCCAAATTGTATCAACTAGAGAATGGATCAAGAAACTATCCATGTGGAGAATGGATAAAGAAATATATTGGAACGTCTGACTGGATCAGTTGGTAAAGCATGTGACTCTTCATCTCAGGGTCCTGAGTTCAAGCCTCATGTTGGGTGAAGAGCTTACTTAAGTACATAATACTTTGAGGGCACCTGGCTGGCTTAGTCAGTAGAGCATGTGACTCTTAATCTTGGGATCATGAGTTTGAGCCCCATGTTGGGCATAGAGATTACTTAAAAAAAAGTAACTGTGGCATATTCACACAAGGGACAACTACTCAGCAATTAAAAAGGACTGAACTACTTTAAACGGATAGATTTTATGACATGTTAGAGATATCTAAATAAAACTGTAAAAAAAAGGAATGAATTGAATACACACGTACAACATTGATGACTCTCAAAAACATTGTCCAAAAAAAAGGCCAGGTACAAAAGAATATATACTATATGTTACATTTACACATATACTATATGATTCCATTTATATAATGTTCAAACACAAATAATACTAATCTGTGGGAAGAGAAGTCAGATAGTGGTTGCCTCTGGTAGGAGATATTGACTGAAAAGAGGATAAGGTGGGATATAATTATTCCAGACTCTGTTTTGGGCTGTTGTTACGTAAGTATATTTGTCACAACATATGAAGCCAAACAGAATCTGTGCATTTTATTTTACATAAACTATACCTTAAAAAGAAGATGTCATTAAGAAAATGAATAGACATACCACACATTGGGAGATAAAATTTATGATGCATATGTGTGACAAAAGACTTATATCCAGAATATATAAAGGACCTCTAAAAACTAGCAATAAAAAAACAAACGTTCCAATTTAAGATGTGCGAAGAAAAAAAAAAAGATGTGCGAAGAAATGTGCAAAGTATTTGATTAACAAAAAAGATATGAGGATGTCCAATAAGCATGTAAAAAGATGCTTAACATCATTATTTACTAGGGAAATGCAAATTAAAACCTCAAGGAGATACTACTATACATTCACTAAAATGGATAAAATGAAAATCACATATCAAATGTTTATAAAGATGTTATACAACTGGAACTCTCATTCATTGCTTGCGGGTGTATAAACAGTTCTCTCATTTTAGAGAATTGTTTGTTAGTTTCTTAAAAATTTAGATATATACCTGTCCTATGACCCAGGATTCTACTTCTAAGCATTTTCCCAAGAAATATGGAGGTTTATATCCACAAAAAGGTTTGTACAAGAAAGTTCATAGCATCCTTAATCATAATAATTAAAACAACCCAAACATGCATCAACAGGAGAATGGATAAAGAAATTGTTTTATATCCATACAATGGAGCACTACATAGCCATGAAAAGTAACAATGGACACCTGCAAACCATGGATGAATCTCAAAAGCGTCGCACCAAAGTATATATACTGTATTGTATTTATATGATTCAAATTTCATGAAGTCTAAAAATGGGCAAAACTAATCTACGGTGTTAGAACTCAGAAAGTGTTTGGATTAAGGTTGAGCAGAAAACTCACTGGAAATGGGACTAGGGTAACGGAAATGTTCTAGATCTTGTTTCAGGTAGTGTTGCATGGGTGAATACAATTGTCAAAACTCATTTAACGGAAGACTTAAAATCAATTGAAAAAGTCCTGAAATGAAGATGAAATAAAGATATTTTTAGAAAAACATAAATGTGGGGGATTGTCACCAATAGGTCTGCACTAAAGGAAATACAAAAGGGTAGTTTTCAAGCAGAGAAAAATGATCCCAGATATAAGCTTGGAGATTCATGGAGAAAAATAGCAACAAAAATGTTAAGTATTAACTGCCTAAAACAATAATAGTGTAGGGGCACCTGGCTGGCTCAGTCGGTTGAGGGGCCAACTCTTAATTTTGGCTCAGGTCATGATCTCAGGGTTGCAGAATTGAGCCTCCCTTGGGGCTCCATGCTCAACACAGAGTTTGCTTGAGATTTTCTCTCTCCCTCTCCCTCTGGCCCCCCCTCTAGTCGCACGCACCCTCTCTCTCTAAAATAAATAAATACAGTCTTTTAAAAATAAAAATAAAAAATAACAATACAATAACATTGTATTGGAGAACTAACATATACATAACTAAAATACATGACAAAAATGGGACTTAAGTCAGGAGAGAAGTAAAAGGAGTTAAAATATTTTCAGGTCCTTTCATTATCCAAAAAACAAGTAAAAGTTTTAATTTTATTAAACTCTGGTAAGTCAAAGATGCATGCAGTAATCTACAGAGAATTGCGAAAAAATATATAATTAACAAATGAATAAAAAGGAATTATTAAATAATAAAATATTCAATAAATCCAAAGAAAGCAATAAAGGGGAGAAAAAGAAAAACAATAAAAAGAACAAATGGAAAGTAAATAGTAAGCTGATAAATTTAAAGCCAAACATATCAATAACTACATTAAACATAGATGGCTCCAAATAAAATGCTTCAAATAAAAGACATAAATTGTCAGACTGGATTAAAAACAATTAAACCCAACCATATGCTACTTATAAAAGAACCATTTAGAAGAAATATAAATCTATAGGAATATTCAAAGAAAATTAAAAATGTACCATATAAACTCTAAACAGAAAAAGCTAGTGTAGTTGTATTGATAACAGATGAAGTAAATTTTTTAAAAAGATTTTTTATTTTATTTTATTTACTCTACAGAGATAGAGATAGCCAGCGAGTGAGGGAACACAAGCAGGGGGAATGGGAGAGGAAGAAGCAGGCTCATAGTGGAGGAGCCTGATGTGGGGCTCGATCCCACAACGCCGGGATCACGCCCTGAGCCGAAGGCAGACGCTTAACCGCTGTGCCACCCAGGTACCCCCAGATGAAGTAAATTTTATGGCAAGAAATATTTCATAATGAACAAAGATGAGAGATATTTCATAATGAACAAAGGTACAATTCAGCAGGAAAATGTAATAAATCTATATTTTATGCACCTAAATACATAGCCTTAAATGTACATAAAGAAAAAATGGATAGAATTAAAAGAGAAATAGAAAACTCCATAATCATAGTCAAAATTTTAACACACACCCATCAATACCTGTTAGAATAGGTACAGGAAAAGAATCAGAAATGATCTAAAAACCTGAATAACACTATTAACATTCTTGACCTGACGCCTGTAGAACACTGTACCTAACACCTAGAGAATATACTATATTTTAAAGTTCAAAAATTTACTATATACTGGTACATAAAACAAGTCAATAAATTTCAAAGGACTGAAATAACACAGACTGTATTCTCTGATCACACTCTAATTAAGCCAAATACCAATTTCAAAGATACTCATGTGTTTGACAACTGAGAATTACATTTCTCAATGGCTCATGGGTCAAAGCAGATATCACAAGAGAAATTAGAAAATATCTTTTACTGAAAAATAATGAAAACACTACATATAGAAACTTGTGTGACACAGTTAAGGCTGTGTTTAGAGGTAAATATATAGCTTTATTATTATTTTTAAAAAGATTTTATTTATTTATTTGACAGAGAGAGAGACAGCCAGCAAGAGAGGGAACACAAGCAGGAGGAGTGGGAGAGGAAGAAGCAGGCTCCCAGTGGAGGAGTCCGATGTGGGGCTCGATCCCAGAACGCGGGGATCACGCCCTGAGCTGAAGGCAGACGCTTAACAACTGAGCCACCCAGGCGCCCCTGAAATGCTTATTATAAAAAAGAACAGTGGCTGATAATGATTTAAGTTAGAAAATGAACACAAAATTTATGCTACAGAAAGCAGAAGGAGGGGCGCCTGGGTAGCGCAGTTGTTAGGCGTCTGCCTTTGGCTCACGGCGTGATCCCAGTGTTCTGGGATCGAGCCCCACATTGGGCTCCTCCGCTGGGAGCCTGCTTCTTCCTCTCCCACTCCCCATGCTGTGTTCCCTCTCTCGCTGGCTGTCTCTGTCAAATAAATAAATAAAATCTTAAAAAAAAAAAAAGTAGAAGGAAAAAAAATAACAAGGATAAAAGTGGACATTAATGACATAGAAAGCAAACTGCAAGAGGATCAGCTTCATTGAAGACTTTGAAACTGATAAGTCTCTGTCAAAACTTACCAAGAAAAAAAATGAGCAGAAACAGAAATTACCACTATCAATAATGGAAAAGGGGACTTCATTACATATCCTACAGACTTTCATAAGATAACAAGAGAATATTATGAACAACTTCATCCCAACATATTAAAAAATTTAGGTGAAATGAACAAATTCCTAGAAAAACAAATTCCTAGTAAAACATAACAAACAAGCAGCAGTCACAAATACATAAATAAATAAAAATTGAAAAAAATCTTAATAGGCCCTAACTTTGAAATAAAATGAGTTCATCATTTAAAACCTTCCCACACACTGATGCTTCTGTCAACATCATACCAGCCCCTTGGATTCTAATGAAGTCAGGTGATGCTCCAGAATGAGAGACAAGCCAACTTAAGGGAAGTTTGGATCCAGTCTCATCTATAATTACTATTAGGTATTTGATAAGAACAAATCCATTCAGATGCAGAATATCTTGATGCATTTTGCCAGTGTGAGAAGGACAGCAGTGCCTGGGGAATGATGAATTCATGGAGAAGCGTTCGGGATTTTCATTTCGGAAAATCTACCATGGTACCATAGCACAAGACCTCTAGCCTATACCAAATAGCTACAGCCTCAGCTCAAGGCCAATGTAAATCCCCCCCCCTTTTTTAAGATTTTATTTATTTATTTAAAAGTGAGAGCACAAGTAGAGGGAGAGGGAGAAACAGGGTGGAACTCAATCCCAGGACCCTGAGATCATGACCTGAGCTGAAGACAGACAGTTAACCAGCTGAGCCACCCAGGTGCCCCATAAAGCCCATCTTTTTAGTGAAGTACAGTACTGATGCTTAGCTTTGCACCAGTCACACATTCAGGTTTGTCCTCTACAATTTCAGCTCTCAGCCATGTGGCCACACTATTTCCTCCTCCTTCCTCTTCCTGATATAAATCACAGTCCCCTAGATACTCCAAAAATCGTGCACGAATAAGTAGGGCTGTAGTAACAGTGATGCTGTTGTGCTACGGCCATTGAAGAGTCATACAGTATATTTGGATTATAGTTTTTTATCTGACATAAGTTTATGTGATACCAGCACAACCTGTAGAAAGAGTACGTAACGGACTCTGAAAATATCTAAAGACAAGTGGCGCACCTGGCTGGCTCAGGCAGTACAGCATGCGACTTTTGATCTCCAGGTTGTGAGTTCAAGCCCCACATTGGACATAGAGCTTACTAAAAAAAAATCAGGGCAGCTGGCTGTCACAGTCACTTAAGTGTCTGATTCTTGGTATTGGCTCGGGTTGTGATCTTGGGGTCATTTGACTGTGAGCACTGTGCTGGGCTCTGCGCTCAGTTCGGAGTCTGCTTGGGATTCTCTCTCCCTCTGCTTCTGCCGCTCCCACTCATGCTCTCTCTCTCGCTCTCAAATAAATAAAAATAAATCTTAAAAAAAAATCTACTGACAAGTTTCTTTAATAACCAAAAAAAGTAGCTAATACACAGCCCAGATATTAATTTGTTCAGATGTATGAATGCTTCATTATAAAACAAAACCATGAAAATTAAAGGAAGAAAAGAGAGGGAGGAGAGGGAGGAGGGAAGATTAGGAAGATACTCTCACAAAGAGAACTCCAGGCCCAGATGGCTTCACTGATAAATTTTATCATGTTAACAAGAAATAAATCTAATCTCACACAAAATCTTTCAGAGAAGAGTCAAATTTTGCTATCTTACGCTGTGGAAACAAATAATCCCTAGTCTTAGTGACTCAGAATGACGGAGATTTCTTTCTCATGTTACATGTCAGATGTGAATTTGCTGCAGCTCTTCTGCAAGCTGTGGGTATGCTGTGGCTCTCATCCCTGTGTCTTTTTTGTTCAGGATCCAAGCTGAAGGAACAACCTGTATTTGGGGCTTACTGTTCTCATCATCTAATGTCAGAAGATAAAGAGCAAGAGAGCTGGCACAAAGACAGAATGGCTCCTTTCCGACATGGTGTATGGCCTATCAATTTTCATGTCATTTGCCAAAGCAAGTCACCTGTTCAGTCTCTACTGAGTGGGTCAATGAAATGTACTTCTTTCATAGGCACCACTACAAATCACATGGTAATAGGCAAGGGCGAATAATCTTTTTAGAGAAAAGGGAGTGAATATTTGAATAGCAGTACATAGCACACTTCCCAAATAATTTTACTAGATCAGCATGACTTGATCCAAAATCTGACAAGGACATTGTAAGAAAGGAAAATTATAGTTCAGCCTCACTCATGACGTAGATGTGGAAGTCCTAAACAAAATACTAGCATATTGATTTTGGCAATATGCAAAAGTATGAGAAAGTTTTTAATAACCTATTTTCTGTCTCTATAGATTTCTCTGTTCCAGACATTTCATATGAATGGAATCATATAATATGTGGCCTTTTGTGACTGGCTACTTTCACTTAGCAAAATATTTTCAAGGTTCGTCCAGGTTGAACCATGCATTGGTACTTTATTTCTTTTATGGCCAGAAAATATTCTATTCCATTCCATATGGAAATGCCACATTTTGTTTATCCATTCATAAGCTGATGGACATTTGGGTTGTTTCCACTTTTTGACCTATTGTTGATAATGCTATTATAAACATTTGTGTACACATTTCAGTTTGTATAGATATGTTTTCATTTCTCTTGGGTATATACCTAGGAATAGAATTGTTGGGTCATAAGGTAACTCTATGTTTAGTTATTTGAGGAACTGCCAGACTATTCTTCCAAAGTATCTGGACCATTTTATATTTCCAGTAGCAGAGTATGAGGGTTACAATTTCTCTGTATCCTCACCAATATTTGCTATTATCTGACTTTTGAATTCTAGTCATCTTAATAGGTATGGAGTGGTATGTCCCTGGGGGTTTCATTTGCATATTAATGATGTTGAGCATATTTTCAAGTGCTTATTGGCCATTTTCTATTTTCCTTGGAACAATATCTGTCCAGATCCTGTCTTAGTCAGCTCAGACTACCATAACAAAACACCACAGACAGGGTGGGTTAAACAACAGAAATTTATTTTCTCACAGTTCTGGAGGCTGGAAGTCCAAGATCAGGGCACCAGTATGGCTGGGCTGTAGTGAAGTCTCTCCTTGAGGCTTATAGACACCACCTTCTCACTGTGCCCTTACATGGCCTTTCTTCGGGGCATGCACATGGGGGTTGGAGGAAATAGAAAGAAAGAGAAAGAGAGAGAAAGATCTCTGGTGTCTCTTCTTAAAAGGACACTAGTTTATTAGATCATGGCTCTACCTTTATGATCTTATTAACCTTAACTATTTCTTTAAAGGCCCTATCTCCAATACAGTCACAGTGGGTGTTAGGACTTCAACACATGAATTCTGTGGGGGAATACAATTCAGTCTATAGCAGGTCCGTTGCCCATCTAAAAAATGGGGTTGACTTGGGGCGCCTGGGTGGCCCAGTCGGTTAAGCATCTGACTCTTGATTTTGCTCAGGTCATGATCTCAGGGTGGTGGGATCCAGCCCAGAGTTGGACTCCGCGCTGAGCGTGGAGTCTGCTTGATATTCTTTTTCTCTCTCTCCCTCTGCACCTCTCCCTGCTCACCCCTCACACTCTCTCTCAAATAAATAAATAAATAAATAAATAAATAAATAAATAAATAAAATCTTTTTAAGAATTGGGTTGACTTTGTATTACTGAGTTTTAAGAGTTCTTTATATATCATGGATACTACTACCTTATCATATATGTAATTTGCAAATATATTCTGCCATTTTGTGGGTTGTTTTCCTTTGCTTTTAAATTTTCTCCATATACCTGCATATTAATTTATATTTATATTTTAAATTGTATTTTTGATGCTTTGACATTTTGACATCTTGCTGATCCTGGAGAAACTGCCCCTCCTAAAGCTAGCCAGTTATTAGAGACTGTAAAGAACTCACCTGGAAGCACACCTTTCATATGCAATATCCCAACTACCTCCTTTATCAGACTGTTACACTGCAGGTCGCTATTCCCTTGCCCTGATCACCCCAGGGCCAGGTATGAGTCAATTAAGGACAGCCCCCACATCCCAGAGTCTCCTGAAATTATTCAAACTAGCCTATCCTAAAACTGCTTACTGTGACTTGTGTATTCCTTCCCATAGAAACCAAAATAAAGGCTCTTCCCTAGGTTTTCGCCTCATTCCCTCTGCCTCCTGACCAACACTGGTGCTTCTCCAGGTGGTCCCCTGTGGCATGAAGTGATCCCTTTCTCTTGAGATCTATGAATATAACAATCTTTTCACTGGTGATCTCTTGATCTGTTGACGTCACCCTACCTGAATAGTAATAAGCCTTTTTTTAAATACATCCTGGGTTTTAGCAATATATCATGTGCCTTGCTGGAATTTTCTTTGTGTTTATCCTGTTTGGGGTTCATTGACCTACCTGGATCTGAGAATTTATAGTTTTTATCACATTTGAGGAAAACATTTCAGCCACTCTTTTTTCAAGCATTTTTTCAGCCCTTTCTTCTCTATTTCTGAGAATACATGTATTAGAATGATTAATATTGTCCCACAGTCATTCTGGTTTTATTTCAATTTTGTTTCATTTTATTTCAAACTTTCTCAATACTTCAGTTTGGATGGTTTCTATTGTTATGTCTTAAGAACACTGATATTTTCTTCTATAGTATCTAATCTGTTTTGGATTCAATTTAGTGAATTTTCACTTTACTTCAGATATTGTAAATTTTAGCTCTAGAAATTCCATTTGGATCTTTTTTTGTATTCCATTTCTTTCTTCATTATTTTTATGTTTTCCTTTAAATATCTGAGTGTTTTATAAGAGCTGTCCTAAAGTCCTTGTCTGCTAATAATCATCATTTCTTTATCTCTCTATTGACTAATCTTTAATTTTCATTATGGGTAATTCTTTTCTGGGTTGTTTTCAAATTTAGTAATTTTAGTTTGAATGGCAGGCATTATGACCATCACAAGATTATTAGGATTTTTTGTTAATTTTTCTTTAAAGAGTTTTAAGTTTGTTTTGACAGGCAATTGAGTTACTTGAAGATCAGCTTGGTCCAAGAGAGCTTATTTCTAAACCTGTAAGAACAGATCTAAATTGGCCTTTATTCTACGGCTAGCTAAACCCTACTACTAAGGTATAATCCTTCTGAGATCTCTACTGAATGCCCCAGCTATCCAGAAGATTTTCCCACAATGGCTGTCAGAAACCTGAGTCTTTTCCTAGCACTATGTGATCTCTAAGAATTATTCAGCTTATTGCTTCCTGGCAGATAGTCTTTGATTGGTCATGTAAATTTCACTCTATGCATGCCTTGTCAGTAGGAATATTCCAAGAAGCAGATGCCAAGAAGGGATTTGACATGTAAGAGATGTATTGAAGTAAGCGCCTGTAGGGAAAAATGGGAAGTGAGCCAGGCATAGCTAGGAGAGTCATAAGATTGCAATGCAAATGTGACCTTCAGAAGGAGAGAGGAATGAAAGTAAGATGAGTGGAAGACATTTAGATTGCACCACAGTTCTAAGGAAGTTTGGGAAGCTGATGGGGAATCTTCACACCAAAGTTCCCCATCAAAGAAGTCCTGCATATCTCAGGAACAGGCCTGCCACTATCCTTGATGAACTCAGTCATTAGCTGGATTAACACGTGGGAAGTGTGGCTTTATTGTAAATGTGGTGCCAAATTTCAGACTGTGGCAACTGGAGCCACTAGTCAATTATGCTCTTCATAGTCAGAGATCCAAAAGGTACGTTTTTGTGGCCACCAGAGATTCACTCATTGCACCACATAGATACTTCTCCTCACAATTTAGAGAAAGACTCCTCCATGATTCCTATTATCCTTTATTCCTGAGAGGAAACTCAGAAGTTGCAGAATAATGAGACAAATTACAGCCCTCATAACTGCAATTGATCTCAGGGTTGCAACTGTTCTCTTTCTCTTCCGTGATTCTTTCTGAATTCTCCTCACCTGTACCTATCATTTTGGCAGGTCTTCGTGGCTTACCTGGTAGTGTGACCCAAACCTACATTCCTGGGAAGTCTGAAATCTTGGTAATCATACCCTTCTCAGTCAGAAGTGGCTACATGTGTCCATTCATGGTTACAAAGTGTAAGGAAGTACCAGGATGTGCTCAAATGGATAGCTGGGTTTAACACATATCCCTGCCCTCTTCATGTAACAGCAGTCCTACCTCCTCCTGCTGATCAAGACCAATGACCAATATGGTGATTCTTCTTTTTGACCACTAGTCTCTGGGCACAAAGAATCCAAAATTCCACAGCAGCAGCTATAACTTTTAGTTCAATAGCACTCTTGCTATGTCTCTAGTAATAATGTGCCCCTTTTGAAGACCAGGAACTCCAATTCTACCAAAGCCCAGGGGTGCAAGGATGAGAAGTAAAAACTCCCAAAGTAGGTCATTGGAAGTGATGGGAGCCTCTCCTCCTTCAATGCCTTGGTTCCCAGATCCATGGAAATACAGCACCCTATTATTTCTATTGGGATATAGCACTCTCTTAATGTCTCTGACTTAATATATATTCTACCCCCTGAAGAATGGCCCATCATCGTTTCATAAGTTTGCCTCTGAACTGCCACTTCAATTGCACCTTATAAAGATTGGTCCAGTGTTCTATGAGACTGGCTGCTTTGAGATGGTACTGTATGTGATAGTACTAGTGATTCCCATGGTTATGGGACCATTGCCACACCGTATGCATTTACATACTTGTGGGTTAAGTATTCTGAAGCCCCAGGCTACTGAGAATCTTCAGGTAGGGAAGTATAGCCTTATTCAGAATAGGTATCCCTCTCTGTGAAAATGAAACCCTACCCCTGCAAGAATGGAAAAATTCTGACATACTTGACTTGGTGGGAAGTAGCCAGTTGGTCTCCTCAAAAAATAACAATGTCTGGGGCTTAACATTAGTCTCTGTTGCTTCAGTTTTCAGTGTACAAGTCTTGTACCTCCTTCACCAGGGCCTACTGAATAATGTGTCCCCTGGGTCCTCCCATGGAGCATCATTCTCTGCTTGGTCTTCTGATCTTACATAATTTATTCTAGTATGCCCACTCTACTTAGCCACTTTATTCCATCTATAAGGCAAATCAGGTATTTCTATTTTCCTGATTATTGGCCATAACTTTTTCCAGGCTTCTAAGAGCCACCCCAGCAGTGATTTTGCTACATTCGCTAACATTCTTGCTAAGGTGTTAAACCTCTTGTACTGAGATGCTACTCCTAAATTAATGAATTCTTCCTTGTCTAGACTTATATTCTAGTCCCCTTGATCAAATACCCTAAAAATCTAATCCCAGGGGTATTTCCCTGGCTCCTGGTGATAGCTAGCTAATTTTTACACTTCTTTTCGTATAATGTCAATTATACTCTCTGCAGCTGGAGCTCTGAGAGGTGCATTTTCATGGCTTCCACACATTCACAGATTAGTATTCAGACAAAGATTGGAAGGGAACCAATGCAGATTTCTAAGCTCCTTGTCTAAATAGCTTTCTCTTCTCTAGTATGCTGCCTTGCAAATTGTAGCCATGTTGGCCTTCCTGAGCTTATATCCATCCCTACCTCATCAACTCAGAAAAACTGGCAGGCTCTCCTTGGATTACCACCTCCCTCTGCTGCGATCCAGAAATTGTAGAAAGCCTGTGTGATCACAGCAACCACTTCATTCATTTTCCCTCTATCAGGGATCATAATTCTGAGCTGCCTTTTGCCCAACATCAAAGATAGTTGTTTCATATTTTTTTCTATTATCTTGGCAATTGCCTACAATAAAGCAAATCTTTTGACTTGTTAAACTTTAATATAAATTACTATGTTCACTACTTCTCTGATAATTCTAACTGTAAGGAAGGCTAGGAAAAGTAGTTTTTATTCCAGACATTCATGGTTCAGCTAAAAATCATTAGTTTTATTACAAAAGAAGAAGCAAAGGACAGATATTGGGAGATGATGATTAAACTGCCTCAGTATTCCAGGGTGACAGCTATTTTCTCTTGGTCCTTGTAAGATATTATTCCAACCATCTTCTGATTTCCATTGTGCTGTTGAGAAATCAGTTGTCAATCTACCTGTCGTTCATTTACAGTGCTCGGTCTTTTTCTCTGACTGCTTTCAATTTTTTTTCACTTCTTTGGTGTTGTGTACTTTCAGGATGATGTGTCTGATAGTAGGTTTCATTTTCATTATTCTTAGGATTCACTGGGATTCCTGAATCTGAGAATTCTTTTTTATCAATTCTGGAAAATCATCAGCTACCATTTCTTTGAATATTGCCCTCTCTTATTCTTTCTATGTCTTCTTTTCAGGATTCTAATTAGTTGTATGTTGGACTTTCACACATTTCATCCATGTCTCTTAACTTCCACTTTATCTTTCCCACTTCTTATTTCCCCAGTCTGTAATCTGAGTAATTTCTTTAGATCTAATTCTCAGTTCACTAATTCTCTCTTTAGTTCTAATTTACTATTTGACCAATCCACTAGCATTCTAATTTTAATGATTACATTTTTATTTCTAGATGTTCTACCTTGTTCTTTTTCTAAACCTGCCTAGTTATTTTTGATAGTCTCTTGATTTTCAATCCTACAGCCAATATTCTCTTTATCTCTTTATATATATTAAATGAAACTTTGCCTGTTATGTATCTGACAAGTTTAATTTATAAAGTCTTTGCAGATTTGATTCTGTTTACTGTTTCGGCTAACTCCCATTCATGTTGGCTTATTTCTTTGTGTTTTTTATTTTTAATAGTAAGCTCACATTCACAGAAAATTTATCTGTGAAAATTCTTTAAGATCCAAGTTTAAAATGCATTCCTCCAGATAGGATTTGTGTTTGCTCCTGCCAGCCATCTGGTTTGATGACTTATCCATTAGTACTTTAAGTTACATTCTACACCTGAGTTTCTGGGATAACGTGCGCAGTGTGAATTCTGACACCAAACGTGTATGAAGGATGGTTATGAATTCTCAAGGGAAAGGCTGTTTTGTTTGTCTGTTTGTTTGTTTGTTTGTTTACCATCCAGAACCAAGGATGAGACAGACAAACTTCTCTACAACCTCTCTTTAAGAAATAGATTTTGTCTAATTCACCCTTTACAAAGTGTATCACTTTTTAAGGACTCAGCTTTATGTGCAGTTTCCAATACAACTTCCCACCTTGCGTAGGCCCAGACTATCTCATTTCACCTGAGTGACCTGCTAAAACCATTCTCTAAACCACCAGTACCTTTTGGCCTTTGATGAGAGGTATTATAATTAGAATTTTTTAGGATATCCAGCACATATGTTGTCAGATAGCTGGTAAGCATACTGCCGGAAATGAAAAAGTAGATTTGCTTTTGATCTAAGAAGCCTGAAACTTCAGAAAATCTTCAACTACACCTTCCTGAAGGCAAATAGAACTGCGAGTGCTCCGAAGTTTTAAGGAGGAACTGCAGCATGACACCACTAACTCCCCTCCCAATATTTCTTCTAACAAGCTTGCTCAGACACAACCACGCCTCAGATTCTTACTGATGCTTTTTAACATCATTCATTGATTCTTAAGCAAATCTCCAAACTACCAAGGTTGTTTTGGATTTAAGTTATTTATTCCAAACCTATTAAGGTATTTATATAAAGGTACTTGGGGTGGAGTGACAAAGTTACAAAGATATAATTTAAGAGGTAACTAGCATCACAAAGCAGGATGTGAAACGTAATATTTGTTTAGACATATTATATATAGTACAAGCAATAAAAAAATGGGAGTCGAGAGGAAAAATAGAATCCCAATCCTACAAAAGAGGCTCATTATGTTAAGCATGAAAAGTTAATACAATGTAGGAAGATCAAATGAGTTAGAAAGAATGAATCAAGTAGACCTGATGCCCTTAATGGCTATCAGATACATGGAAAATGAACAAAAAAATCAAGTCGATGCCAGCTTTCAAGCTGGGTAAACCATGCTACCACTTTTAGAAACATGTAAATCCAGAAGGGAAAGGAAAGCTAGTTTGGGGAAAATTAATCCAAATTTAGATACGGAAAGTTTGAAGAAACAGCAAAATAATAAAGTGGAGATATTAGCAAAATGTGGAAACTAGGGCTTCAGATAAATGTCAGTTTAGAACGAAGTATCTTGGAAGAATATCAAATATCATCTGTGGTGGCAGTCAAGACCAAAGAACAGCACACTCTCCTCAAGGAAACAGGGAAGAGTGGAAGGCCTAAGAAATGAACTTCACAGAATGCTGACAGGGAGCAAGGTAAGTTATTAGTAGAGCAGAAAAGTGTTTGCAGGGGTGCCTGGTGGCTCAGTCAGTTGAGTCTGCCTTCAGCTCAGGTCATGATCCCAGGGTCCTGGAATTGAGCCCCGCATCAGACGCCCTGCACCACAGGGAGCCTGCTTCTGCCTCTCCCATTCCCCCCGCTTGTGCTCTCTCTTTCTCTCTCTCTGCCAAATGGATGGATAAAATCTTTAAAAAAGAAAAGAAAAGAAAAGTGTTCGCAGGTGAGAAGAAAACAATGATGTGCTAAAAAAGATGAGAGCGTTTCAAGAAGGAAAGATGATTCATGGTATCAAATGTGACAGAAAATCAGGGAAAATAAGGACTTAAAGAAAGCCGCTGAATTTGGCAATTAGGAAATAATTTGTGCCCATGAAAAGCAAGCTTTTGTTACTGTGGTAAAACAGAAGCCAGACTCAATATGTAATGGATCATTTTAAGGAAATAAAACATTCAGGGGCGCCTGGGTGGCACAGTAGTTGAGCGTCTGCCTTCGGCTCAGGGCGTGATCCCGGCGTTATAGGATCGAGCCCCACATCAGGCTTTTCCACTATGAGCCTGCTTCTTCCTCTCCCACTCCCCCTGCTTGTGTTCCCTCTCTCGCTGGCTGTCTCTATCTCTGTTGAATAAATAAATAAAATCTTCAAAAAAAAAAAAAAGGAAATAAAACATTCAAATATCTAATCTCAGGGTGCCCGGGGGGCTCAGTCAGTTAAGTCTCTGCCTTCAGCTCAGGTCATGATCCCAGGGGTCCTGGCATTGAGGCCCGAGTCAGGCTCCCTGCTCAGCAGGGAGTCTGCTTCTTTCTCTCCCTCTGCCCCTCCCTGCCCCCTGCTCATGGTCTCTTTTTTTCTCTCTCTCAAATAAATAAATAAAATCTTTTAAAAAAAAGAATAGTCCTAGCAATTTTTAAATTGCAATTTTGTATTCTTTTTCTCCAAAAAGGGCTCTTAAATATGAAATCTTCAGGCTCCATCATACCTGGATCTTCCTAGATTAGCCAGTAACTCATCCTCTCAGCACCCTAACACAGCCATGTTTGTAACATCACCTTACCTGCTCCACTAATGTACAAAGACATTGAGAAAGTCCAATGTAACCTCGAAAGATGAAAATTGGGAACTGCTGATCTATACTGGGTTTTCCCAGGATGGAACAGAACTACAGTACAAGTATCTCCCATTTAACATAGCACAACTCTAGAAAGTAATAATGAATCTGCAGAGATTTTTTTTTCCTAACTACAAAAGGAGCTATGTTATACAGTTCTCTTTTGAAGTTTTACATGCCATGCTTATTCTTATATTTAATGGAACATTTTATACACAAAGAACAGATATTTGATGTATTTGTCACTGTGGCCAACTTATCTAAACAAATGGAGACCAAGGCACAGATACCCTCAGAATTTCCACAGGCAGTATGCAACAAGAGTAGAGAGAATCTCTACACCAAATGTATTGTCAAAGGGAATGAAGTCAGGATAAATTCAGACAACTTGGACGACAGAACTAAAATTAAAGACCATAACTCTGTACCTTTAAAGGAGATTTCAAAAGCCCTGTGAACAACTAATTTATTTTATTTTTATTTTTTTGAGAGAGAGAGAGTGCACACATGCGGGGGTGGGGGAAGGCAGAGGGGCAGAGGGAGAGGGAGAGAGAATCTCAAGCAAGGCTCCACACCCATCATGGAGCCTGACACAGGGCTCCATCCCAGGACCCTGAGATCATGACCTGAGCCAAAGGCAGATGATGCTTAATCAACTGAGCCACCCAGGTGCCCCAATATGCTTTAAAGATTTTAATAATACTGTTCAATGTAATAATTAGTAGCCACAAAGAAATTAGTCAGAGAAGCCCAAGAGATGTTGCCTGAAATGTATATAAATAATCTTCGGCTTGATTTGAAATGTTCTTAGACTTTAGAAACATGTGAAACAACCAAATTCCTAGCATGCATTTCTATTGCATCCTCCTTCTAGGGGGGCAAAAAACATTCACTTAGAGCAAAGAGCATTGCTGTATTAGTACCCCATCTTCACACACTGAAGTTCAGTCCAAAGGAGGACAGAATGCCTTGTCCTCTGTTAAACCAGGACAGAGACTAGCTCTAGATCCTGAAAATGCTGGACTCCGAGCTCCCTCTGGAGGAAGTTAGGACTACCTGATTTCAAAGAGAACTTGAGAATTGCTTCTACTCTTGGATTGGAGGGGCATATAGACTACGTAATAACCACTGGACACCTGCAATCTATATATTGCTACCCATTAAATGAAAGCTATTTGTGAAGAGAAAGAACCTTAACCCAAAGTCAGAGCAAAAGTCAATCTAAGGCAAAATTCATTTTATTTACTGCTTTGAGGTATACATTTCACAGGATCATTTATTCTTTCAATGTCATATGTATCCATACACTTAGGAAAAGAAATCAGGAAGTCATGCAGCAGAGATTTAGTGTTTTGTTCATTGCTGTATTCCCCATGTCTAGAAAGGTGCCTGGAATATTTTAGTGAAGGGAGACCATTAATAAACAAAATAAGTTATGTAGCTTGTCAGGTAGAGAAATGCTATATGAAAAAGTTAGAAAGGGAATAGGAATGGTAAAAGTTGTGATTTTAAGTTAAGTGATAGAAAAGTCTTCATATATGAGTAAAAACCAGTAAGGAGGTTGTCCTGAACAATGGGCAAGAAATGTGCATAGGAGTAGAAAAGTAAAAAGTACTTAAATTCTGTAAATTCTTTCAAGGTATAGCTGAAAGAATGTTGGGTAGGAGAAAAGAGGAGAAGTCAAGGATTACTCCAAGATATTTCCCCTGAGCAAATGGAAGAATGGAGTTGCCCTTAAGATGAGGGAAATACGGAGGAGGAGGAGGGAGTGAGGAAGAGAACAGGACCTTAATTCTGGACATGTGAAGTTGGAGATACCTATTATATGTTTTAGTGGAACTGATGAATGGGCAACTGGAAATGTGAGTCTGGAGTTTAGGGGTTAAATCCAGGCTAGAGAGAGAGAACTGAGAGTTGTCAGTATGTAAACAGTATTTAAGGCCATGAATCTGGATGAGTTCACCAAGGGAGTATAGACAGAAAAGAGAAGGTCTAAGAACTGAGCCCAAATGCGTTTTGATTATTTAAACTACAAAGCCATTATATCTCCTGCTTTCCCTTTGTTTACAGGGCTCACTAAGCTATTATTAAGAGAAACTAACCAGATAAAATAAATTCACGATGATTTTTGTCCACCATTCCTCCAGATAGCTATAAATCAACTGGTGATTTTTCCTAGTTCTTCAGCTTTCAAAATTAAAGTAAATAAATCTGTTCTCTCTCTCTCTCTTTTTTTTCCCCAATGACATTTCATTTTTTTCAAGATTTATTTATTTATTTGAGAGAGAGTGTGGTGGGGGGAGGCAGAAAGAGAGGGGGAGAATCTTCAAGCAGACGCCCAGCTAAGCGTGGAGACCAATATGGGGCTTGATCTCATGACCCAAGAGGTCATGACCTGAACCAAAACCAAGAGTCAGACACTCAATCAAATGAGCCACCAAGCTGCCCTTGCCAATGACATGTTAAAGAAGGGTGCTACATTTGTATGCCTTCTGGGAGGTCTCCCTAATAATCACTCATAGCTAATCTATAACAACTATTTCTCAGCAATCCTAGGATGAATGACAATGAATTAGACAAGACTGAATACACCACAGCTTTAACTAGTTTTGTTCTCTTCTCTTTTAGTTTGGCTTTCATCCCACCCATTGTAAGCACATACTTCTGGTTATCTGACTTCAGGATTACTTTTTTCAGAAAATAAGAGAAACCATTACGCTTCTCTGCCTTCACAGAGCCATCAGTTATCATCTTTTCCTAACATTGTAGGGAGAGAATGTAGGCAGTTAGGAGGCTAGCAGGATAGCAGGATATTTTATTTGTTTCTATATTTTTGCTTTACATTAAAATGAAAAGAATACTTTCTTATTATCTTGTATCATCTTGTAACTTATGGTTCGTACATTACCTAAAATTTCTTGATCACTTCCCTATGCAATTCTGCTGGTAGTTTCACTAACGTAGGCCAATTTCCATTTAGGGCCCTTTAATTTACACTTTGGACAGCTGTACAATTCCGTATTAAGCTAACTTGTCCTCTTCCTGGCATTCCTGTGTATTTGTTTTAGTTTTTCCTGTTTATAGAACTATGAGTTTAAAAAGTATGATTTTCTTAACCTTGGATTTGATGAAAATGTCAACTCTGCATCAGAGTCTACCACATTTGGGGCCTTAGTTGGCACTGAAACTACTTTATAAACTACTGTTACTCAGGCCCTGGAAATCCAACTCCTCTGGGGGAGTTGATAAAAGGGCTGCAGGAATGGAATAGAAATAATTTAAACACAGAAATCAGGACTATATCTTCTTTCAAAGGTTCTCCAAGCTCTGGGGCACCTGGGTGGCTCAGCCGGTTAAGCATCTGCTTTTGGCTCAGGTCATGATCCCAGAGTCCTAGGATCAAGCCCTGCATTGGGCTCCCTGCTCAGTGGGGAGTTTGCTTCTCCCTCGTCCTCTGCCTGCCGCTTTGCCTACTTGTGCTTCTTCTCTCTCTCTCTGTCTCTCTGTCAAATAAATAAATAAAATCTTAAAAAAAAAAAACTAATAAATAAATAAATAAATAAATAAATAAATAAATAAAAGATTCTCCAAGCTCCATCCTAATGTCATCATGTTCTAGCCACCATGGAATATTTTCAGTTTTGATGTAAGCAACTCGTTACTTCAACAAATTGCTTAAAAAAATGCTTTGTAACAAATATTTATAAGACAGAGTCGTATGTGGGATGCCTGGGTCATTCAGTCGGTTAAGAGTCTACCTTCAGCTCAGGTCATGATCTCAGAGCCCTGGCCCCACATTTGCATTCCAGGCTCCCTGCTCAGCAGGGAGTCTGCTTCTCCCTCTTCTTCTGCCTCAGACTTGTGCTCCCTCTCTCCCTATCTCTCTCAAATAAATACAATCTTTAAAAAAATAAAAATAAAAAGATGGAGTCATATGTGGAAATGAAAACAGACCAGAAATACAACTGAAACACACTTGCCTGACTAATACCTTTTGACAAGTATTATCAGCCAATAAACTATCCATTCTACCAACTAGGTCCATTGCTGGTTTCATTTCATACTTGCATGCTGCAAGCTTTCATGCTATTAGCAAACAGTTCACGGAATAAATTATCATTACAATAACCAGAATAACAACAACAACAACAAAAGGTACAGGCCCCTATCTATACTTAACTGGACAAATTCCTCTCCACATATCCATATCCTTAGTGATGGTCTTAAACTAAAACAGGGACAATCAATCAGGGACATTTATATAAGCTAGAGCTGTAACTTTTGGTAGTGACTGAAGTTTCTTCAAAATTCTTAAGATAAATAATGTATATCATTCAATAGATCTTCCTTATTCACAATATTGACTCAATCTACACTACCAGAACTTTTTTTTTTTTTTTTTTGAGAGAGAGAGAGAGAGCATGTGTGCGCATGGTGTGGCAGTGGGGACAGAGGGAGAGGGAGAGAGAAAATCTTTTTTTTTTTAAGATTTTATTTATTCATCAGAGAGAAAGAGAGAGAGCACAAGCAGGGGGAGCATCAGAGGGAGAGGGAGAAGCAGGCTCCCCACTGAGCAGGGAGCCTGATGCGGGCCTCGATCCCAGAACCCTGAGATCATGATCTGAGCCGAAGGCAGATGCTTAACCAACTGAGCCACCCAGGCGCCCATCCACTACCAGAACTCTTAAACTGAACCTCTAGTTCTAGCCATGATGAAGTAGCAGGTATTGGTCTTAAACAAAAATAAAACCAGACAAAACATATAAAACAACTGTTTACAGATACTGGACAGCAGATAAGGTCAATTTCATCAGAAATATAAAGGCCCTAAATATATATGCACCTAATAATAGAGCTTCAAAATGCATAAAGCAACTACTAATAGAATGGAAAGGAGAAACAGACAAATCTAAAAATATAAAGATTTCAATATTCCCCCATCGGCAGCTGATAAAACAAGTAGACTAAAAATCAGTAAAGATATGAGACTTAAATACACTATCAACCAACTTGACCTAATTGTCACTTATAGAACACTACACCCAACTTCAGCAAAATACATATTTTTTCATGAATAATTCTTTTTAAGGGGTGCCTGGGTAATTGAGTCGGTTGAACATCCAACTCTTGGGTTTGGCATGGGTAGTGATTTCATGGTTGTGGAATAAATTCCCATATGGGGTTCCACACGGAGTCAGTTCAAGATTCTTTCTCTGTCTCCATCTGCCCCTCTCCTCCACTCTCTCTCTTAAATAAATAAAACTTAAAAAAAAAAAGAAAAATTATTTTCAAGTGTACACATTCTTTTCAAGATTGTTCAACATTCACTAAGACCATATTCTGGGACATAAAACAAGTCTCAATGGATTTAAAAGGGCTGAAATAATATATTCTCTGACCACAATGTAATTAAACTAAAAAATGATAACAGTAAGATATTTGGAACAGACCTAAATAGTTGATAATTGAACAACACATTTCTTTTTTTAAAAGATTTTATTTATTCATTTGAGAGAGAGAGAGCACGAGCAGGGGGAAGGGCAGAAGGACGAGCAGATACCCTGCTGAGCATGGAGCCACATGTGGGGCTCCATCCTAGACCCTGAGATCATGACCTGAGCCGAAGTCAGACGTTTAACCAACTGATCCTCCCAGGTGCCCCTTGAACAACACCTTTCTAAAGAAATCATAAGGGGAACTGGGAAATATTTTTAACTGATTGAAATAAAACCATTTAAATTTGTGGCATGCAGTTAAAAGGAAAATTTAAAGCTTTGAATGATCATATTAGAAAGGATGAAAAGTCTCAAGTCATTGACCTCAGCTCCACCTTCAGGAGCTAGAAAAATAAAAGCAAATGGAAAATCTGCTCCCTCTACTCATAACACTTCTGGCACTAGCTGGAGTTAGCCCACAGGTTAAGGGTTCCGTCCAAGACCATCCCCCATTCCAGACTCCAGTCACAAGTTTGGGCCTCTTCTACTTCTCACCAACTGGTTATAAATCAGGAGTTCCCACATCCTCCTTCTTGGGTCTAATAATTTGCTAGAATGGCTCACAGAACTGAGCAAAGTGTTTTACTTGCTATTATCAGTTTTTATATAGGATAGAATTCAGAAACAGCCAAATGAAAGAGATGCATAAGGCAAAGTATGTGGGAAGGAGTGCAGATTTCCCATGCTTTCTCTGGGTGCATCATTCTCCCCAAGACCTCAATGCATTCACCAACTGGAAAGCTCTCCTAACCCCTTTGTTTAGGGTTTTCATGGAGGTTCCATTATATATACATGATCGATTAAATCATTGGCCATTGGTGATAAACTCAATCTCAAGCCCGTCTCCTTTTCCTAGAGGTCAGACCTGAAAATTCTAATCCTCTTGTGGCATGGATAGTTCCTTGGGGGAACCAGCCCCCTTACTCAGAGTCACACCTCTTTAGCATAAACTCAGGTATGGTTGAAAGAGATTTCATTATCATAAACTTAGGTATGGTGGCCCCTGGCTGGCTCAGTGGGTAGAACATGTAACTCTTGATCTCAGGGTTGTAAGTTTGAACCCCATGTTGGGTGTAGAGATTACTTAAAAATAAATAAGTAAATAAATGAAACTCAGGTATGGTTGTAAGGAGCTTATTATGGATAACAGAAGATGCTCTTCTCATCCCCATTAGTTAGGAAATTATAAGTGTTTTTAGGAACTGTGTTCCAGGAACAGGTGATGAAGACCAAATATACATATTTCTTATATCACAATATCACAAAGAGCAAATTAAACCCAAAATAAACAGAAGAAAAAAAAACAACAAAAACAAATCAATAAATCATAAATCAATAAAATATGCAAAAAAATTGAAATCAATGAAACCAAAAGCTGGTTCTTTGAAAAAATTACTAAAATTGACAAACCTGTAGCTAGAGTTGCCAAGAAAAAAAGAAAACACAAATTGCCAATACAAGAAATGATAAAGGGGACATCACCACAGATCTTACCAACTTTAAAATGATAACAAGAGAATAAGTGTTATGCCAATAAAATCAGCAACATTGATGAAATGAACAAATTCTTTGAAAGAGGCAAATTACCAAAACTGATACAAAGAGAAATAACAGATGTGGATGGATATCTCTATATTTATTAAATAAATTGAAGGAAGTTATATTTGTATATTAAAATACTTCCACAAAGAAAATTCCAGTCCTCATTGGCCTCTGGGGTGATTTCGAACAAACATTTAAGGAGAATATAAAATCAATCCTACACAAATTCTTTCAGAAGACAGAGGAAGAGGGAACACTTCCCAACTCAGTTATAAAGCAACATAACACTGATACCAAAACTAAACAAGGACAATATAAGAAAAAAAAGAGACTAAAATCCTTCATTAACATAAGTGCCAAAATCCTTAATAAAATATTAACCAATCAAATCCAATACAAAACATAAAAAGGATCAAGTGGAATTTAATCCTAGGAATGTAAGGTTGATTTAACATTCAAATATCAGTTAATATAATTCACATTAACAGAATAAAGGAGGAAAATCATATGAACATCTCAGTTGGTGTGGGAAAAGAATTTAACAAAGTTGAACACCTGTTCATTGTAAGGACACTGAACAAAGAGAAACAGAAGGAACCTTCCTCAATGTAATAAAGATCATCTACATAAAACCTACAACTAACGTCATACTTAATGGGAAAAAGCTGAACTGTTTTTTCTCTGGTATAAGAAAAAAAGGCATGGATGTTCACTACTTCTGTCCTAGTCAGTACAACAAGGCAAGAAAAAGTAATAAAAGGCATAAATATTGGAAGGAAGAAGTAAAACTATTTTTATCTGCAGATGTTATGATTACCTATGTGGAAAATCCTAAGGAATAGACAAAAAAAGAAGGAAGAAAGGAAGGAACAAATAAAGGAACGAGGGAAGGAAACCTACTAGAACCAGTACGTGAATTTTGCAAAGTCTCAGAATACAGGATCAACATGGAAAAACAAATTGTACTTCTGTATATTAGCAAAACTAACTGGAAGATGACATTAAAAAATAATACCATTTATAATGCATCAAAAAACAAAATATATGGAAATAAATTTAGTGAGTAATGTATAAGACTTCTACAAAATATTACAGACAGAAATTGAAGATGTAAATAAATGGAGAGTTTATACCATGCTCATGTAGTGGGAGACTTAATATTATCAAGGTATCCATTTTCCTCAAATTGATGTAGATTTAACACAATCCCAATTAAAATCCAAGTAGGCATTTTTGTAGAAATTGAATCCAGTGATATTGATGTAGTATCAGCAAATATACAAATGTAACAGGTAAGAGGCAGACTTGTATCTTGAACCTACCACAGGGAAAAACTTCTAATTTCCCTTCAGATTAGTTGCTAAAAGTAACAAGAATTCTGTTAGAAAGGTATATTATGTATAACAATCTCAGGGATGAATTCCAATCAACCTTAAAATGAGATGAAAAGAGACTACATTAGTGTAATACAGAAATTATTTTTTCCTTTGTTTTTCATGTCTATTTAGTAAATACAAATGAGGTACATCCCGGGTAAAACACCAGATAATCCCATTTTATTGTCGTTGGATTTTTTTTTTTTTTGAAGAATAGAACAATCGAGAATTTTGGTAATGTGCATCCTCTGGGTTGTATATAATTTATTTTATGGAACAGAAAAAGTCCTTGCCACATAAAAGGCACTATCAGAATGGAACTAGGAAACTGGAAGAGTGCTGGGAATTGCTTAAAAGAATAAAAGAATTCTCAACTAAATGGAATTTAAATAAAAACAAAACAAAAAGAATAAAAGAATTGAACTAACATTAGAACACCATATAATTTTATATGGTTATTTTATAAATACTATAAAAGCTCTTTCAGCTAAAAACATATTTTTAATCATGTAAAGGAAAAAACAGCCTTTAAAACAATGGGTCAGATATTTCATTAAGAACTCACTTCAGGGAGCCTGAGCATTGTAGGAAATAAAACACACTAAAGGTTGTATGACTACCAGAGGGCAGAGATCAGTATAAATACGGGGTGTGTCATATGACAGTATGTGTTACCTACTCAGTAATCGCGGCAAGTAAAGAAGCAGGCAGAGAGAGGAGATGACGTCATAATTTTAAATCAATGGAATTCTTAGAAGAAAGAAAGAAGAGAAGAGTGAATGGTTTGCTAACAAAACAAAGTTGGATGATGCTAATGCAAGACGTGTGGCTGTCTTAATAGCCCATGTTACGTTTCTTGTATATAAAATAAGAGAAGACTTGCCAGTTTGTATTTTTTCAGATTTAAAAGAAAAGACACTACCAGAAAAAAAATCTGTTCCTCTTCAAATTCTTCCCCTTAAAATGGCCATCTCCACCCTAAAATCAGAAACCAAGCCAGTAAGAACCAGCAATAAGAACTAAAATATATGCTGCCAAAATCTTGGCTGTATTAATGTTAAATTATATCTTACTAATATATTCTATGTAAACTACTAATTGATAGACATGCTGGTCAAGCCGAAAGATTTGCTTCAATGCTTTCCTCCATTTCTATCCTTTTAAACCAATTTTATGATATGTTTAAATGCTGTTCTAGAATGTTCAGTGTGGAACCAAATCCATATTTCATGCTTATCAAGTATAACTGTTTGTTCAGAAATGTTTGGTGCTCCCAGACACTGAGATCTCATTTTATTACACAATTAGAAACTTTTCCTTCTTTAATTATACAATTTTGAACCAAAGCTAAGAATGACCATTAATCATACATGACTAAGATAATAGATCATCAAATAAAATTATATGATTTAATGTAAGTTGCAGTTTTATTAGGATGCACCAATCAGGCAATTTTTAAAAATTAGTGTTCAAATTAAGAAAACGTGAATAATTCAAAGGTCATTAAATTTAAAAACAAATTTAGGTGAATGTACACGCAACTAACAGGATTTATGATATATCTGTAGAATTCTCTAGTCAGTATTTTTTTGTGTGTGTCATATTAATAAAAAAGGATTTTTTTTTTTAACCATACAAAGATTCTGGGATTCCCTGAATTTTCAGCTGCTGCATTTTCTACTCTACATCTGGCAGGTTCTTCTTCCTTTCAGTTTGTGCATTTCCTGTATTCTAAAAAGTAAATAGAAACAGGACCTTAATTGAGGAAATGGTGGGTCTTGGCTAAGGAAATACAGCCACAGATAAGCACTTGTACTTTGCACCTGGGGTTTGTTTTATAAGGGAGACTATTCACCGAAGTATTCCTCATGATCATCATGAGACAGAACGAAAGGTGGCTTTTGTATGGACTCTTTCCTCTCTTGCCTAACTCATCAGCAATAATTTAGGGTTTCTCTTAGATCGTATTGTCTATTCAATATACGTATACATTAATTCAGTATACATTTAAGATTCCTGAAAGAGTTCAAGGTACAACTCAGAAACACTTGGATCTGAGTAGGTAATTCAAAAACAAGTCAATGGCACAGCCAAGAATGGAACAGAAAAGTTGCTATTTCCTACCTTGCACTTCTAAAAACATGTCATTCTCTCTTGTGCTCTAAAATAACAAACTACCAACTCAAAATTTAGGACATTTTCTTAATTCTGACATTAATATATTAGAAGTGTTTGGACTAGCCCTATATGTAATTTCATGGGCTTGTCAGAACTGCATATGAAGAGGTAACACAAACAAACTATGACCATTGTTGATGATTACTCTAATAACCTTATCTGTTTCAAGGTCACTCTTAGAAAGGTCATCTTTTAAGCAGTTCTACACCACATGAGCAAGAATTTCCCCCTTCCAATTTATTTATGTATTTTTTTTTTAAATGAAAGAACTGTCTGGAGCATTCCTTTCTTCCTGCATCGGAATATACATTTAGTTCCAGAGGCTCTCATAGGACAGTAGGATAAACACATGCAGCACACTATGAGGAGCCTAATACACAAACTCAGGAACCTCATTTAGTCAATCATTCACAAAGTGTGCAAAGTGTGTGCTGTTCAACATGCTGGGACATCAGTAAGTTACCCAAGTTTAAAAATTTAAGCCACCTTTCACTTTCTTTAATGAACTAAAAGATGACCATTAATGACTTCCTTGTTCTGTCTAGAAAATATCTCCTCTTTCCAGCAAGGTGGATTGTGGAGTTCTTAACATGTTCTAAGCCAAAAATAAGGCATAAGCATCACTATGAAGATATATCTAACAGTTATCTGGTAACTCTTTAATCCGAAAGACTTAGAAATTGAGTAGACATAGTGAAAATGCCTTCTTACCTGGTTTTGAAGTTTCTCTATTTTTCTAATTTCTCCAAATTTCCATAGTAAGTATGTGCTAATTTTATCATGAATTAAAATGTAATCAATTTTATTTATAAAATAAGAAACTGATCAATGAAATTGATGATCTTACAAACGTGTAGACTAGAAGGCCGTTCTATATGATTTAATTAAGTGGGTGGTGAGCACAATGCCCCTCCCTTAAAAGAGTGTCTTTGGAGAGAGGATCTTCAAGATTTCCAAATAAAATTCAAGACTCTGGTAGGCAGGAATTGGGACATTTCAACACAGTTATCTGATAGCCGGCTGAGAACAAATCTTTGTGAAAATAGAACAATAGGTGGACAGCAAAGATAAACTGAAAACAGGAAGGGAGGGGCTAAAGATAAATACATATGTTCCTGTGGCCAGTATAACTATATGTTCACACCATTATTTGTTTCCTCTGGCATGGTTTACCTGCCCAATATTATGTAATACACATAACACACGCAGTATTTTCCCTGGGTACCATTTATGCTAATCACTCAACATTCAAATGAGGGCTGGTATTAATTACCCCTCCCAAATAACTTTTTAAAAATTTAACTAGTATATCATTTTAAGAGAATATAGACCTGTTTCTCATGTTCAAAGACTACATAATTTTGAATTTTTATATAACTTTCCAATAGTAGTAACTAAATTTACACACCAAGGGTTCCAAATAGCACTCCATACTAAAACTATAAATAGAAAAGTTTTACCTCTTGTTTTTCTTGATTTTGATCCACATTAAGTAAAGTTGGTATTTTAGATGAATCTGTTTTCTTTGATTCCCTCTTCGGCACTTTTATCTGTTTAACTTTTGCAAAAATATATACAATGACAATTTGTTATTCCTACCTTGAAATTTTACTTTCCTTTCCAAGCGTTTCAAATAGAAATTCTGATATCTACTAAAGTCAGTTTCTCAGTTTATTATAAAGGAACTGAATAAATCATCAGTTGTAATGGTAAAATATGTCAATCATAAATGATCTGTTTTATAACGTTACAAATAGCCTACCAGGTATTAAAAGAAGACATTTAATTTTTTAAATTCTGCAGATAACTGTTAAGTGGATCAGGTAATTCCTCTTGAACTGTACTAGTACTATTTTCTTGCTATTATATTAACTTTTCACAAGGTGTCACTGTTCTTCAAAGAAACAAAACATATACTGTGCAAAAAAAAAAAAAGGAGTTTCATTTAAGAGCTCAGTACATGTTATAAATCTTAATCTACTAAATCCTTGGATGCCTGAGGCACATACATTCCTGCTATTATCTGGGCAAAAATCATGGGGAAACAAAGGAAATTGATTTACTCCAGGTAGTAGACTGAATCAAAATCACTTTCTTCAAATACTGTTCTAACGTATCAACAATATTGAGCTAAGAAAAAATCTGCCTTTTAAAGTTTCCTTAATTCCTCTTTAAAAACTCTCTCCTTCAAGTCTTACTTCTTATTTGACGATGAGGGAAAAATTTCTCCTCAGCTGATAATATTTTTCACAGCAATTTACTACCTCGTGTCTAAATCACATCATAAATGTAAGTTATCTTACCAAAAAAGGTCTTCTTGTAAAAGCTACCATCTGGGTATTTGTAAAGCTGGGCAACAAATATGTACCTTCCATTCCTTTCACCTCCTTGGGCTGTACTGTGAAAGGCAATTCTGGGAAATGGAATTCCTTCCTGTCAGATCTGGAAAAATTCAGCTTTCTTTTGTTTCCGTTTGCCATTTGGTCACTTTGACCTGTTCGCTCATTAAATACACTCTTCTCCATTTGGCTCTAAACAAGCAAATAAACAAGAGTTAATTTGAAAAAAAGATGTGTAACTGTTTTTTGAATGATAAGCCTAAAATTGCTAGCCATTTTGAAGGTAATAAGATAGACATTGTATGTTATTTTATGCAAAGTTATTTTAATAATTAATAAGTAGACTACCAGGGGTGCCTGGGTGGCTCAGTTGGTTAAGTGTCTGCCTTCAGCTCAGGTCATGATCCCAGGGTCCTGGGATCGAACCCCACATTGGGCTCTTTGCTCAGCAGAGTCTGTTTCTGCCCCTCCACCCACTCGTGTGCTCGCTCCCTCTCTCTCTCTCTCTCAAATAATTTTTAAGAAAAGAATTAGAATACCATTTAAACACATAAACATCAAATTCCAATAAAAGTTTCATGAAGCAAACTTTTAAAAATACGTTGGATATTCTGAGAATAAAAGTGTTGATCAGGAGAACCACCATCTTAACTTTTAATTTATAATCCTATTCATTGTACTCTGACTTTGGACAAATTGCTTCAGCTCATTTTGTTAATTTATTTTTCTATTTACAAAATGATGTACTGTGGACACGGGGAGAACCCAGCATTCTAGAAAACCCTTTGTGTTACCTATTTTTTACCTATTTTTGCTCATTTGGTTACAGATGATAAAAACTCTCCAAAGTTAATGAACGCTCTACCACAATGCAATGTGTAGTATCTTACTGTGTGGATATATATTAACATGCCTAATGAGTCACTTGCTTTTAGATAGACTTGTGTTGTTCTCAATTTTTTAGTATTATAAGTAACATTATGCTTCAATTTTGAATAAGCTACTTCCCTATGTAAAAAATGAGGGAATGAATGACACTGATTACATTTTTTTCTAGTAAAAAGTTTAATGCATCTATTTGGCAATTGCCTTTAATCTATAAAATATTTAAAACATTTTTGGGGGAGTGAAAGACCAAAAAGTCTTGTGAACTTTTTTTTTTTAAAGATTCTGAAGGGTTTTGTTGTTGTTGTTGTTGTTGTTGTTGTTGTTGTTTTTTAAGTAATCTCTACACCTAATGTGGGGCTCAAACTCATGACTCTGAGATCAGAGTTGTATGCTCTTCTGACTGAGCCGGCCAGGTGCCCCAAGTCTTGTGACTTTTAAGGGTGAAAATCTTAACTTTTTTTTGTGCAAGTCACACATAAAATACACAAATCAAATTATAAGAGATTAACTCAAATTGTGAAAGCACAAAGGAAACGACGACCTATTTTCATCTCAGGAAAAAAAAAAAGCTAAAAGCACATTTTTCAAAATTATTTTTTAAATTTTATTTTTGAGAGAGTGTGTGTGTGTGAGAGCGGGTGGGAAGGGGCAGAAGGAGAGAGAGAATCTCAAGCAGACTCCACATTCAGTGCAGAGCCCACTGTGGGGCTTGATCTCATGACCCCAAGATTATGACCTGAGCTGAAATCAAGAGTCAGATGCTTAACCAACTGAGCCACCCAGGCACCCCTAAAAGCACATTTTTAAAAATGTTGGAGCCCCCAAAATAGAAAAAAGGATTTGGTGGGGAGGGAGTCAAGGATAATGTTGAAAGAAGCCATGTTTTAATGACTAGCTTCTTGCCTTACTTGAGTGGGACCTGCATCCTCTTGCCTGCTATTAGACAATACCTGTCCAATAGATTGTGAAGAAGTATGTCTCTTTCTTGCTCGTTCAGTCAACCTATTATTTAAAAATGAATGCAAAGTTATTAGAACTCCCCAGAAGTACTTCTGTTTTAGCTTCAATAATGAAAAAGTTATATTGTGGTAGTCTAAAGTTTGAATAGTGAGTGCCAAATTGCGATTGTGAGTGTGTAAGTGCCAACTGCTCTAAGTAGGTGAAAAGAGCAGAGAACAACTTGCTCATGACTAACATCAGTGGTAACAACCATATTGTGGGATTACTCTAGCTGGCTTACTTAGTCCCTTGTATCTGTTTTAAATCTGAACCTTCCTCTTTCTTTTTTTTAAGTAAGCTCCACACCCAACATGGGGCTTGAACTCACAACCCTGAGATCAAGAGTCATATGCTCTACAGACGGAGACACCTGGGTGCCCCTAAATCTGGCTCTCCTAACTACTGGGTTTCTGAATTTCTGAGCTTGCTGTCCAAGGCTGGTTCACAACCATGGTTATTGCAACCATGGTATTGGGATTATCTCAAAAATGAATGGGCTCTTGCTGTCTGTAGCCTGCTGTACCTTTGGACTGACACAGAAATGTCCACTTGCCCACCTCTGCAGACCCCTCAGCTTCACAACTTATAGTCCAAACCAGTCTGCTAGCATTGGTTTGGGATACTGAACGTAGTCTCCTCTCTCATCTAGAGTCACAGTAGTTTCCTTAAATTTAGGACTGGCCGCGATGCCTTGCTAGATAGACCCTTGCTATACAACACACTGCCCTTGATTAAGCAAACTCATGGTACCAATCTTCCAATCTGTATCAGTAGCTAATTCTACAACTGGCCCAATATGTTGTTTTACTTCCAAAATATTTTACCTTCAAAAGTTAATTGCCTGTAAAAGATTATTTTCAACTCTTCATTCTCCATTTAGAAAGTTTGCTATGATACAGACAAAATGCTTACTTTGTTATACTAAGACAGATCAATACCAGAACCGAGGTCTCATCAACTTTTTCTTCTTCAGGTGGGAAGAAATTATTCTGAGTGTCTTTTTTTTTAAATGAGGTTTTTCCAAAAGGCATTAGTGATAAATTAAACATCTATATAAGTAAAAGAAGTTAATTTTTTCTATAATATTCTTAACAAACAGTAATGGCCCATTATATGATTATAATTTTAATACATCTTCAAATTCAGTTTATATATAGACACTATGAACTTGATTCTTTGAAATACCATTATATAGGAGCATTGTGTTACTTAGGTCCATTTCCTTCTGTCTCTTTTCTGTTAAACTCACCTTGAATTGGGATGGGAAAGATTTGAATTGGGATTTGAAGCCATCAAATTACTGCTAGTTAGATTGATGGGTGGCATCATCATACTTCCTCCAGCATGTGGATCATCTTTCATGCCATTAGAATTAGTGCTGGGATTGACAGGGTTTGGTGGTTCATTGATTACAGCTTTTGTATCTTGAGACATAGTATGAGCATTTTCAATGTCATCCTGTTGACAATGTCCACCTTCACACTCTATCTTGTTTGGTTCTGAGATATCTCCTGTTCCTCCTTTGACTTTAATAACTCTGACTTTTATTTCCTTGGGCTTTTTCTCTTTTTCCATTTCCTGGAATAGATACATCCAAAATCTGAGTCAGAAGAATAGTTATTTTTACCATTAGAGTGCTAACTATAATACAGTTCTACCGACTAAAAAGAGAACAACTTTTACCTTTCCCAAAACTGGAGTATTTAGCAGTGTATTGGTATGAGTTGTTTTCCTTTCATCTTTCATAAGTTCATTTTCTTTAGAATTCTCTTTTGGTTTTAGCAGTGTATTGGTATAAGATGTTTTTCTTTCATCTTTCATAAGTTCATTTTCTTTAGAATTCTCTTTTGGCTTTATGAATGAGTTGACTTTTGCTTCTTGTAGTAATTTAGCTCTCAGTTCTGGTATGAATCTGATAAAACAAGCAATATCAACAAATAATCTTCTTATTTATGTAGATAAAGTATTTTATCTTTAATAGACCACTTAATTTATATGTCATCTATAGCATAAATAATCAATAATGCATGCCAAGAGATGGTACAATATTTAATACAAATTGCTTCCTGGTAAAGATACATCTTCCAAAAATTTTTGCATGGGAATTTGCTACATAAAACTCTTACAGAATAGGTTTATATGGATTAGATTCCTGTTGTGATACAAACTTTACTCAATAAAAGTTTCATTTTGATAAATACTTTCAAGGAAAACTCAGGTCATTTTGTCCTTTTTGTGGTTCCTTTAAGGTAACAGTACTTAAAAGATCAGCTAATTAGCTTTTGAAATATTATTCTAGAGAAATAATTTTAGTACAAAATGTAACAGAATACATCAATATCAAAGGGAGATTATTTTGGTTTTGGTTTGAATTTTTTTAAGTTACTTATTTTTTAATAGAAAAATCCATTCACATAGCTCAAAATCCAAAATGCTACATGGAAAAATCTCCTTCCTACCCTGCCCCTGAGTTGCATAGTTACCCTCCTTGAAGCAGCTACAATTATGTTTTATTTTATTTTATTTTATTTTATTTTATTTTATTTTATTTTATTTTATTTTATTTTAAGTAAACTCTACACCCAGTGTGGGGCTCAAACTCACCACCCTGAGATCAAGAGTCACGTGCTATACTGACCGAGACAGTCAGGTGTCCCCTAGTTTGTGGAAATTTTAAAATATCATTCTGTGAGTGAATTCTTCCCCAGTTTAGCCCAATCTTGCCAGAGCTGCGCAAGACACATGTCTAGTAAAGTGTAGTGTGAAGAGATGAAGAAAACAACCAGTGTGATTCATTTGGCTGAATAAGAACACGTCATACTTCTGTCAAAACGCCCTTGTATTGCAGAAGGTTCTGTGAAAGGGAGAGGCCTCTTTTCAAAGGAAAGGGTCTTCCCCAAACATTTTCTGAAGACTGTATCATTGGAATTCAAGAACCTTCACTCCATCCATCATACTAAAATCCTAGGATCTTAGTACCCAAGAGAGTACCCAATCAACATGGTCTACGAACAACTGATATGAGCAACTTTTTAATTCAATAACAGGCACTTTTTTCATCAATGGCACTTTCAATATATCTTCTCATTTTTTTGTTTTACATCAAAATTCTTGGTTTGTTTTATATTAAAATTCTCTGAATGCCTAAAGTTCTAAGTACTCCAAAGGATTCTCTCTTCTTTGCCTTTTTCTAGTTTAGTCTATCTTCAATGGCTGTTCCTGGACTATTCCATGCCTAATCTTAAGTCCATCACATTTTAAAATGATGTCCATCTTTTCTGACCTCACATCCAAAGCCCACCTGAATTGCTCTGTAATTAAAGTAAAAAAATTTCTGTTTCTTTCAAAGCCCAAATAGAAAATGGTGGGTTTTTGTTTTGTTTTGTTTTTAGAAATACAGCTGATTTAAGCCAAAATATGGAAAGAGCCCAGATGTCCATCGGCAGATAAATGGATAAAGAAGATGTGGTATATACACAATGGAATATTACTCAGCCATCAAAAGGAATGAAATCTTACCATTTGTAATGACATGAATGGAACTAGAGGGTATTATGCTAAGCAGAATAAGTCAGAGAAAGACAAATACCATATGATTTCACTCATACATGGAATTTAAGAAACAAAACAGTTGAACATAGGAGAAGGGAAGGAAAAAAATAAGATAATAACATAAGTAGGCAAACCATGAGAGTCTATCAACTATAGGAAACAAGCTGAGGGTTGCTGGAAGGGCGGGGGGTGGGGGACAGGGTAACTGGGTGATGGGCATTAAGGTTGGCACTTGATGGAATGAGCACTGGGTGTTATATGCAACTGATGAATCACTAAATTCTACTCCTGAAACTAATAATATACTATATGTTAACTAAGTTGAATTTAAGTAAAAAATTTAAAAAAAAAAGAATACAGCTGATTTATAAATCTACATTGTCATTCTATATTACATACACAATGTAGGACACAGAAGGGCTAGAGGCCTGGTCCCTATCTTCAGGGAACTTCCACTTTGGTAGGGAGAATATGACAAAAAAAACCCACTATAACAGAAAGTACATAAAGCAGAGGGAAAAAAACATTTGACATTATAACATACAGATCAGAGATGCTACCAGAAGAGGAAAAACCAGACTATTCTGAGTCAGAGGTCCAAATGGGAATAAAACTAAAAAGTATTGATTGTTTATTTACTATCTTCAGGCCTATGATTACCATTGAAAATGTGTATAAAGAGCTTAGCACACTGCCTAGGACATTGTAACTGTAATGCATGTTAACTACAATTATTTTCATTAGTAGAATTTTCATCATGATGCCTGTAAGTCTACCATAGACCTAGTTAATAGAGGAACTAAGTAAGTAAAATTTTTGTTAAATTGAATTTTTTTTGTGTGTAACATTAACCTATGTAGCAATTCTCATGCTAGGAAAATTCCCTGACATAAAACACTACAAAGTCCACACTCACTCAACATGCTTACTTTTCAATAAACCCATCTCTAGTAAAATACTCATGATGCAAAAGATCAGTAGATGATGTCCTCTGAGCAGGATCAATTTGTAAACAAGCCTAGAAAATGAAAAAAAAAAAAAAGATTCTAACATTAAGGAAGTTCTTAACAGGGCTCTATAAGGTAGAAATTAAATTTATTTGACATATGTAGAAGTAAGTAACTACCCAGAGCTAAAACCATTCTTGAAAAGATGGTTTAGACCTTAGGAATTTCTGACAATGAGTTCTGACATTTACTTCCCTAAGAAATTTGTACTTGTAAAGCATTATTATAGGTTAAATGTCCTGTGATTCTAGCCGAAACAGAAGTCAGTCTGCTTCTGCTGGAATTAGCAGAAATTAATTAGTTCATTTTGATCCTCTCATTAGCACTGTAAGGTGGAAAGCTGGTGGATTATTATTTTCATTTTACAGAACTAGAAGCATAATTAGTGATTTACTATATGAGAATTTTAACTCGTATTGTCTGAATCCTAATCCATTGCTTTTTCTATGGCATAATACAACTTCACATTCAAGCCCCCAAATCTTTCAATATTCCATTATGAGAACAGCTCTTTTTTTGTTTCCCTATCTTGGGAATACTTCAACTGAATAGAGAAACAAACAAACAAACAAAGCCCCACAAAACAAAAACAGATGATGGAAGGAAGAGTTTTGAAAATAAGTTGAACATCATAAATTTATATATAATCGAATAACTCGTTGTAAATAGAAGATATTTTTAACCAAAATATTAAAGATAGAATTTGAATAAAAGCCATTTGCATTATAGTTTTCATTTCTTCCTTCAGAAGAAGGCAAAACATAAAAAGAAGGCAAAACATGATAATAATTGGTAATTTTTATTGATGTTTGCTATGTGCCACACAATACTCTACCTAGCTTTTTCCTATATCTTGAAGTCAACAACGACCCTACAGGTAGGTATTATTATTATTATCCCCATTGTACAGATAAGAAGACTCAGATCCAGAGAAATCAAGTAATTTGTCTAGATCTAACAAACAGAAGAGTAGAATTAAAATCCAGAAAATCCAAGGTAATTGAATATAATATTACCTTTTTATTTCAAAATGTATATGTTTAAATTGACTTACGAAAAAAGTTATAAAGATCTGCGATACAACAATATGAATATAGCTAACAGTACTAACTAACTAACAGTTTTGAAACACAAAAATTTCATGTTATGTGTTTTTTACCACAATAAAATACATTGACTTACAAAGCAAAATTGAGTTCATTATCTACTTTATGATGGGAGAATACCCGTCTACTTTATGATGGGAGAATACTGCAACTAGCTAAAAATATGTGCTTATTTAAGAATATGATAGTAATTCATCAATAAAGCTTAATAAGAAAAATGTTGGGGTGCCTGGGTGGCTCAGTTGGTTAAGTCTCTGCCTTTGGCTCAGGTCATGATCCCAGGGTCCTGGGATCGAGTCCCACATCAGGCTCCCTGCTTATCGGGGGAGCTTAGCACACTCCCCCCCACTAGTGGTGTCTTCTCTCTCTCTCTCTCTCTCTGTCTCTCTCTCTCTCGGAAAAATAAATAAATAAAATCTTTAAAAATGTTAAAAAAGTCTGCCCAAGTCATAGTCTATTAGAGGCAGACAAATTAGTCCTTCTTTGAATAATATAATTAGAAAATTAAAATACATGCCCTAGTTTGGAAAATGTAAGATATGATACTTGAGAAACAGACTGGCAGTTTCTTTAAAAATTAAACATACACATTACCTTAAACCCACCATTCCACTCTTAGATATTTACTCAGAATAAAAATTACATCTACAAAGACTTGTACATGATTGTTCATAGCAATTTTGTTTGTAACAGCCAAAAATAAGAAACAACCCAAAACAGGGGAATAGAGTAAAAATGGTTATATATCCTTATAATGGAGTACTACACAGTAATAAAAAAGGAATCAACTACTGATACACACAAAAACATGAATGTATCTATAAACCATAACGCTGAATCAAAGAGTATATACTATATAATTCCAGACATATATATCCTAGAAAATGTAAACTAATCTATAGTGATAGAGCAACTATAGTGATAGTTGCTAGATATATAGATAGTATATAGATAGATAGATAGATCACTATATATATATATAGTGCTCAATAAATAGATATAGATAATCTATAGTGATAGAAAGCAACTCCGAGGTTGTCTGAGAACAGAAATGGAGGGATAAGAGGATTGAAAAAGGATAAGAGGACATTTTAGAGGTTGATGGAAATGTTAGATATCTTGGTTGTGGTGTTGGTTTCATAGGTGTAAAAATCTATCAAAACTCATCAGATTATACATTTTAAGTATGTATAGTTTACTGTACATAATTACATCACAATAGTTTAGAAAATTTAAATCTAGGAAATGATACAAGCTTTGCCCCATATATTAAGATGGATTTTAAAGTTATAATAATCAATCAAACTGGTATTTATACTAGAATAAAAAAAGAAATCAATGAAATAGAAACAAACCCAAGTGCATATAAGCATTTTTTCTATGATAAATGTGGCCCTCCAAGTCACTGGATTATTCAAGTTGAAGAAAAATATTTACAACATAGATGACAAAAGACTAATATGCCTATTATTTTATAAATGTATATGAAAAAAGACAGTTTAATTGACAAATAATTTAATTAAACAAATAGTTTAATGATTCTTAAAATAAGAAATACAAATGGTCAACTAATATTAGTAAAATGTTCAACCTTTCCTGTGATGATAAAAGTGCAACTAAAAAAAATATGGTATTTTAAGCTTATTAAATTGGCAAATATTTTGGGGCACCTGGCTGGTTCAGTTGGTAGAATATGGTGACTCTTGATCTTGGGGTCGTGAGTTTGAGCTCCATGTTGGGTGTAAAGATTACTAAAAAAAATTGGCAAGTATTTTAAAAACTATAATATCCATTGTTAGATTGAGAGTGGGAATTTATATCCAGTGTTACTTGAGAGTACTTGAGTACGAATCAGTGAAATCTTTCTGGAGGAAAAAATAGCAAAATATATCAAAAATTTTGAAAAAACGTAAAGCCCGTGGCCCACTAACCCTGAGATCATGACCTCAGCTGAAATCAAGAGTTGGACACTCAACTGACTGAGCCACACAGGCACCCCAACGAACCTGATTTTTAATAAACTCTAGTTTTCTCTGGATACCAATGAAATAATTTTTTCCCATAAGAATACTCTTGAGATGATACATATCACATGTTTAGTCAGTTTACCTAAATAATAACAGCAACAATTAAAATTAACAATATTTGTTGACAGCTTATTCAAGGCCCTGTACTCAGAACATTTTCACCATTACCTCATTTAATTCTCCAGCCCCAGAAAATAAAGACCGTTAATGTTGTTTTATAGCCCCAGTAAACTGGGGCACAGAGATTAAGTGACTTTTCCAAAGTTATAGAGCTAATTAGTGACAGAGCTGAGTTTTAGTCTATGTGATTCCACAGTCCCTTCTTATAAACACTACACCATACTTGCTTTGAAATTTAGGTAACTATTTCTTTTAAATGGCTATACATCAGAAATAAGATACCTCAGTTGACCCTGGGAAAGGAAATTAGCTAGATAGAGAAAATAAATAGAAGCTGATTTACTTTCCACAGTAAATTCTCTTATTTTTTGAATTTGCACTAAGTATATTGGTATATTTATTACCTAGTTTAAAAAGAAATTTACATTTTAAAATAATTAGAAAGTGTTATACAGTATAATGTTTTTGTTTTCAAGGCATTGGTATACCTTCAAACAACATTAAAACTGCAGCTGTCAATGCCTGGTAAATATCTTAGGATACCAGTGTACAAGGAACAGAGCCCTAACTTGGGTAGACTGGCTATTAAAAGGTGATGATAAACATGGTAAGTCCTTTGAATTATTCCATTTTATCCCTAATTATCATTAAAATTGGGATAAACTAAAAATAATGACCAGGATTATCCTCGGAAGTTTTCAGTTCTAACAGTCTATGGATTTTAATTTTTCTGAACTAAAGACATAAAGACAGGAATATAGTAACTTTTTTTTTTAAATTTATTTGAAAAGATAGAGACAGCCAGCAAGAGAGGGAACACAAGCAGGGGGAGTGGGAGAGGAAGAAGCAGGCTCATAGTGGAGGAGCCTGATGTGGGGCTCGATCCCATAACGGTGGGATAACGCCCTGAGCTGAAGGTGGGATCACGCCCTGAGCTGAAGGCAGATGCTTAACGACTGCGCCACCCAGGCGCCCCAGGAATATAGTAACTTTTAACAGATAACATTATGAATCCTTTCAGAATTTCATTAAAGAATTTCATATAAAACTGTATTATAATTTATGCAATTTCCCAGAAATAAGCCCCTAATATTTAACATACATCAACTATATCTGCCAACAATCCATTTAGCTTTGGGTATTTTTTTCTTGCATTTTTGGGGTGTTGAACTTGAGGAAGGACCACCCCAGCAAAAATGGGACTCTTGGAAAAGATATTCTGTAAGTGAGGTGTCAAATTGCCTGGAAAGAGAAAAAAAGATGAATATAAGAAAACAAAAAACGTTAAACTACAGTCAAACAAATTGCTTTGTGGTCTGTATTAAATTACTAAAAAGGGAGAATAACAATTATGTTCTTTTAATTTTTTAAGGTTGAACAAGGAACTATCTGAATATAGCATAAAAATTGGAAGTTCCCCCAGAGTTGATAGCATGTAGACAGTAGAAAATTTAAAGCCACCAGGTTCATTTTCCTTTCCCAAAATATAAGACATAATTATAATGCTATCAGGAAAAGCAAACTTTTACATATTTCCATATGGGTATCTAAATGGTCTAACAAGTGTTTATCAGCAAAGCCTTACTCAAAACAGCTAAAATATCTAAATTATTTAGAAACAGAAATATTGCAAAGAAACAAGGCTATAGAGTAGTAGTAGAATGGAAAGAACTGTAAATAGGAGTGGAGAGAGCTAAGTTCTAGGACCAGTTTTGTTATAACAGGTTCTGTGACCTTGGGCAAATCTCTTCCCTTTCTATGCTTCAGTTTCCTTATCTGTAAAATGACAGAATTAATCCTATCATCTCTAGCTTTTTTTTCTAACATTAATGTTCTCTCAAACTAGGACTTTAAAGAGGACCAAAAAGTGAGATGCTTTAAGACTCCAAGCCATACCTTTAATTAATACTTAGCCAGACTTCATAGTTTTTTATAGTTGCTCACAGTACCTTCCTCATGATCCTGTAACTACATGTTTATGTATAGCTTCTCTACCACAAAAGGGGCTCCTCAAGCTCATCATTCAGAAATATATTAAAAAAACAAATCACTGAAACTCCATGAGCAAGGCTAACCACCACAATGTTTGGGTGGTCAAAGCAGATCATTAAAAAAGTTAAAGTCCTCATCAAATGTATTCTTGAAAAAGTTATTAAGCTACCTGGATATCTACTGTGGTTAAAAAAAAAAAAAAGTTTTCTAGGGGCGCTTGGGTGGCGCAGTCGTTAAGCATCTGCCTTCGGCTCAGGGCGTGGTCCTGGCAGTCCCCGATCAAGCCCCACATCAGGCTCCTCCACTATGAGCCTGCTTCTTCCTCTCCCACTCCCCCTGCTTGTGTTCCCTTTCTCGCTGGCTGTCTCTCTCTGTCAAATAAATAAATAAATCTTTTTAAAAAAAATAAAAAAGTTTTCTCAATAAATAACTTTCTACCTCTAAGTACTTCAAAAAGACAGCTAAATCAACTCTATTATTTAAAAGTCCTCTTTGAGAGATGCAAATTTGTACAAGCCAAAAATTAAGATTTTATTTATTTGACAGAGAGAGTGAGAGAGTACAAGCAGGAGGAGCACAGAGGGAGAGGGAGAAGCAGGCTCCCCACTAAGCAGGGAGCCCCATGTGGGGCTCATTCCCAGGACCCTGAGATCATGACCTGAGCCAAAGGTAGACGCTTAACAAACTGAGCCACCCAGGCACCCCTGCTTCCCTGTTCTTATAAAGAAAAAAACTGAATTTGAAAATCAAGCAGAACTGATATACCAATATTTACTTTAGGCATTTAACAGTGTATTTCAGTAGTACCCACCTACTTTTAAAACAATTTTATGAAGTAAATCCAAATCAGAACTGCTAGGAAGATAGGGATTTCCAGTAGCCATCTCAATGATCATACAACCCAAAGCCCAGATATCTACAGGCCTGAAACAAACAAGAATAAATCATTTTTTCATGGAGAAATATATAAAATATCTCTTCTAAAATTTTTTTTAAATAATGTTCCAGCCAAAGAAAAAATAAGTTAGATGGTATCATTTATAAATTTTCGCCTTAATATCATATGTCAACTTTAGAATATATATTAAACATTATCACATTTTATTAGTAATATTAAATAGCTTATATTTAAATCACATGAGAAGCCACATAGTAGTCCAGATAAAAAATAACTGTAATTCTAAAATTGTTCCACTTATATAAGGACATTATGATAAACGGTTTATGAATTAGAGCAATTGAATACCAAAACCATCTGGTTTTTAAAGAGTAAAAATTAAAAATCTTAAGTATTTTACCACCTACATTTATTTATCCTTTTAAAAAATTAATATATTTATTTAAAGGAAACTCCATGGGGCGCCTGGGTAGCGCAGTCGTTAAGTGTCTGCCTTCGGCTCAGGGCATGATCCCGGCGTTCCGGGATCGAGTCCCACATCAGGCTCCTCCGCTGGGAGCCTGCTTCTTCCTCTCCCACTCCCCTGCTGTGTTCCCTCTCTCACTGGCTGTCTCTCTGTCACATAAATAAATAAAATCTTTAAATAAATAAATAAATAAATAAATAAATAAATAAATAAATAAAGGAGACTCCATGCCTAATGTGGGGCTTAAACTCATAACCCTGAGATCAAGAGTCACATGCTCTACCAACTGAGCCAGCCAGGCACTCTCATTTATTAATATTGTATTGTGAGTCATCCATAATTCTAACTTTTTTGCCACATAATCAGTTTTTTAAAAGATAGTTTATATCACTAAGACTTCTAAAGATTTTATTTTTAAGTAATCTCTAGACCCAACATAAAGCTTGAACTTAACAACCCCAGGATCTGGGATGCCTGGGTGGCTCAGTCATTAAGCGTCTGCCTTTGGCTCAGGTCATGATCCCAGCGTCCTGGGATTGAGCCCCGCATTGGGCTCCTTGCTCCGCTGGGAGCCTGCCTCTTCCTCTCCCACTCCCCCTGCTTGTGTTCCCTCTCTAGCTGGCTGTCTCTTTCTCTGTCAAGTAAGTAAATAAAATCTTTAAAACAAAATAAAACAAAACAAAACAAAAAAAAAAAACCAAGATCAAGAGTCACACGCTCCACTGACAGAGCCAGCCAGGCACCCACTAGGACTTTTTTTTTTTTTTTTTTAGAGAGATTTAAGTATTTATTTTAGGGGAAGGAGAGGTGTATAGAGGAAGAAAGAGAGAATCTCAAGCAGACTCTGCACTGAGCGGGGAACCCAACAGGGGCCTCAATCCCAGGACCCTGCGATCACAACCTCAGCCAAAACCAAGAGTCAGATGCTCAACTGACTAAGCCACTCAGGCCCCCCACACCCACTAGGACTTTTAAATAGATAAAAAGTAGCCCAATCTCACATTCAGAAGAAATATTACCACCACAATGAGCTATATCTTTCACTAATCCAACTGACAGAAATTGTAAGATTTAATAACTGCTGTATTGGTGAAGCCATGGAAAATGAACACTCCTGTGTACCACGCTGGGAGTGTAAAGCTCACAACTTCTTTGAAGGGAAAATTGGCAAAAGCTACCAAAATTAAAAATGTACCTACTTTTGACCAAACAACTTTATTCCTAGGAATTTATCCAAAGATCTATTCACCCACGTGCACAAAGATAAATGATATGAGAATTTCACTGAAGCATTGTTTGTGGTAGAAAACAATTGGAAACAACCTAAACGTTCTTCAATATAAGAATGGCTATATAGGGTATTTACCCCAAAGATACAGACGTAGTGAAGAGAAGGGCCATATGCACCCCAATGTTCATAGCAGCAATGTCCACAATAGCTAAATTGTGGAAGGAGCCGAGATGCCCTTCAACAGATGACTGGATTAAGAAGTTGTGGTCCATATATACAATGGAATATTACTCAGCTATCAGAAAGAACGAGTTCTCAACATTTGCTACAACATGGACAGCACTGGAGGAGATAATGCTAAGTGAAATAAGTCAAGCAGAGAAAGACAACTATCATATGATTTCTCTCATCTATGGAACATAAGAACTAGGATGATCGGTAGGGGAAGAAAGGGATAAAGAAAGGGGGGGTAATCAGAAGGGGGAATGAAACATGAGAGACTATGGACTATGAGAAACAAACTGAGGACTTCAGAGGGGAGGGGGGTGGGGGAATGGGATAGACCGGTGATGGGTAGTAAGGAGGGCACGTATTGCATGGTGCACTGGGTGTTATACACAACTAATGAATCATCGAGCCTTACATCGGAAACCGGGGATGTACTGTATGGTGACTAACATAATATAATAAAAAATCATTTAAAAAAAAAAAAAGAATGGCTATATAATATTTTGTACAACCACACAATGAAATATTTTTCAGCTATCAAAAAGGAGGTATATGCTAATATAAATTGATCTCCAAATGAACTCTCAAGTGAAAAAAGCAAAATTCACCAAAGAAATCCAAGAAGATGTATAGAAATGGAGAGATATTATATGTTCATGAATAGGAAGACTCAATATTGTCAAAATGTCAACTCTTCCAACTTGATCTATAGATTCAACTCAATCCCAGTCAAAATCCAATTTGGATATCAACAAATCGATGCTAAAGTTTGTATTGTTAAAAAAGAGACAACAGGCCCAAAGTGGAGTGCTAAGCCCACATCACCACACTAAGACTTAATACTTAACTTAGGTGCACCTGGGAGGGTCAATCCATTAAGCCTCCAACTCTTTTTTTTTTTTTTTTAAGATTTTATTTATTTATTCAACAGAGATAGAGACAGCCAGCGAGAGAGGGAACACAAGCAGGGGGAGTGGGAGAGGAAGAAGCAGGCTCATAGCGGAGGAGACTGATGTGGGGCTCGATCCCATAAGGCCAGGATCACGCCCTGAGCCGAAGGCAGACGCTTAACCGCTGTGCCACCCAGGCGCCCCAAGCCTCCAACTCTTGATTTCAGCTTGGGTCATGATCTGTGGGTGGTGAAATCAAGACCCAGGTCAGGCTCTGTGCTCACTGCTGAGTCTGTTTGAAATTCTCTCTCTTGGGGCGCCTGGGTGGCTCAGTTTGTTAAACATCTGACTCTTGATTTTGGCTCAGGTCATGATCTCAGGGTTCTGGGATGGAGCCCTGCTTCGGGGGCTCCTGGCTTAGCAGGGAGTCTGCTTGAGACTCTCTCCTTCACCCCCTGCTCATGTGCTCTCTCTCTCAAATAAATAAATAAATCTTTAAAATAAAAGAAATGAAATTCTCTCTCTCCCTTTCTCTCTGCTCCTCCCCCAGCTCATGCTCTTTCTCTCTCTTTCTCTAAAATAAATAAATAAACAAAATCTTTTAAAAAATACTTTATTAGTTTCAACTTCTCCCAGAAGTGGACTCTTAAACCAGTCAACCCGGAATTACATGGTCAGCACTAGTGAGGTAACCTGCCTGACAGAACCCTGCCATCCTCTAAAGGAAGGTGACCTTGCCACAAACAATCTACTCTTTACTAATAACTTCCTTGTTCTGCCCCATTCTGCCTATATAAGTCTTCCCATTTTGTACAGCCCTTCGGTGTGTCTTTCTGTCTGCTAGATGGAATGCTGCCTGATTCACAAATCATCGAATAAAGGTATTAAGATTTTTAAATTTTACGCAGCTAAATTTGGCTTTTAACAATATGGAAAAGCAATAGACCCAGAATAGCCAACATGATGTTGAAGAACAAAGTTAGAGGAAAGATACCACCAGACTTCAAGATGTATTATAAAGCTACAATAATCAAGACAGTGTGGTATTGGTGAAAGAATAGATAAACAGATCAAGAGAACAGAATACAGAGTCCATAAATAGATTCACAAGAATATATTCAACTAAACTTTGGCAAAGGAGAAAAGACAATTCAGTAGAGAAAAGAAAGTCTTTTCAACAGGTGATACTGGAAAACTGGACATCCTTATGTAAAAGAAAAAGAACCTAGATATAGATCTTACAATTTTCACAAAAATTAACTCAGAATGGATAACAGGTATAAATATAATACATAAAAGTATAAAACTTCTAGACAATAATATAGGAAAAAATCTAGATGATCTTGGGTTAGGTGATGAGTTTTTAGATACAACTCCCAGAAGCATAATCCACAAAAGAAAAAAATTGATAGGGGTGCCTGAGTGGTGCAGTCGTTAAGCGTCTGCCTTCGGCTCAGGGCATGAACCCAGCATTCTGGGATCGAGCCCCACATCAGGCTCCTCCGCTAGGAGCCTGCTGCTTCTTCCTCTCCCGCTCCCCCTGCTTGTGTTCCCTCTCTCGCTGGCTGTCTCTGTTAAATAAATAAAATCTTAAAAAAAAAAAAAGAAAAAAGGGGAAAAATTGATAAGTGGTACATCATTAAAATTTAAAAATTCTGTTCTGTGAAAGACACTGATAAGAGTGAAAAGAAAAGTTGGGGAAGGTATATGCAAAACACATTTTCGGAGATGCCTGGGTGGCTCAGTCATTAGGCGTCTGCCTTCGGCTCAGGTCATGATCCCAGGGTCCTAGGATGGAACCCCAAGTCGGGCTCCCTGCTCAGTGGGAAGCCTGCTTCTCCCTTTCCCACTCTCCCTGCTTGTGTTCCCTCTCTCACTGTATCTCTCTCTGTCAAATAAATAAAATCTTTAAAACAAAAACAAAACAAAAAACACATTTTCAATAGACAATTTGTATCTAAAATATAAAAATCACACCTAAAACTCAACAATAAGAAAATAAACAATCAAATTAAAAACATGGGCTAAATACGTGAACAGACACCTCACCAAAAAAGATATACAAATGGCAAACACACATATGAAAAAATGCTCAACATCATATGTCATCAAGGTATTGTAAATTGAAGCAATAAGATAAATACCATAAATATACCCCTATTATTAGAAAGACTAAAATCCAAAATGCTGACAACAGCAAATGCTGGTGAGGATGTGGAGCAACAGGAACTCTCATTCTGTGGGAATGCAAAATGATACAGCCACTTTGGAGGACAGTTTGACAGCTTCTAACAAAGCTAAACATGGTGTTACCATAAATCCAGCAATAATTGCACTCCTTGGGGGCACCTGGGTGGTTCATTCGGTTGAAAATCTGAGCATCCAACTCTTGGTTTTGGCTCAGGTCATGATCTCAGGGTCCTGAGATCGAACCCCAAGTCAGGCTCTGCACTCAGTGTAGAGTCTGCTTGTCTGCTTGTCCCTCTCCCTCTGCCCCTTTGCCCCCCGCCCCCCACAGTCTGTCTCTCTCAAATAAATAGATAAAAAAAATATATATATATTTTAAAGATTTTATTTATTTATTCGACAGAGATAGAGATAGCCAGCGAGAGAGGGAACATAAGCAGGGGGAGTGGGAGAGAAAGAAGCAGGCTCATAGCAGAAGAGCCTGATGTGGTGCTCGATCCCATAATGCCGGGATCACGCTCTGAGCCGAAGGGAGACGCCCAACTGCTGTGCCACCCAGCGGCCCCCGATAAAAAATATTTTTTAAAATTTACACTAATCGGTATTTAGCCAAATGAGTTGAAAAACTTATATCCACAAAAAAACCTGCACATGAATGTTTACAGCAGCTTTATTCATAACTGCCAAAACTGGAGAGCAAGCAAGATGCCCTTCATTAGATAAATGGAGAAACAAATTGTCAAATATACATACAATGGAATACTATTTAGTGATTAAAAAATGACCTATCGAGACATAAAGCAAAGCAAAACAAAAATGTAGGAACCTTAAATACACATTGCTAGGTGGAAGAAGCCAGTCTGAAAAGGCTATATAACATATGGCCCCAAACACATGACATTCTGGAAAAGGCAAGAGTATAGAGACAGTAAAAAGATCAGTGGTTGCCAGAAATTCAGGGAGAAGGAAGAAAGGATGAAAAGATAGAACACGGAGGATTTTTAGGGTTGTGAAACTGTTTTGTATAATACTGTAATAGTGGATACATGACAGTACACTTTTGTCAAAATCCACAGGAATTCAACACAAAGAATGAACCTTAATGTAAACTATGGATTATAATTAATGATATATATGAATACAGTTTTATCAATCTTTTTTAAAGATTTATTTTTTTAAGTAATCTCTATACCCAACATGGGGCTCAAACTCACAATCCCAAAATCAAGAGTCACATGCTCCACTGACTGAGCCATACAGGCGTCCCCTGGTTTGTCAATCTTAAAAAAAGTGCCAAGCTAATAAAAGGTGTTAACAACAGGGAAACTGTCATGGAGTGGGTAGGAGGGAGGGGGTAGATATCTGGGAACTTTACTTTCTGCTCGATTTTTCTGTAAACCTAAAAATGCTCTCAGAAAGTAAAGTCTACTAATTAAAAAAAAGAGAGAGAGAGGAAAAAGAAAAGGAAGAGTCTGTACTATATATAGCATGCTTCTATTTCTGTTTAAAAAGGAGGTGCTGTGGGATTAATATCCAAAATAAATAAAGAACTTATACAACTCAACACCAAAAACACAAATAATCCAATTAAAAATGGGTGGAAGACCTGACTAGATACTTTTCCAAAGAAGACATACAGATGGCCTGTGTTAAGAAAGAAGACTTCAGGGGTGCCTGGGTGGCACAGCAGTTAGGCGTCTGCCTTCGGGTCAGGGCGTGATCCCGGCGTTATGGGATCGAGCCCCACATCAGGCTCCTCTGCTATGAGCCTGCTTCTTCCTCTCCCACTCCCCCTGCTTGTGTTCCCTCTCTCGCTGGCTGTCTCTATCTCTGTCAAATAAATAAATAAAATTTAAAAAAAGAAAAGAAAGAAGACTTCAAGGAACCTGGGTGGCTCAGTTGGTAAAGCGTCTGACTTTGGCTCAGGTCATGCTCTCAGAGTCCTGGGATTGAGCCCTACATTGGGCTCCATGTTCAGTGGGAAGTCTTCTTCTCAATCTCCCTTTGCCCCCTCCACACCATGTGTGTGGGCTTGCTCTCTCTCAAATAAAGAAATAAAATCTTTTAAAAAAATAAGACTTAGAAAGAAGAAAGATATCAAATCTATAACCTAGCATTCCACCTTAAGACAGTGGACAAAGAGCAAACTAAAACTACAGCAAGAAGAAGGAAGGAAATAATAAAGATAGAGTGAAAATTAATGAAATAGAGAATTTTTTTTTTAAAAAAGAGAAAAATCATTGAAACCAAAAGCTGGTTGTAAAGATCAATAAAATTGATATTTAACTAGAATGACAGAAAAAAAGAGAGAAGACTTAAATTATTAGAATCAGAAATGAAAAAAGTAACATTACTACCAATCTTACAGAAATCAAAAGGATTATAAAGGAATACAATGAACAACTGTACACCAACAAATGAAATAACTAAGGTTAAATGGACGGTTTCCTAGAAAAACACAAACTATTAAAACTGTCTCAAGAAAAATAGAGAATATAAATAAACCTGTGAGAAATGAAAAACTTGAATTCTTAATCAAAACACTACACACAAAGGAACGCCCAGGCCCTGATGGCTTCACTGCTGAATTCCATCAAATATTTAAGGAAAAATTAATACCAATTCTTTACAAATGCGTTCTCAAAATAGAAGAGGAAGAAACATTATAGAGAACAAACTGATGTTTACCAGAAAGGAGATGGGAGCAGGGATGGGTTAAAGAAGTGATGGAGATTAAGGAGCACATTTGTGATAAGCACTGGGTATTGTATGAAAGTGTTGAATCACTATATTGTACACCTGAAATTAATATTACACTATATGTTAACTAACCGGAATTTAAATAAGCACTGTAAAAAATCAATAGAAAATTACAGCCCAATATCTCTTATGAATATGGACACAAAAATTCTCAAGAAAATACTAGCAAACTGAGTCCAGCAACAAATAAAAAGAATTACATACACTGTGGGATCTAAAAACCAAACCAAACAAACAAACAACAAAGAGAGAAACAGACTCCGAAATATAAAGAACTAGCAGGAACTTCTGGCTGGCTCAGTTGGAAGAGCATTCAACTCTTGATCTCAGGGTTGAGAGTTCAAGCCCATGGTGGGTGAAGAGATTAGTTAAATAAATAAAATAAAATAAAATAAAATAAAATAAAATAAAAAACTGAGAACCATAAAGAACAAGCTGGCAGTTGTCAAAGGGGTAAGGGAGATGGGTGAAATGGGTGAAGGGGATTAAGAGATACAAACTTGAAAAAAAAAAAAAGAGGTACAAACTTCCAGTTATAAAATAAATAATTCACAGAAATGAAAAGCACAGCATAAGGAACAGTCAATAATACTGTAATATACTTATTGTGGTGAACATTTCATAATGTATATAATTTTTGAATCACTATGTTGTATACCTGAAAATGATTTAATATTAATATTAATTAATTAATGTTAATTAATATTAATAATATTAATATTATATATCAACAATGCTTCAATTAAAAATAATTATATATATGCAAAAAAAAGATGGTTTGCTTTTGTTCTTGTGTTGTTATACTTTCACCACAGTATTCCACAGAGGCCAATAAACTTTCTCTGTAAAGGAGGACAATGAATATTAAGCTTTGCAGACCATACAGTCTCTGGTGCGACTTCTCAAGCAACTCTGCAACAGGGTGAAAGCTGCCACAGACGATATGTAAGTGAATGGGTGTGGCTGTTACAATAAAACTTTATTTACAAAACAGACAATAGGCCAGATTTGCCCATCCCTGCTATGGAGAGTAATACAGTAGTCCTAAAATTTAAGAGTGTTCATGTTGTTTTGTAGACTCAACGAAACAGGCAATACCTCCAATGGAAATAACTTTCAGTACTTAATGTTGCATTGTAAATGTCATCTTTCATTATATTTTAGCATGGTCAAGCAGGTTCAGGCACCAAAATCAAAAGAAAAAAAAAGAATTATACACCATGATCAAGTGGGACTTATTCCAGGAACACAGGTTGTTTCAATATGCAAAACCAATTAATGGAATATATTTTTCATCATATCAATAGATTAAAAAGATAAAATGTACTTGGTCATCTCAATAGGTACAGAAAAAGCATTTGACCAATACCCTTTCATAACAAAAACTCTCAACAAACGAGGAATAAAAGGAAATTTTGTCAACCTGAGAAAGGGCATCTACGAAAACCCACAGCTAACATGGTACTTAATGGTAAAAGATTGGATGCTTTTCCCCTGACATTAGGAATGTCTGGGGACATTCTGACACGGATGACATTCTGACATGGATGTCTGCTCTCACCACATCTTTTCAGCACTGTGCTGGATGTTCTGGTCAGAGAAATTAGGGGGAAAAGGAAACAGAAATCATCCAGACCAGAAAAGAAGTAAAATTATCTCTGCTCACAGACGACATGATCTTGTATATAGAAAATCCTAAGGAATCCACAAAACAATTATTAGAACAATATGTTCAGCAAGGTTGCAGGATACAAAAATTAATATACAAAAATCAGGGTTTTTTTCACACTTGCAATGAAAAATCTGAAAATGAAATTAACAGTTCCATTCACAATAGCATCAGAAAGAATAAAATACTTAGGAATAAATTTAACAGAAGTACAAAATGTATGCTCTGAAAACTATAAAACGTTGAAAGAAATTGAAGATCTAAATAAAATAGAAAAATGTCCTATGTTCATAGTTTAGCAGATTTAACATTGTTTAGATGACAATACTCTCCAAAATGATTTACAGATTCAGTGTAATCCCTATCAGAATCCTAACTGTCTCTATTGAAAAAAAAAATTGACAAGCTGATCGTAAATTCATATGAAACTGTAAGGAACCCAGAATAGCCAAAACAATCTTGAAAAGGAAAAACAAAGTCGGAAGACTCACACTTTTCTGTTTCAAACTCAATACAAAGCAATAGTAATCAAGATAATGTGATTTTGGAACAAGGACAAACATACAGATCAACAGAATAGAACTGAAAGTCCAGAAATAAACCTTATATTTCTGGTCAACTGGTTTTCAACAAGGGTGCCAAGACCATTCAATGAGGGAAAAACATTCTTTTCAACAAATGGTGCTCAGACAAGTGGATAGACACATGCAAAAGAAGGAAACCCCTTACCTTACACCACATATAAAAATTAACTCAAAATAGGGGCACCTGGGTGGTGCATTTTGGTTAAGCCTCAGACTTCCGGTTTCAGTTCAGGTCACGATCTCAAGGTTGTGAGATCAAGCCCCATATGGGGCTCCACACTCAGTGGGGAGTCTGCTGGAGATTCTCTCTCCCTCTCTGTCTGCCCCTCCCCTCTGGCTCACTCTCTCTCAAATAAATAAATCTTAAAAAAAATTAAAAACTTTTGTGTGTCATAGGACACCATCAAGGAAATGAAGAAACAATCCACAGAATGAGAGAAAAAATTTAAAAATGTATTGTCTGATAAGGAATTGAATCCACTCGTGTACAAAAAATTCTTACACTCAATAATAAAAAGCCAATACAATTTAAAAAATGGACAAAGGATCTGAACAGATATTTCTCAAAGGAAGATGTATAAATGGCTAATAAGCACATGAAAAGATGCTTCACATCTTTAGTCATCAAGGAAATGCAAATCAAATCCACAATGAGATACCACTTCACACCCATTAAGATGACTAGAATCCAAGTCAAATAATAACAAGTGTTGATGAGGATATTAGAGAAACTATAATCCGCACACTCTGCTGGTGGGATTTTAAAATGATGCAGACACTTTGGAAAACAGTTTGGCAGTGTCTCAAATAATTAAACATAGGGTTACCATAAGACTCATTAATTCTACTCCAAGGGAAATGAAAACATATGTCCACACAAAAACTGGTACATAAATATTTAGAGCAGCATTATTCATAATATTCAAAAAGTGAGTACAACTCAAATGTCTATCAGTGGACAAATGGATAAACAAAAGTGATCTATCCATATAATGGGAAAATAATGGGGCTATAAAAAAGGAAAGGAAGGGGATGCCTGGCTGGCTCAGTCAGATGAGCATCTGACTCTTGATCTCGGGGTTTTGAGTTCAAGGCCCACATTGAGTGTAGAGATTACTTAAAAATAAAATCTTAAAAAAAAAAAAAAAGGAAAGGAAGTACTAATATGTGCCACAACTTGGATGAATCTTGAAATCATTATGCTAAGTAAAAAAGTTAGTCACAGAAGACCACATATTATATAATTCCATTCATACGAAAATCAGAATAGGGAAATCTACAAAGTCAGAAAGTAGATTAGCGGTTGATTAGGACTGAAGCAAGAAGGGTGGGGGTATAGGAGAGTGACAGCTAAAGGATACAGGGTTTCTTTTAAGGTGATGAGAAAATGTTCAAAAATTATGGTGGTGTTGCACCTATCTGTGAATATACTAAAAACCATTTAATTGCATACTTTAGATGCATGAATTATATTGTGTATGAATTGTATCTCAACAAAGCTTTTTTTAAAAAGAACAAGTAGTGAGGATTTATTTTTTTATTTTTATTTTTTGCATTTTTAATTTTTAATATTTTTATTTAATTTTTTTGCTTTGTCCCAACCATAATTTTTTAAATTTAAATTTTACTTAGTTAACATACAATGCAATATTTGTTTCTGGAGCAGAATTCAGTGATTCATCAATTACATACAAGAGCCAGTGCTCATCACAAAAAGTGCCCTCCTTAATACCTCCACCCAAAAGTATTAGAAGTAATAAGAAGAGAAGATAAAATTAAAATACCACCATTTGCAAACCCCAATGAGTTGACAGATCTAGCCATTAAGCATCAGTGGCTACCAACATCACAGAAAGAGACATTCAGACTTATGCCTCTCCTGACCCAAAAAGACAACACTGCCTATAATCTTGCCAAATAGATTGAACCTCAGACTAATCCACCCTCTGGACCCAGGTGCTAATTTGCACAAAATATAAAGGACAAAGAAACATGTTGAACTCCACTGCAAGTATGCAATCAAAAACTCAGACTTAGAAACTCAATGGTCTGGGTTCTTCAACAGATAAATTGTAAGAAAAATAAAGGGATAGAGGAAATTGCTGTAGTTTAAAAGAGATTTTAAAAACATCAGATCTTGGAGTGCCTGGGTGGCTCTGTCCGTTAAGTGTCTGCTTTCAGCTCAGGTCATGATCCCAGGGTCCTGGGATGGAGTCCTGCATTGGGCTCCTTGCTCAGAGGTGAGCTTGCTTCTCCCTCTATCCCTACCCCTGCTAGTGTTCTCTCTCTCTCTCTTGCAAAAATAAATAAAATTTATAAATAAATAAATACATATCAGATCTTATTTAAATAAAAAGGCAAGACTAGATTTAACAAATATACCACAGTAATGTAAGATTATGACGTTAGGAGAAGCAGAAATTGGGTGAGGGTTGTATGGGAACTCTCTGTACTATCTCTACAACTTTTCTATAAATGTAAAATTATTCCAAAATAAAAAGCATATTTATTTTTTTAAGATTTTATTTATTTATTTGAGAGAGAGTGAGTGAGAGAGAGAGAGAGAGAGAGAAAGAGAGCACAAGTGGAGGGGAGGGGCAGAGAGAGAGAGAGAGAGGGAGAAGCAGACTCCCTGCTGAGCAGGGAGCCTGATTCAGGGCTCAATCCCAGGACCCTGGGATCATGACCTGAGCCGAAGGCAGATGCTTAACTGACTGAGCCACCCAGGTGCCCTTAAAAAACCTACTTAAAAAAGAATGCCTGGGGAGGGTGGAGGAGAAAGTCTAAGGTGGACATAAAAATGATAATAATTAAGTGTTGGCAAGGATATGAAGAAATCGTAGTCCCTACATTCTGCTGGCGGGAATGTAAAACAGTACAGACACTGTGGAAACCAATCTGGCAGTTCCTCAAAGGATCAAACACAGAGTTGCCACAAGACACACAGTTCCAGCTCCCAGGTATAGACCCCAAAGAAATGAAGACACATGTCCACACTGAAACATGTACACGAATGTTCACATTATTCACCCTAGCCAAAAAGTGGAAACAATCAAGATGTCTATCAACTAAAGACTTGATAAATAAAATGTGATCTATCTATAGGATGGATATTATTCAGCCATAAAAAGAAATGAGATACTGATACATGCTACAACATGGATAACCCTTGAAAACAATATTCAGAGTGAGAGAAGTCAGTCCCCAAAAAACAGATCTTGCTTAATCTCATTTATATGAAAAGTCCAGAATAGGCAGATACATACAGAATGAAAGTAGCCTCATGGTTGCTAGGCCCGGAAGGCTTGACAGGAAAGGGAGAGTGACTGCCAATGGATAGAGTGTTTCTTTTTGGGATGATGAAAATGTTCTAAAATTGAATGTAGTGAAGTAGAGGAGTTAAGATGGCAGAGGAGTAGGAGACACCTTTTTCAGCCGGTCCCCGAGTCGAGCTGGATAGGTACCAGACCAGCCTAAACAACCACGGAACCAGCCTGAGACGCAGGAAGATGCATCTAGATCTCTACAAATGAACATCTCCAGCGCTGAGTATTGAGGTACGAAGCGGGGAGCCATGCAACCGTGCACAGATATCGGAAGATAAACGGAAGGGGGAGGGAGCCGCCGCGTTCGGGCGCCAGGAAGCGGTAGCCACTTGCACGGGGCAGCGGGCGGGCTCTCGGTGGGCACCCGCAAAACAGCAGACTGAGACCGTGAGCCGGGTGCGCGCGTCACTAGGCATCTCGCGGAACTCCGGAATCCTGGTGCGCTCACTGGATCCAGACTGAGGCCGGAGCTTCAGGAGCGCAGGGCGGCTAAGCGGCATTAAAAGCAAAAGGACCCGAAACGTGCGGCCCTGGAAGTGAGGAGCTGGGAGCGCCCGGTGTAAGCGTTATCCCGGGGCAGCTGCAGGTTGAAAGCAGCACCAACAGTAACAGAGTTAAAAATTAGCCCGAACATTAGTAGAGAACGGGCCGCCGGTCCTCTGTTCTGTGACAGAAGAGCTGAGGGTCGGCCGCTGCTGCTCTGACTCTCAGAAGAGGCACAGCAAACCGCCAGGAAAGCCACCAGAGAACAAAAGCCTGGAAATGCGGCTCAGAGAGTGCCATCCCCATCCTACGCAGGGGACATGGAGACTCTAACCAAACAGGGTTGCCTGAGTATCGGCGCGGCAGGCCCCTCCCCAGAAACACAGAAGGCAGGCTGAAAAATCAAGAAGCCCACAACCGAGCGCCTGGGTGGCGCAGTCATTGGCGCCTGTCTTCGGCTTAGGGAGGCGTGATCCCGGCGTTCCCGAGGAAGGGAGTCCCTCATCGGGCTCCTCCGCTGGGAAACCTGCTTCTTCCTCTCCCACTCCCCTGCTTCTGTTCCCTCTCTCGCTGGTTATGGCTGCCACATAAATAAATCGTAAATCTTTAAAAGATGAAGCCCACATCCTTTAAGATCCCTATAAAACAGGGGGCCGAAATACAGGACCCAGTCAATAATTGGAGAATCTGGACAACCCCGCAACCTCTCCTCATCAGAATGACAAGAAGAAGGAGCCCCCTGCCCAGCAAAGAAAAGACAGTGAGTCTGTGGCCTCTGCCACAGAAATAATGGATATGGATGTAACCAAAAGTATCAGAAATGGAATTCAGAGTAGCGATGGTCAAAATGATGAGTAGAATTGAAAAAACTATTAACGAAAAGGTTTGCAAGGAATAGAGAATCTAAGGACAGAAATGAGAGCGAATCTGACAGAAATTAAAAATTCTATGTGAGCCAAATGCAGGTAAGGCAAAACTAGAGGCTCTGACGGCCAGGGTCACAGAAGCAGAGGAACGGGTTAGTGAATTGGAGGATGGGTTAATAGAGGAAAAAATGAAAATAGAGAAGATGGTCTTAAAAAAATCACTTCTACGAATGTAGGTTACGGGAGATTACTGACTCAATGAAACAATCAATGTTTAGAATCATCGGCATCCCGAGGGGAGTGGAAAAACAGGAGTCTAGAAGAGATATTTGAACAAATTGTAGCTGAAAACTTCCCTAATCTAGTGAAACAAACATTCGTGTACAAGAGGCAGAGAGGACCCCTCCCAAGCTCAATCCGCGACAAACCTACGCCACGTCACGTCATGGTACGAATTACCGCAAATATTAGATCCAAGGATACAGTAGCGGCCAGGGCAAAGAAATTTCTCATGTGTACCAAGGCAAAGGCATCAGAATTCGTCAAGACCTGTCTACACAGACCTGGAATGAGGAGAGAAAGGGTTGGGGGAGCATATTTAAAGCTCTTTCAGAGAGAAAAACATGCAGCCAAGGATCCTTTATCAGCAAGGCTGTCATTCAGAATTGATGGAGAAATAAAGACATTTCAAAATCACCAGTCACTAACCAATTTTGTAACCATGAAACCAGCCCTACAGGAGATATTAAGAGTTCTATAAAAGTAAAAAGGCCCCAAGAGTGATACAAGAACAGAAAGTCACAGCCAATACAAACAAAGACTTTACTGGCAACATGGCACATCATTAAAATCATATATCTCGTACTCAGTCTTAATGTGAATGGCTTAAATTCTCCCATAACGCCACAGGGTTGCAGATTGGATAAAAAGGAAATGACCCATCCATTTGCTGTCCAAGAGACTCATTCGAACCCAAAGATGCATTCAGACTGAGAGTGGGGATGGTACACATCTTTCAAGCAAATGGACCTCAAAAAAGCTGGGGTAGCAATTCTCATATCAGATAAATTGGATTTTAAAAAAAAAAAAAAAAAAAAAAAAAAAAAAAAAAAAAAAAAAAAAAACTACAGACTATAGTTAGAGATGCAGAAAGGGCTATATTATTCTTAAGGGGAAGTATTCAACAAGTGGATATGACAATTATAGTATATATGCCCCCAACAGGAGCAGCTTAAGATACACAAGCCAACTCTTAACCAGAATAAAGAGACATATAATAAAAATACATTAATAGTAGGGGACCTCAACACTCCACTATCCAGAAATAGACAGAGAACACCCTGGCAAAAACTAAGCAAAGAATCAAAGGCTTTGAATGCCATACTCGACAAGTTGGACCTCATAGATATATATAGAACACTACACCCCAGAACCAAAAGAATACTCATTCTATTCTAATACTTATGGAACATTCTCAAGAATAGACCATGTTCTGGGACACAAAACAGGTCTCAACCGATGCCAAAAGATTGAAATTATCCCTGCATATTCTCCAGACCACAACGCTCTGAAATTGGAACTCAACCACAAGGAAAAATTTGGAAGAAACTCAAACTAAGAACCATCCTGCTCAGGAATGACTCAGATAAACTAGGAAATCAAAAATCAAATTAAACAATTTACGGAGACTAATAAAAAAAAGAGAATGAAAATACAACAGTCCAAAACCTGGGATACTGCAAAGAGCCAGTCCTAAAGGGGGAAATACATAGCCATCAAGCCTCACTCAAAAGAATGAAAAATCTAAAATGCAGTTTTTATATTCTCACCTCAGAAAGCTGGAACAGCAACAGAGACAGGCCTAATCCTTACGAGGAAGCAGTTGACCAAAATTAGAGCTGAAATCAATCAGAAAAGCAAGAAACCAGAAGTACAGTAGAGCAGATCAACAGACTAGAAGCTGGTTCTTTGAGAGAATCAATAAAATTGACAGACCACTGGCAACACTTATCCAAAAAGAAAGAAAGGACGAATTATTAAAATTATGAATGAAAAGAGGAGAGGTCCACGACAAACACCATTGAAATTGGAAGGATTATTAGAAATTTTTATCAACAGCTATATGCCAATAGCTGGCAATCTGGAAGAGATGGAATCCTTCCTGGAAACCTATAAACTACCAAGGTGAAACCGGAAGAAATTGATTTCTTAAACAGGCCAATTAATTATGAAGAATTGAGTCAGTGATAAACAACCCTTCCAAATAACAAAACTCCAGGCCGGATGGTTTTCCTGGGGAGAATTCTACCAAACATTCAAAAGAAGAAATAATACCTGTTCTCCTAAAGCTATTTCAAAAAAATAGAAACAGAAGGAAAGCTACCAAACTCATTCTATGAGGCCAATATTACCTTGATCCCCAAACCAGGCAAAAAGACCCCTCAAAAGGAGAATTACAGACCGATTTCCTAATGAATATGGGCGCAAAATCCTCAATAAGATACTTGCTAATAAGATCAACAGTACGTACAAAAGGATTATCCCATCACGATCAAGTGGGATTCATACCTGGGATACAGCGTGGTTCAATATTCGCAAATCCAAGTCAGTGATGATACATCATATCAACAAGAAAAGACTCGAGAACCATATGATCCTCTCAATCGATGCCAAAAGCATTTGACAAAATACAGCATCCTTTCCTGATTAAAACCCTTTAGAGTGTAGGAATAGAAGGTACATTTCTCAATCTCATAAAGAAGCCCTATGCAAATATATTATTATTCTCAATGGGAGAAAAGCTGGGAAGCCTTTCCATAAGATCAGGAAGTCGACAAGGATGCCCACTCTTGCCACTACTATTCAACATAGTACTAAGAAATTCCTTGCAACAGCAATCAGGCGACAAAAAGGGATCAAAGGTATTCAAAATCGACGAAGAAGTCAAAATGTCTCTCTTCGCAGATGACATGATACTCTATATGGAAAACCCAAAAGCCACTCCCAAACTATTAGAAGTTATAGAGCAATTCAAGCATTAGGCAGGGATACAAAATCAATGCTCGAAATCAGTTGCATTTTCTATTGCAATAACGGAGCCGAAGAAAGAGAAATTAGGGAATCCATCCCATTTACAAACCTTTTAAAAACCATACATTACCTTGGAATTTGTAACCAGAGACGTAAGGACCTATATTCTAGAAACTATAAATCACTCTTTAAAGACATTAGGAAGACATAAAAAGATGGAAAGATATTCCATGCTCATGGATCGGAAGAATTAACATGATTAAAATGTCCATGCTACCCAGAAATCTACACTTTCAATGCTATCCCGATCAAAATACCGAGGACATTTTTCAAAGAACTGAACAAATAGTCCTTTAATTTGTGGCAAACAGAAAGAGGACCCAAATCTCCAAAGGAACTGTTTAAAAAGGAAAAAAGAGAGAAAGAGAGAGAAAAAAAAAAAACAAAGCTGGGGGGCATCCTGATGCACGGTTTGAAACTGTACTACAAGCTGTGATCACAGGCAGCATGGTACTGGCACAAAAACAGACACATAGACCAAGCAGGAACAGAATAGAGAGCCCAGAAATGGACCCTCGGCTCTTTGAGTAGCTAAATCTTTGATAAAAGCAGGAAAAAAGCATCCGATTGGGAAAAAGACAGTCTCTTCAATAAATGGTGCTGGGAAAATTGGACAGGTACATGCAAAAAAAAGAATGAAACTTGACCACTATCTCACACCATACACAAAAATAAACTCCAAATGGATGAAAGACCTCGATGTGAGACAGGAGGAATCCATCAAAATTCTAAAGGAGAACATAGGCACAGCAACCTCTACGACATCGGCCAAAGCAGCACTTTTTCATGACACATCCCCCAAAAGGCAAGAGAAACAAAAGATAAAATGAATTTATGGGACTTCATCAAGATTAAAAGTTTCTAAACAGCCAAGGGAAACAGTCAAGAAAAACTAAAGAGGCAGCCAAGAATGGGAGAATATATTTGCAAATGACACTACAGATAAAGGACTGGTATCAAGATCTACAAAGAACTTCTCAAACTCAATCACGAGAAACAAATAAAAACAGAATCAAAAAAATGGGCAGAAGATATGAACAGATACTTTTCAATGAGAAGACATACAAATGGCTAACAGACACATGAAAAAATGTTCAAAATCATTAGCCATCAAGGAAATTCAAATCAAAACCACACTGAGATCCACCTTAGCCAGTTAGAATGGCAAAAATAGACAAGAGCAAGAAACAACAATTGTTGGAGAGGATGTGGAGAAAGGGGATCCCTCCTACATTGTTGGAATTGGGAAGTAAGTGGTGACAGACCACTCTCTGGAAAACCGTGTGGAGGTCCCTTAAAAGTTAAAAATTGAGCTACCCTATGATCCAGCCATTCTACTACTGGGTGTTTACCCCAAAGATACAGGCGTAGTGAAGAGAAGGGCCATATGCACCCCAATGTTCATAGCAGCAATGTCCACAATAGCTAATCGTGGAAGGAGCCGAGAGATGCCCTGCAACAGCTGACTGGATTAAGAAGTTGTGGTCCATATAAACAATGGAATCTTACTCAGCAAACAGAAAGAATGAGTTCTCAACATTTGCTACAACATGGACGGCACTGGAGGAGATAATGCTAGTGAAATAAGTCAAGCAGAAAAGACAACTTTATCATATGATTTCTCTCATCTATGGAACATAAGAACTAGAATGTCAGTAGGGGAAGAAAGGGATAAAGAAAGGGGTAATCAGAAGGGGAATGAAACATGAGAGACTATGGACTATGAGACAAACTGAGGGCTACAGAGGGGGAGGTCGGGGGAATGGGATAGACCGGTGATGGGTAGTAAGGAGGGCACATATTGCATGGTGCACTGGGTGTTATACACAACAAATGAATCATCAAACTTTACATCGAAAACCGGGGATGTACTGTATGGTGACTAACATAATATAATAAAAAATCATTATTAAATAAAAAAAAAAAGAGAGAGAAGGGCCATATGCACCCCAATGTTCATAGCAGCAATGTCCACAATAGCTAAATCGTGGAAGGAGCCGAGATGCCCTGCAACAGATGACTGGATTAAGAAGTTGTGGTCCATATATACAATGGAATATTACTCCGCTATCAGAAAGAACGAGTTCTCAACGTTTGCTACAACATGGACGGCACTGGAGGAGATAATGCTAAGTGAAATAAGTCAAGCAGAAGAGAACCAACTACTCATATGATTTCTCTCATCTGTAAGAACATAAGAACTAGGATGATCGGTAGGGGAAGAAAGGGATAAAGAAAGGGGGGGTAATCAGAAGGGGGAATGAAACATGAGAGACTATGGACTATGAGAAACAAACTGAGGGCCACAGAGGGGAGGGGGGTGGGGGAATGGGATAGACCGGTGATGGGTAGTAAGGAGGGCATGTATTGCATGGTGCACTGGGTGTTATACACAACTAATGAATCATCGAGCCTTACATCGGAAACCGGGGATGTACTGTATGGTGACTAACATAATATAATAAAAAATCATTAAAAAAATAAAATTGAATGTAGTGATGATTGTACAACTTTGTGAATATACTAAAAACCACTGAATTGTACAATTTAAATGGGTGATTTTTATGGTATGTGAATCATATCTCAAAAAAGCTATCATTTTAAAAAGGCTTGGTTAAACTAAGTGCATGTACTTAGAGAAGTAGATAAAACTATAAAGAAATGAAAGGAACTGAATATAATAAAAGTCAACATCATGGTCACTTATGGGATAAGGGAGAGCGATATAATTGGAATAGGGCACATAGAGAGTCTTTGGAGGGGCAGCAAAGTTCTATTTTTTAATTCAAGTATAATTAATATGAAGTGTTATATTACTTTCAAGCATATATGATTCACCGATTCTATGCACTACTCATTGCTTATCGTGATAAATGTTTCTTAATCCCCCTCACCTATTTAACCCATCCCTGCCCCACAAAATTCTATTTTTTGATCTAGCAGTGAAGCTATACAGTCATTGCGTGAGCTTTTTTGTATCTGTGTGTTGCTTTACAATAACAGGATTTTTTTAAAAAAACATGCACTAGCAAATTTATTTCAAACATAATGTGAAGTCTCATAGAATCCAAATTTACCATGTACAAGTTATCAATTTTGTCTCTGTGGATAAGAGATTATATCTGTTCCCAAACAACTTATCTTTCAGTAGGAAGTGTTTTTTTAAAAGAACTAGAACTAGGCCATATTAAATATTAACTGACACAAAATTTATAAATAATGAACAAGACGGTTTAGAAGGAGATATGATTTGGGGGCAAGGATTGGAAAACAGGGGGAACATCAGAAAAGGAACTTAAGCTCTATCATGAAGAGAGGGTAAAAGTGGGACATAGATCTTATGGAGGCTACATTGAGCATTTACTATACTCTAATCTTCTTCATTCATTAAATCATTTGATTCTCACAACAAACCGATGAAACTGGTTCTATTATTATTTTCATTATACAGATAAAGTAACGGAGGCACAGAGATGGTCTGTGTGAGGCATCAGTGGTAAGTACAGTTGAGAAGGTACTCTGGGGTGACTTGGGGCAAATGAGTTTTCCTTTCTGTACCTTAGTATCCTCTTATTTTAAATGGGGATGATGGGGAGATGGGCAAAATGGGTGAAGGGGAGTGAGAAATACAGACTTCCAGTCACAGAAAGAATGTGTCATGGGAAAAAAAGGTACAACATAGGGGATATATCAATGATACTATAATAGCATTGTAGGGCGACAAATGGTAACTACATTTGTAATGATCATAGCATAATGTAAAAAAAGATGTCGAATCGTTATGTTGTACACCTGAAACTAATGTAATACTGTGTGTCAACTATTTTCAAATTAAAAATTTTTGTTTAAATATTTAGCATTACTTCTTTATTTTTCTAAAAAAGATTTTACTTATTTATTTGACAGAGAGAGAGAGAGAGCACAAGTAGGGGGAGAGGCAGAAGGAGAGGGAGAAGCAGGCTCTCCTCTGAGCAGGGAACCCAGTGTGGGGCTTGATCCCAGGACCCTGAGATCATGACCTGAGCCAAAGGCAGATGCTTAACCGACTGAGCCGCCCAGGCACCCCTCAAATTAAAAAAATTTAATAAAATAACTGAATTATCATAATAAAATGAAATAAAATGGGGGTGATAATAATAGCAGCACCTTATAGGGTTGTGAAAATTAAATGATTTAATGCATGTAAAGTATTTAGAACAGTTTCTGGCATGAAGCAAATACTCACTGAAGTTAGATATTGTAAAAACAGAATAATGGCTTCTAGGAAAAGTGCGTGAGAATTATCCACCATCGCCCCATTTCTTGTGTTAAGTTGGACCACTTGGTCCCTTTATGTACTCAGGATTTGCTATTTGTATAGAAGATTGCAGTTTCATATGCTGTTTCTACAGTTTCACAATAGACTGAGACTATGCTACTTTTTAAGGCATCTAGAACAGCACAACTTAAAAATTATTTGCCAGACTTTGTAAAGAGGGTGCCATATTCCAGAAAATAGGAAACTTGGCAGTTCCTATGGTAACACTGGCAGAGTGAGGTAAATGATTTTTAAATCTTTGCAGAATGTAGAAACTAAAGATAAGCAGAGGAGACAATTCTGCCAAGGGTGGGGTACAGCTTAAAGCAAGCATGGATACAGCCTGAAAGATGTCTGCAAAGATCACCTGGAGTTGGAGCCCCTCTGCAGTACAGAACAAACATGGTAACATCATTATGTAGCAGGGCAGGTGCCTAGAGGGTCTCTCTTTTTTTTAGAGGCATCTCTTTCTTATTCCTTTTTTTTTTTTTTTTTAAGATTTTATTTATTTGACAGAGAGAGAGACACAGCCAGCGAGAGAGGGAACACAGACAGGGGGAGTGGGAGAGGAAGAAGCAGGCTCCCAGCGGAGGAGCCTGATGTGGGGCTCGATTCCAGGACCCCAGGATCACGCCCTGAGCCTAAGGCAGATGTTTAACGACTGAGCCACCCAGGTGCCCCCCCTTTCTTATTCCTAACCCACAAGCAGAAGGCAGAGGGTATCACAAGTTGGGGTGACAGATACACAAAGGGAAAAAAGAGATGACCAGGAAAAGCCAGACAGGATCCCAAAATATACATACTTTCCATAAGAGGTATCTTTTAATACTAATTCTGGAGCTCTATACCAGCGTGTGGCCACATAGTCCGTATAAATGCCCCCAGGAGCTGCTAGAGTTCGTGCAAAACCAAAATCACAGAGCTTAGTAATTCCTGACTGGGATACTAAAATATTCTCAGGTTTTATATCTCGATGAATGATCTAAAAACAAACAGAAGATTAAATACATTAAAATGAGATTTCATTATCTAGAGGATCATTCAAAAATTATACTGAGAAAACCTAGCTAATTAAAACAGTAAAGCTATTTTCTTATCACATGCTATTTTCTTATCACATGCAAAGGATTAACTACACAAGGCAAAAGCTAAATAGTTACATGTTTTCAATTCTTGCCCCATCCATCATCTCAAAATAAAATGAAGCCGGGGTGCCTGGGTGGCTTAGTCGTTTGAGCCTTCAACTCTTGATTTTGGCTCAGGTCACGATCTCAGGGTCTTGGAATCAAGCCCTGCATCAGGCTCCATGCTCAGCCCAGAGTCTGTCCCTCTCCCTCTTCTCTGCTCACACCCCCCCCCCCCCGTGCTCTCTTGCTTTCTCTCTCTCTCAAATAAACAAAATCTTTTTTTTTTTAAATGAAATGAAGCCAAGAAAACAGACATAATACTGAAAAGGTAAATCACATTCCCAAAAAGAAAAGTAACCAAAAGAACTTAATGAAAAACAGGTTATTTCCTTTAACCTCATGTCATTCTAGATACAACTAATTGCCCTTTCTTTCATTCCTTCACAGCTAAACCTCTTGAAGATATTATCTTTACTAAATCTTCTCTTTCTCACCACTCATTCACTCCTTAAAGTAATATAATCTTTCTTTTGCTTCTATATTCCATTAGACGGCCACAACCACAGTCATCATGAACTTCATTGTTGCTGTATCCAATTACATCCCTCAATATACACATCTGACTTGTTAACTTAGTGTAAAAATTTTGCCAACTACTCCTCCCTTCCCGATTTCAGGGACCTAAAATTCTCCCAGTCCCTTCTATTTCTGTGGCATTTCCTCTTTTTCTCTTTGTCTCTTAAAAGTAGGTTTCTGGTCTCAGGATTTCTTTTCTCATACATCATGTTCCCTGGGTAATCACATTTACTCATTTGGTTTTTTTTTTTTTTTTTTTTTACCACTTTCTTCATTTGTTATGGGGAAACCATACTCTCTTGGCTTTCTTTTCACCTATTGGCTGCTCCATCTCAATCTCATCTACTCTTCTACCTTTAGTAACTAACAATATACTGATGATTTCCAAATTTCTATCTCTAATCAAGATAATACTCCTGATTTCCACAAGGAGTGGAAGTCCACAAGAAGTCCAACAAAGCTGACCCAGACACCCCTTAAACTTAGCAATTCCGAAACTGAATGCATATTCTCCCCTAAACCTATTTGTTCTCAACAGTCCTTTAGCTCCTTTAGAGGATGGATCAAACATTGACCCCATGGCTTAAGCCAGAAACCGAGGTAACCTTCTCCTTCAGCTCCCATACATACTTTTGTCCCTAGTTCAAGTTCCCTCAACTCTCTCACCAAAATTACTGCATTGCCAACTGGTCTCCCTGAATTCATTCTGATCCCCTCCAACCCACTGTCCACAAAAGGAAGTCACAATACTATTTTACAATCACATGTGTGTGGCACCAGCCTGGCTCAGTTGGAAGAGCATGTGACTCTTGATCTCGGGATCATGGGTTTGAGCCCTACACTGTTTGTAGTGGTTACTAAAAAAAAAAAAAAAAATTAAAACTAAAAAAAATCACATGTGTGATCATGTCACTTCCCGGCTTAACATCCTTCAAGGATTCCCCATCCCATAGGACAAATTTGAAACTCCCGAAAATGGTTTATAAGGCCTTGTAGAATTTGGCCCTTGCTCACTTTCTCAACTTCCCTTTCCTAGCCTATAGGATATTTCCCAATTTTCCAAGGTTTGTCTCACCTCTGTGCATTTGCTGATGTTTTTCCAACTGCCTAGAACACTTTGCCTGACCAACTATTTCTTTAGATCTTAGCTTAGGTATTTATATTAGATGTTCCTCGTATATGGTCTCACATCGTTCTGCACTTCCCCCATCACATTATTTGTCATGCCACATTATTAATTGTCTGTTTACTTGTTTGTAACTCCCACTAGACTGAAAGCTCCACAAGGGCAAGATGTATGTCTGTCTTGTTCAAGCTATATCCCTAGTGACCAATACAGTGCCTAAAACAAAGAAAGCGTTTAAAAATTTTATGAAATGTGTCAGCACAAGTGAAAATATCTCAGTGACAGAAATCTAGGACCTTTCCTTGTTTATACAACTTACTTATATAAGTCTTTTGGATTGGCTCTTGTTCTGCCTCAGTCTCCCTCCATAAATGGCCAAAAAATTAACTTGGGGTAATGTGCCACCTTAAGGGTGCCATCCATAAAACTATATTAATCTTTCTTTATTTCTACAACTTTTATTGAATGGCTACTATATGCCAGGCACTATACCAATATCTAAAGATATAACATGAGCAAACACTGACATAGAAAAGCAAATCAAGATACCATTCACAAATTCTGCCCACCACATATCCATTGTCCTCCTCCTCAGTCCTTTAAACACAGGCAGAAAGATCCATCCAGTTGATACCCTAATATTTTCATTCTTTTCCACAACTAACACCATGACTATATATGGAATTTTGTTATCCTTGAGAACCAAGCACTTTCCAAAGCCCAACTTTTAAAACTCTATGCTTGACTACATCCTCCTTGGTCTTCCACTATCACACTATGACCTCCATAGAGACAATATTTCTTTCCCTTTGTTTAGGTCTTTAATTTCTCTTAATGTTTAGTAGTTTTCAGTTTATAGGTCTCATACATCTTTTGTCAGATTCTCCCTAAGTATTTCTTATATTTAAAGCTGTTTAATGGTGGTTTTTTTGGTTTTGTTTTTTTTGGGGGGGGGCACCTGGGTGGCTCAGTCAGTTAAGTGTCCCACTCTTAGTTTTGGCTCAGGTCATGATCTCAAGGTCATGGGATCAAGCTCTCTCCCTCCCTCCCCCTCTACTCCTCCCCTCCCATATGCACACACATTCTCTCTCTCTCCCTCAAATAAATCTTTAAAAAAAAAAGAGAAAGATTTTATTTTTAAGTAGTCTTTTCATTCAACCTGGAGCTTGAACTCAGAACCCTAAGATCAAGAATCACATGCTCTAGGGGCGCCTGGGTGGCACAGCGGTTAAGCGTCTGCCTTCGGCTCAGGGCGTGATCCCGGCGTTATGGGATCGAGCCCCACATCAGGCTCCTCCGCTATGAGCCTGCTTCTTCCTCTCCCACTCCCCCTGCTTGTGTTCCCTCTCTCGCTGGCTGTCTCTATCCTGTCGAATAAATAAATAAAATCTTAAAAAAAAAAAAAAAAGAATCACATGCTCTATTGACTGAGCCACCCAAGTGCCCTGTTTAATGGTATTTTTTATTTCTTTTTTTTTAAAGATTTTATTTATTTATTTGACAGAAAGAGAGCACGAGCAGGGGGAGGGCCGCAAAGAGGGAGAAACAAGATCCCCACTGAGCAGGGACCCTGACATGGAGCTTGATCCCAGGACCCCAGGATCACGACCTGAGCTGAAGGCAGATGATTAACCAACTGAGCTACCCAGGTGCCCCTAATTTCAATTTCTGATTGTTGATTGCCAGTATATAAAAATACAATTAATTTTGATACACAGATCTTACATCCCACAACCTTGACAAACTTACAAATTAGTTCTGTTTTGTTGCAGATTCCATAGGATTTTTTAAAGATTTTATTTATTTATTTGACAGAGAGAGACAGCCAGCAAGAGAGGGAACAGAAGCAGGGGGAGTGGGAGAGGAAGAAGCAGGCTCCCAGCAGGGAGCCCGATGCGGGGCTGGATCCCAGGACCCTGGGATCACTCCCTGAGCCGAAAGCAGACACTTAATGACTGAGCCACCCAGGCGCCCCTCCATAGAATTTTCTACATAGATGATCATATCATCTGTAAATAAAGACATTTTTACTTCCCAAAAAGAAAAAGTACCATTTCACACCCACTGGAATTGCCACAACCAAAATGACAATAAACAAATACTGGGGAGGAAGTGGAAAACTGGAATGCATTGTTAGTGGGGATGTAAAATGATACAGCAACTTTGGAAAACAGTTTGGCAGTTCTTTAAAAAGTTAAAACATAAACCATATGATCCATACGGTTTTTTTTGTTTTTTTTTTTTAACGAAAGCTCCACACCCAACATGCAGCTTGAACTCATGAACCCTAAGATCAACAGTCACGTGTTCTACCGATGGAGCCAGCCGGTCACTCCTACCCATACAGTATTTTTTAAAAAAGATTTATTATATATTTGAGACAGAGTACGCCTGCAAGAGCTCACAAGTGGGGGGAGAAGCAGAGGGAGAGAATCTTCAAGCAGACTCCCCACTGAGCTCCAAGCCCCATGGGGGTGGGGGTGGGGTGCCTTCTTGATCTCCAGACCCATGAGATATGACCTAAGCCAAAACCAAGACCTGGATGTTGAACTGACTGAGCCACTCACGCACTGCCCCCAACCCCCCAACCCCCAGTATTCTTAATTCGCCTTATTTTACTTCCCTCTCCCTAGCTTCTGGGACTTTGTAAACCAACAGTCCCCAAAATCATAGGAAAACCAGTAGCCTAGCAGCCACCGGAGAAAGTGGAACAGGTTATATCTCCTCCAAAGCCCCATTCCCAGGTAACTATCATTATTTGACCTGTCTGACAAGTCACTGGAAAATCCCACTAGAAGCCTTGTCTTTTTTTGACCAAAGGCAGAGCTTGCCTAGTGCATAGAGCTTTTCTCCTGGGGTCTTGGTCAGAAATAACTAACAGCCACTTTATAACATTATAGCCACCTGAGGTAGCTGTAACAATTAGGACAAACAACAAGTTGGCCAAAATACTTAAAAAGATAGATTGGGAGTAAGATGTCCATAACGGGTTTGAAAAGCTTCAACATAGGGGTGCCTGGGTGGCTCAGTCAATTAAGTGTCTACCTTCGGCTCAGGTCATGATTCCAGGGTCCTGGAGCAAGCCCTGCATTAGGCTCCCTGCTCAGCGGGAAGCCTTCTTCCTCTCCCTCAGCGGCTCCCCCTGCTTGTGCTTGCTTTCTCCCTCCCCCCACTCTCTGTGTCAAATAAATATATAAAATATTAAAAAAAAAAAAAGGGAACGAAAGAGAAAGGCTTCAACAAATTCCTGAGAATCCAAACAGCCACATGCAGAGCTATGCACATGCCCAGGAAAGACTGGAGATGGTATGAAAGCTCTTACCTGTGGATTAGTTTGAGGCTCTGAGCAAGCAAGAAGGTAAGATCAAGTGAGAGTCGCAAACTGCCTGCCTGAACACTGAGGCATGTCCCAACACACTGAAAGAGCCCCTCAGTAAAAAAGGCTGAGAGATTTCTTGGTTTCAAGCATTTAAGGAAATCTCTGCCTAATCATTAGCTAACCTCTAAGCCAAATGAGCAGAGATTTCAGTGGTCACACATGAGGAAGAATACACATTTTGCAGAATTAGTTCAGTAAAGTAACTAAACAGCCACAACAACAAACTCTGAGAAATGGCAAATTCTGATTTCCAGAGTTTTCACATTATGTTATTTTAAATTCCAGTTTTCAACAAAAAATTATAAATTTCCAAAAAAGGTATCTCTAAATCTCTAAAAAGGATCTCTAAAGGTATCTCTAAAATCTCTTAAAAAGATATGCAAAGAAACAAGTATGGCCCATATATGGAGAGAAAAGCAGTCCATAAGAAATCTTCCCTGGGGTGCCTGGATGGGTCAGTCAGTTGAGCATCAGACTCTTGGTTTCTCAGGTCATGATCTCATGGGTCTTGGGATTAAGCCCTGCATAGGGCTCCATACTCAGTGGGGAGTCTGCTTGAAGATTCTCTCCCTCCCCTCACTCTCTCTCTCTCTCTCACTCTGTCTCTCTAAAATAAATAAATCTTTTTTTAGCATTTTTTTTAAGATTTTGTTTATGTATTTGACACAGAGAGAGAGAGAGAGAGAGAGTACAAGCATGGGGAGAGGCAAGCAGAGGGAGAGGGAGCAGCAGTCTCCTTGCTGAGCAAGGAGCCCGATGTGGGGTTCGATCCCAGGACCCTGAGATCATGACCTTAGCCGAAGGCAGATGCTTAACCAACTGAGCCACCCAGGCACCCCTAACATAAATGAATCTAGAAAGAAAGAAAGAAAGAAAGAAAGAAAGAAAGAAAGAAAGAAAGAAAGAAAGAAAGGAAGGAAGGAAGGAAGGAAGGAAGAAAGAGTGAATCTTCCCTGAAGAAGCTCAGATATTGAATTTGCTGTAGACAATAATCAACTATTTTAAATATGTTCTAAGCTAGGGGTGCCTGGCTGGGTCAGTCAGTAGTGTGCATGACTCTTGATCTCTGGGTTGTGGGTTTAAGCCCCACATTGGGTGTAGAGATTACTAAAAAAATAAATAAATAAAACTTTAAAAAAATGTTCCAAGCTAAAGGAAACAATGTCTAAAGAACTAAAGAAAAGTATGAACACAATGTCTCATCAAATAAGGAATATCCTGAGTGCCTGGGTGGCTCAGTTGGTTAAGCATCCGACTCTTTGTTTCAGCTCAGGTCATGATCTTAAGGTTGTGGGGAGCTCTGCACTCAGTAGGGAGTCTGCTGGAGAGTCTCTCTGTCCTTTTCCCTCTACCCCTTCTCCCACTCATGCTCTCACTCTCTCTCTTTTATAATATATATGTATAATATATAATATATATAAATATATAATATGATTTTTAAAAATTAAAAATAAAAAATACCCATAAAAAGAAAGAAATTATTAAAAAGAACTAAATAGGGATGGCTGGGTGGCTCAGTCAGTTAAGCATCTGCCTTTGGCTCAGGTCATGATCCCAGGGTTCTAGGATCAAGTCCCGCATCAGACTCCTTGCTCAGTGGGGAACCTGTTTCTCCCTCTGCCTGCTCTGCCTGCTGCTCCCCCTGCTTGTGTACTCTCTCTCTCTCTCTGACAAATAAATAAATAAAATATTAATAAATAAATAAATAAACAAAAATAAAAAGAACTACATACAAAAGAACATGATCAAGAACACAAAAAGGCAACCCACAGGAGAAAATACTTGCAAATTCTGTATCTGTTAAGCATCTAATATTCAAATACATAAAGTACAACTCAACAATAAAAAGACAAGTAACCCAGTTTAAAAATGAGCAAAGGACTTGAATAGACATTTCTTCAAAGAAGATATACAAATATGAATTTGCCAGCCCTGAAGTTTTCATTTTAATGGAATTTATACTGTGTGATTTTTACATCTGAATTTCTTCATTTAACACGATGTTTTCAAGGTTCATTCATGGTGAGGCATATATCAGTACTTCATTCCTTTTTATGGCTGAATACATTTCATTGTATGTATATACCTCATTTGTTTATCCATTCATCAGACTGATATATAATTGAGTTGTTTCCATTTTTTGGCTATTATGAATAATGCTGCTATGAATATTCTTGTGCAAATTTTCATGTGAACACATGTTTTCAATTCTCTCATGTAGATACCTAGAACTAGAATTGCTAGGTCATATGGTAGTTCTATATTTAACTTTTTGAGTAACTGCCAAACTGTTTTCCATACCATCTGCACCATTTTACATTACCACCAGCAGTGTATGACCGTTCCAATTTCTCTACTTCCTCGCCAATATTCGTCATCGTCTGCTTTTTAAATTACAGCCAGCCTGGTGGGCGTGAAGTGATTTCTCATTGTAATTTTGATTTGTATTTTCATAATGACTAATGATATCGAGCATCGTTTCATGTGCTATCAGCCATTTATATATTTTGTTTGGAGAAATGTCTACTCAAATCCTTTGCCCATATTTAAATTGGGTTGTCTTTTTACTCTTGAGTTGTATTTTACATATCTTGGATACTTATCAGATATATGATTTGCAAATATTTTCTTTCATTCTGTGAACTTTTTACTTTCTTGATAGTGTCCTTTGATGTACAAAAGTTTTTAATTTTGATGAAGTCAAATTTGTCTACTTTTTTCTTTGATTACTTTTGCTTTTGATGTTATATCTAAAGAACTATTACCTAGGGATGCCTGGCTGGCTCAGTCAGAGGAGCATGCAGCTCTTCGTCTCAACGTAGGTTCAAGCCCCACGTTGGGTGTAGAGATTACTTAACAGGGAGCCTGACATGGGGCTTCATCCTGGGATCCTGGGATCACAACTCAAGCTGAAGGCAGATGCTTAACCGACTGTGCCACACAGGTGCCCCCATGAATATGAACTTTAGGACAGAAATTGAGACGTTTACCAATTTTAAGCACAAGGTCTGTATGTGGGTAAAAGCTGGAGGGGAATACAAAGAAATGAGAGTAGTTTTTGTTGGTGTGATAGGCTCAGATCATGATCTGGGAGTCCTGGGATCAAGCCCCACATCAGGCTCCCTGCTCAGCGGGGAGTCTGCTTCTGCCTCTCCCTCTGCTGCTCCACCTGCTTGTGCTCTCTCATTGTCTCTAATAAATAAAATCTTCAAAAGTTTTTTTAATCTGATTTATAATACCTCTGCTTTTGTAGCCCTATATGCTTGAAGGTAAACACTCATCTGAGGCAAGAACTCAAATTTCCATATCATCTAACAGCCTCAGAGAACCTGGTTCTAAATCACCTAGAACTTTGATTTGATAAACTTTCCAGTTGGAAAATTATACAATTAAACACTAATGTGTATATGAAAAAATAAGCCAGTAGCTTCTAGAAAGAGGCTGAATAAGGATGTTTGAAGTAGACCAAAAAACTGGGAATTCCCTTTATGCCCTAAAAACCAAATGGAAATTGCAGTCCTTGATTGGATCTTAATCTTAATAAATCATTTGTAAAAGATATTTTAGGAACAACTGGGTACAATTTAATATAAGTTTGGTATTACATGACATTAAAGAATTATTGTGCAGATGTAATCATGATTCTGAAGTTATATAGGAGAATGTTTTTGGTTTTTTTTTAATTTAAATTCAATTAACATATAATGTATTATTAGTTTCAGAGGTAGAGTTCAGTGATTCAACAGTTGTATATAACACCCAGTGCTCATTACATCACGTGCCCTCCTTAAGGCCCATCACCTAGTTACCCCATCCTCCCACTCACTTCCCCTCCAGCAACCCTCAGTTTGTTTCCTATGGTTAAGAGGCTCTTATGGTTTGTCTCCCTCTTCTCTCTGATTTCATCTTATTTTATTCCCCCCCCTTTCCCCTATGCTACTCTGATTTGTTTCTTAAATTCCACATATGAGTGGAATCATATGATAATTATCTTTCTCTGATTGACTTATTTCACTTAATACCCTCTAGTTCCATCCACATTGTTGCAAATGGCAAGATTTCAATTTCTGAAGGATGAGTAATATTCTACTGCATACATATACCACATCTTCTTTATCCATTCATCTGTCAATGGATATCTGGGCTCTTTCCATAGTTTGGCTACTGTGGACAATGCAGCTATAAACACTGGGGTGCAGGTGCCCCTTTGGATTACTACCTTTGTATCTTTGGGGTAAATACCTAGTAGTGCAAGTGCTGGATCATAGGGTAGCTCTATTTTTAACTTCTTGAGGAACCTCCATACTGTCTTCCAGAGTGGCTGTACCAGCTTGGATTTCCACCAGCAGCGTAAGAGGATTCCCCTTTCTTTGTACCCTCGCCAAAGCTTGTTTCTTGACTTGTTAATTTTAGCCTTTCTAACTGGTGTGAGGTGGTATCGCATTGTGGTTTTGATTTGTAATCCCTGATGCCGAGTGATGTTGAGCATATTTTCATGTGTCTGTTGGCCATTTGCATGTCTTCTTTGGAGAAATGTCTGTTCATGTCATCTGCCCATTGCATGATCGGATTATTTGTTCTTTGGTTGCTGAGTTTGATAAGTTCTTTAAAGATTTTGGATACTAGCCCTTTATCTAATACGGCATTTGCAAATATTTTCTCCCATTCTGGAGGTTGTCTTTTGGTTTTGTCAACAGTTCCCTTTGCTGTGCAAAAGCTTTTTAACATGATGAAGTCCCAATAGTTGATTTTTGCCTTTGTTTCCCTTGCCTTTGGAGAAGTGTCTAGAAAGAAGGTGCTGTGGCTGAGATCAAAGAGATTGCTGTCCATGTTCTCCTCTAGGATTTTGATGGATTCCTGTCTCACATTTAGGTCTTTCATCCATTTTGAGTTTATTTTTGTGTGTGGTGTAAGAAAATGGTCCAGTTTCAATCTTCAGCATGTGGCTGTCCAATGGAAAATATGCTTTTATAAAGAGATACATAGTGACCTATTTAGGAGTAAAACGTCAGGGTACCTATAATTTAAGATACCTCAGAGTAGATGAAGCAAAATATTAATATATTAAAACATATTATTTTTTTAAGATTTTTTTTTGAGAGAGTGCACATGTGCACATGAGTGAGCTGGGGGGGAGAAGAGGGGCAGAGGAAGAAGGAGAGAGAGAATCTCAAGCTGATTCTGTGCTGATTACAGAGCCCGATGTGGGGCTCAATCTCATGACCCTGAGATCATGACCTGAGCAGAAACGAAGAGTGGGACGCTTAACTGACTGAGCCATCCAGGAACCCCAAAACATATTAAATAATAATAAAATGTTAACAATAGCATTATCCAAATAGTAACAATTCCCTGTTTAGAAGACTATGAGTTTAAAATTCAAAGCAGAGTTAAAAAAAAAAAAAAACTATGCAAGGGGCAGCGGGGTGGCTCAGTTGGTTAAGTGTCTACCTTTGGCTCAGGTCATGCTCTCCAGGTCCTGAGACTGAGCCCCATGTCAGGCTTCTTGGGCAGCAGGGAGTCTGCTTCTCTCTCTCTCTCTCCCTTTGCCCCACCCCATCATTCACTCTCTCTCTCTCTCAAATAAATCTTTTAAAAAATAAAAATAAATAAAACACTATGCAAAAGTGGCCTAAACTTAGGGAAGAAGGGCTTTGTGGAGTAGGAGGTGGGATGGGGCTAAGAAATATCAACAGTGCTTTGGTATTATTCAGAATATTTCGTAATTCATAAAGGTTACTGAAAATTTAATAAAATTTAAGAAGCTCCATAAGGACAGGAATCAAGTCTTTTTCACTCAAGGCTGCATCCTCAGCTCCTACTACAATCAATGATTGCTACCAGAAGATGCTCAATGAATATTTATTGGATAAAGGAATGAGGGAACGAATAACCATTTCTTCCCCATAAGTGGCCAAATATTTGCATTTACACTTCGCTTCCAAAATGGTTTCAAAGTGACTTATAATATTTTTTTTCAGGATTCACAAAACTTTATTCATTTAGAATAAACAAGCTCTTACATAGCACCTAGACTGTTTCACAAGCTTACCGGACTTGGACTATTTTTGAAGAATTATTGCTATTTGTATGACGTTTACAATTTTGTGTATAGTATGCTATTTTCTAAGTACACAATAAGCAATCTGAATTATCACATGAATTCCAAAACTTTGAGTTTTTAAAAATAATTTTATGAAATAAAAGCATGCTAAGATTTATTGTTTACATAGTTTTATTTTTTTTAAGACTTTATTTATTTGACAGAGACAGACAGCAAGAGAGCACAAGCACGGGGAGTTGCAGAGAGGAGGGAGAAGCAGGCTTCCTGCTGAGCAGAGAGCCCGATGTGGGGCTCGATCCCAGGACCCTGGGATCATGACCTGAGCTGAAGGCAGATGCTTAACCGACTGAGCCACCCAAGTGCCCTGTTTACACAGTTTTAATCTGTCATACCCATTTGCTCTAAAATAATGAGCTGAAATTATAACATCCCACTTGCAAAAGCCAGACATAGTCAACTCTTACTTCTGTGTTTGATAGTGGAAGACCAGCAGTGCACATCAGCACAAATAGCACATAATCTTATGCTACATAGTTTGGATATTTTATAATATATTTTTAAATTTCTTTAAGTAGAGTTGACATACAATGTTATATTTCATTCAGGTCTATGAGGCTTATACTACTAACCAGATCAAAATTTTAAATTTTAAAAAACAACCAGAGTGAAAAAGATAAACCAAATTCCTATAATTAACTAGTTACTGTAACTGAACAGTAAATTTTTATTTGAGCTGCATAGAAGCCAATATAGGAAAGAAAACCTATTTTCATTATTAAATGAAAGAAGGTAAACAAATATTTCTGGAGATAAAAAGCTTTTCAGGTACTGAACTGTATCTGACTTCATAAATTATGAAAGTAACATTGGTATCATGGTAGACACTATTTTAGAAATTTCAGTTACATAAAAACATTCATCTGAAATTGGAGATATTAGGAAAATAAAGTTTTTCTTTCTTGATTTTTGTCAACATGAAGATACCTTAAATCATCAAGGCCAGAACCTAGATATACAGATAATAGGCATAACAATATTCCAATGAGCCACTTCACTCACAGCTGCCTTAATTCTCAGGAATAACTAACTTTACAATATTCTGTGAGATGAGCGACAGGGATAATTTTACTTTAGGTCCTGGGTAAGACCAAGAGAATAAAAGGATTTAGATGCTTCTCTCTAGGCCTTTTCTCTGCTGTCCCCACAATTCCATGGACATTCTTACATATTTGGTGCTGAGGACTACCACTTACTTTTCTTTCTGTCCCTTGGAAAATAATCCATCCTTACCTCTTCAACCATAGTCTCTAAGATAAAGTTCCCGAATCTGTATATACAGTTCTGACAACTTCCTAGAAAGACCATGTTAAATAATAGGTCAACCACTATTCTGTCTTAGAAATTCTCACTGTCCCTTAAAATATATCAATGTTTCTAAAAAGCAATTCCCCTCCTGTAAAACCGGTTACTGCCACTGGCACCATAATGCTCCTGCACTCAATTAAAATTTTTGTAATTATCTTTGATTTCTTACTTTGTTCACATCCCTCTCATATCTACTCAGACCCCACATCCTATCATCATTTCCGCTTTGAGTCTTTCCATCCTCTGCCTTTGCCATCCTTCCTCCTCCTATTTCAAGTCCTTACCGCTTCATATCTGGACTGTCACAATAGCCTCTCACCTGATCTGCTTCTACCCACACTTCTCCTCTACACCTGCCAAAATAAGCTCAGGTTTTGTTTTAATCCTGTTACAGACAGGTCAAAACCCTTCTGCAGTTTCCCAGTATCCTCAGGAAAAAGTCCAAACTGTTCAGGATGAATTTCAAGATTCTGGAAACCTCTCCTCAGGGAACCTGTGCAATCTTACCACCCTTTACCTAGTCTCTGTAAAGCTCACTCACCACCACTCTCTGAAGTCCCCTGCTCAGGCCTGCCACTGTTCTCACAGTGGTACCCCATCTGAATCTATTTCCTCTTCTATTCCAGTGAAATTGTAGCTACAATTCCAAATTCTACTTACTTTAGTTTTACTTCCTCTTTGAAGTCCTCTCCTCTGAGTATAGCCCATACTGGTGTTTCCCTTGATTCAAGAAACACTTCCAAATGGATAAGGCACAATAGGGATACAGATAATACAACTATTCCTAACTCCCTACCAGCACTACTTATTAAGTACTTAAAATATGCTTGACACAGTGCTAAACACTTTATACCTACTGCCTAATTTGAGCTTTACAAAAAAATCTGTGCGGTACTATATCATTTTACTGATGAGGACAGTCAGGCTCAGAGAGGTTAAGTATCTTTCCTGGGACCAGAGTGTAATGCGGCTGCCACCTGTCACTATGCACTACTACAGTGAGCTGTGAACTGCACAGGTGTGTGGTTGCCCATAGAAAAGCTGGTGGGTGAAAATCTAGGATAGTCTGATTCCACAGACTGTGCTCTTAACTATTACATTATACTGCCTCCCCATGGATCCAGCTGGCAAGGAAATGACAATCTGAATTCCAGTTGCTATCACAACCACATTTTTCAAAACCACAAAATAAAATGCACTATTAGCAAGACATAAAATTAGAAATTAAGATATCAAAAAAATCTTAGGATATATAGATATTATGCCTATATCACTTACTAATAAATATTTTGAGGCTCTTCCTGTTATATCCTGAATATATATCTAACTTTCCAGAAAGTAGAGCTGAAATTGGGAACGAATACCTCCATAAAAACCTGCTGAGCTAAACACTTAACTAGGCAATGTTAAAGGCAACACTAAGAATTAGAACAGTTAATCTTTCCTGTCTTGATTTTTTCATGTTAAGCAAGACTATGTACCTCTTAGCAACTTTATTTCTGCTTTCTTTCCCTAAAGGCATCCACATTCATTTGCCGTTCCCCTGTCCTAGTTTCCAGTTCCTACCTCCAAACGTTCCTTCATTTGAGCCTGCCTGGCAACATTTTGATGTAATTTCCCCAACAAAAGGTCCCAACTGACTGCTGGTTCCTCCTTACCAAATTACTGATACTTCCTTTAGCATCTCATACTTGCTCTGCCCTATTGTTATAATTACAGCTTTATTAATGTGTACTTAACATGTTTTGCAATTCTGCAACTAAAGTGTAAGGTAGTGACCCCAGTTTCAGGATGTCAATTACTATTGTACAGGAAAATACTTTTAAAACCTTCATTAAGGGGCACTTACGATTCATGTACATCCTATAGTTTGGCTTACTACGAAGCACTTACGTTATTATTGTGAAGATATTCAATTGCTCGAAGGATCTGGAAGAGGTATCTTCTAAGTCGTTTACTCTCTAGTCCATGACAATAATGTTGTAACTCATCTAATACTGTGTGGTCAACAAATTCAAATACCAAGTGAATTTTCTTTTTCTGCCTAAAAACTTCAATCAGATTGACCAGGTTTTCATGACGAAATTGCTATTGACAAAAGAAACAGATTTATAATAAATTATTTTATGCACAATAATTTATACATATAACACCCATATAATTTTTAAAAGCAGAAATATCCTCAGCCTATTTTTTAAAAGATTTTATTTACTTATTTGAAAGAGAGAGAGATCAAGAGAGGGAGGGGAGGAAGAAATAGACTCCCCACTGAGCAGGGGGCCTGATGTGGGGCTTGATCCCAGGACCCTGGGATCAGGACCTGAGCCCAAGGAAGACGCTTAACCAAATGAGCCACCCAGGTGCCCTATTCTCAGCCTATTTGACTCATGCATGTCAGTAGAACTATTTCAACTTATTTGTTTATATTCCTATTTTTTAAAAATGCTAAACTAGGGGCTCCTGGCTGGCTCAGTCAGAAGAACATGCAACTCTTGATCTTGCGGTCGTGAGTTTGAGCCCCATGTTGGGTATAGAGATTACCAAAAAAAAAATAAACTTAATAAAATGCTGAACTATTTCATAATTAATACATACAGAACAAGGGGAGATGTACTACCTTACTTCAAGTTGGCATTTGATTGTTTATTAAAATAATTTAGAGTTAATGTACTATAATGCAACCTGGTATGCTGCTAAGACATATCTTTTTTTTAAGATTTATTTCTTTATTTGAGAGAGAGAGAGAGTGAGAGAGAGTGTGTACAAAGGGAAGGAGCAAAGGGACACAAAGAGAGAGAATCCCAAGCAGGTTCCGAGCTCAGCAGATATGGAGTTTGATCTCACAACCCTGAGATCACGACTTGAGCTGAAACCAAGCGTCAGACACTTAAATACTGCATCACCCAGGTGCCCCTAAGACATATCTTTCTATCCTTTAACTTGGTTTATAGTTAAATCTAACATCTGAAATTTAAAATGGTATGTTTTCAAATAAACATGGATTTCAATGCCACTCAGTCTGCAATCTGAATTCAAAGAATTTTCTTAGTTTGATCCTCAACTCTCAAGAGTGAAACATAAGTTCTAGGTGGATATTATAAATTAATTAATTATACTGGAACAAAAGAGTATCAAAATATGCAGAAACTTTACAGATATGTGAAATAACAATTTATAGTCATAGAACTTCACAAAAATATACAATTATTTGTGGATACCTTTTTGTTCACTGTCTATAATATTCTACTAAGTAATAAGAAATCTTTTTAAACTAGTAACAACCAGTGTTAAAATAACTTCAAAAGGTCAAAAACGGCATTCATCAGCTTAGAAAACAAACGAGGTTCAATATTTTATACTGCTTACTTTATTTTTTAACACACTAACTTAATTATTACCAATTCTCAAATATTTAACATTTTCAAATTACTTAAAGCATTTATTCATTTGGCTAAAAATTGAGAGGTATATTTTCAATGTTAGAGTCATTAGAAAATTAAACTTTTATGAAAAATATTGGTCTTTATTCTAACAGCACAATTATCAATTTTTCTACTTATCTATACTAACACATAGACCAAAGTCCTTAAAATATGACTGAAAGAAAAATATGCCAGAATATAACGCCAGATTCCCTTCCTATTTTTGCTCCCAATTTCCCTGGTTGGCAAGATGCCAGAGTGCTGCAGTGACACCATGCTAGCAGCAGCAAAAACAACTGACTGCTTTTGGACATTACACTACTAATCCTTCAACTAAGGAAAATTACTGGTTCCCTCTCCTGCCTTTATTTTAAAGGCTAAAGCAATGAAGAGTTAACGTGAGTTAATAAGCATTATGGAAGATCCACCAGGGTAAAGAATTAGGTGCTTTCTCAAATTAACCATGAAACTCCTAGAAATGCTCCACTGCCACTCTTCAAGTTGTTTACTTTTGTTTTCCTTCATTACCGGACAACTTTGCTACAGATATTGTCACTAATTACTCTAACTTTAATGTATTTAATAAAATTCTAGTAGATAAAAATTTAATTCAAATGAAGTCATAATGGCAAATTTTTATTTATTTTTATTTTTTTTTAAGATTTTTTATTTATTTATTTGACAGAGATAGAGACAGCCAGCGAGAGAGGGAACACAGGCAGGGGGAGTGGGAGAGGAAGAAGCAGGCTCCCAGCGGAGGAGCCTGATGTGGGGCTCGATCCCAGAACGCCGGGATCACGCCCTGAGCCGAAGGCAGACACCCAACGGCTGTGCCACCCAGGCACCCCATAATGGCAAATTTTTAGACTAAAAATGTGAATTAATCCAAGAACTCTCTCTCGTTGAATTAGATTAGACCAAGCTAAAAATTCTATAAGAAATAAGCCAACGAGGGCCACTGGGTGGTTTGGTTTGTTAAGCTTCTGACTCTTGATTTCACCTCAGGTCTTGATCTCAGGCCCAGTGTGGAGCCTACTTAAAAATAAAACAAACAAACAAAAACACCCAACTAAATAAATAAGCCAATGAGAATAAATAGTTAAGGTGTTTCAAAACAGTTTGCATAACAGTTGTAATAGTTAAGCACATTTTTAAATTCATCTCTGTGTTCTTGCCACATATTGGTTGTTTTTACAAAATGATAAAGTAGAAAAAAATAATCAGCTTAAATGTAACAGAGTTGAAGAAAGAGCAAAAGATATTGCCTGGGAAAAGATCTCCATCTAATCAGATTTTCACTTATTGTACAACACAATTTCACAATTGTACAACAATTGCCTTACGGTATTACAGTGTTTTAGGTGATGAGGGATAGGACTGGCATCTCACAAAATTATAACATCTTTACTGACTTTACCTTTTCTTTCCACTGTCTAAAAGTAGAGTACTTCAACAATCCACATATATAAATGCCTAATGTATTTATTTTATTTAAAAAACAAATCAATCCATCATATCTAATATAAACTAACAAAGAAGGAAGAGAATTTCACAGAACTAAAACAAATAACCCTAAAATTTGTATAGAATCACAAAAGACCTCCAATAGTCAACGCAATCTTGAGAAAGTAGAACAAAGCTAGAAGTATCACAATCCGAGATTTCAAGATATACTACAAAGCTATAGTAACAAAATAGTATGGTACGCACACAAAAATAGACACATAGGCAAACAGAACAGGACACAGAGATCAATGGAACACACAGATAAACAGAAGTGGCATAAAAACATGACCACAAATCAAAAGAACAGAACACACCTATATGGTCAATTAATTGACAACAAAGGAGGCAAGACAATCACGAAGAGACAGTCTTTTCAATAAATAGTATTGGGGAAACTGGACAGCTACGTGCAAAAAAATGAAACTGCACCACTCTCTAACACCATACACAAAAATAAACTCAAAATGGCTTAAAGACCTAAATGTGAGACCTGAAACCATAAAACTCCTAAAAGAAAACATTAGGCTGTAATCTCTTAGAGATCTCCCTTAGCAATATGTTTATGGATCTGTGTTCTCAGGCAAGGGAAACAAAAGCAAAAATAAATTATTGGGACTATACCAAAATAAAAAGCTTTTGCACAGCAAAGGAAACCATCAACAAAACAAAAAGGCAACCTACTGAATGGGAGAAGACACTTAAAAATGATGTATCGGATAAGGGTTTAATATCCAACATATATAAAGAACTTACACAACCCAACACTAAAAAAGACAAACAATACTATTTAAAAATAGGCAAAGGACCTGGATAGACATTTTTCCAAAGGAGATATACAGATGGCAAACAGACGCATAAAAGATGCTCAACATCACTCATCAGCAGGGAAATGCAAATCAAAACCACAATGAGATATCACCTCACACCAATCAGAATGGCTAATATTAAAAAGACAAGAAAACAACAAGAGTTGGCAAGAATATGGAGGAAAGGAAACTCTTGTGCACTGTTGGGGGGGGGCTATAAATTGAAGAAGTCACTGTGGAAAATAGCATGGCGGTTGCCCAAAAAATTAGAAACAGAAATACCACATGATCCAGTAATTCCATTACTGGGTATTTGCCCAGAGAAAGTGAAAACACTAATTCAAAAAGATGTACGCTATTTGATAAAGCAGGAAAAAACATCCGGTGGGAAAAAGACAGTCTCTTCAATAAATGGTGCTGGGAAAATTGGACAGGTACATGCAAAAGAATGAAACTTGACCACTATCTCACACCATACACAAAAATAAACTCCAAATGGATGAAAGACCTCGATGTGAGACAGGAATCCATCAAAATTCTAGAGGAGAACATAGGCAACAACCTCTACGACATCGGCCAAAGCAACCTTTTTCATGACACATCCCCAAAGGCAAGAGAAACAAAAGATAAAATGAATTTATGGGACTTCATCAAGATTAAAAGTTTCTGCACAGCCAAGGAAACAGTCAGAAAAACTAAGAGGCAGCCCACAGAATGGGAGAAGGAAATTCAAATCAAAACCACACTGAGATACCACCTTACGCCAGTTAGAATGGCAAAAATAGACAAGGCAAGAAACAACAATTGTTGGAGAGGATGTGGAGAAAGGGGATCCCTCCTACATTGTTGGTGGGAATGCAAGTTGGTACAGCCACTCTGGAAAACAGTGTGGAGGTCCCTTAAAAAGTTAAAAATTGAGCTACCCTATGATCCAGCCATTGCACTACTGGGTATTTACCCCAAAGATACAGACGTAGTGAAGAGAAGGGCCATATGCACCCCAATGTTCATAGCAGCAATGTCCACAATAGCTAAATCGTGGAAGGAGCCGAGATGCCCTTCAACAGATGACTGGATTAAGAAGTTGTGGTCCATATATACAATGGAATATTACTCAGCTATCAGAAAGAACGAGTTCTCAACATTTGCTACAACATGGACGGCACTGGAGGAGATAATGCTAAGTGAAATAAGTCAAGCAGAGAAAGACAACTATCATATGATTTCTCTCATCTATGGAACATAAGAACTAGGATGATTGGTAGGGGAAGAAAGGGATAAAGAAAGGGGGGGTAATCAGAAGGGGGAATGAAACATGAGAGACTATGGACTATGAGAAACAAACTGAGGACTTCAGAGGGGAGGGGGGTGGGGGAATGGGATAGACCGGTGATGGGTAGTAAGGAGGGCACGTATTGCATGGTGCACTGGGTGTTATACACAACTAATGAATCATCGAGCCTTACATTGGAAACCGGGGATGTACTGTATGGTGACTAACATAATATAATAAAAAATCATTAAAAAAAAAAAAAAGATGTACGCACTACTATGTTTACTGCAGTGTTATTTACAATAGCTAAGATACGGAAGCAACCTAATTATCCATTCACAGACGAATGGATAAAAAAGATATGGTGTATATATATAATGGAATATTACTCAACCATAAAAAGGAATGAGATTCTTTTTTTTTTTTTTTTTGATTTTTTTTAAAGTAAGCTCTACACCCAGCGTGGGGCTCAAAGTCACAAGCCTGAGATCAAGAGTCACATGCTCTACTGACTGAGCCAGTCAGGTGCCACCCCAAAAATGAGATCTTAACATTTGAGACAACATGGATGGACCTAGAAGGTATTACAATGAGTGAAATTAGTCAAAGAAAGACAAATACCATATGACTTCACTTATACGTGGAATCCAAAAAACACAAAACAAATGAATAAACAAAAAAATCAAACAGACTCTTAAATACAGAAAACAAACTGGTGGTTGCTAGAGGGCATAAGGGGAGTGGGTGGGTGAGATAGGTAAAAGGGGATTAAGAGGTACAAACTTCCAGGGATAAAGCTAAAAATCACAGAAATGAAAAGTACAGCACAGGGAATATGGTCAATAACATTTCATGGTGACAGATGATGACTACACTTATCATGGTGAGCACTCAGTAATGTACAGAAATGTCAAATCACTACATTGTATACCTGAAATTAATATAACATTATATGTTAATTATACTTCAATTATAAAAGAGGGGAATATTGCTTTTTTATCAAATAAAAATGAAAAAGTATTTTCTTCATCACATAAAACATCTAGACTATGTTGTCAAGTCATAAACCTTAAAGCATCTATATTCTAATAAGTAAAATATGTAGATTTAAATATTTTTTTAATCACTAGTTTTGTACCCAGTCCCCAAGGAATGCTAATGCTCCTTTCTTCACACTCCTGAGTTCTTTCCCCTGGGATGACCTGTCATACCAACACAAATTTCTATTTTTCACTGCATCTATAAAAGCATACTAGTCAGCTTTACTTAAATGTATTCTTGTCACATCAAATTCAACATTTCTAAAACTGAACTAGTTCCCAGACCATTTCTCGTTTGGGTCTTTCGTATTTCCATCAGTGAGAACAGTCACTAAATTTCAGCAATTCCTTTGTCTCCCTCTGTTTCCTTCTACATTACTTCATGTCTTCTTTTGCAATATATTCTATTTTAATTTTGCTTTTCTAACTTTAAATTCAAATTGCTGCAACCCAGCAAGGGTCTCATGTTATTTACCAGGATTCTTGAATTAAACTTATATGAGACCTCCCTATTTTTACTCTTCCAACGTATTCTAAAAAATAGTGCTAGATTATTATATATAGTTGCTTTATTTTTAATATGAAACCTTCCACCTCTTTCAAAATCAAATTTTGTCCTTCTAAGACTTTAAAACCTAACTCCAGTTTACTTCTCTAATCTCACTTCTTTCAACTTCTGTACAAAAAACTCTACAGATCAATGTCTCTGCTCTCTGTACTTTGTCCTGCTTGAACATCTCTGAGTTTATGTTGTAACCCTAACCTAGAATGCAATAGTTTCTCCCTCCTGCCTTAATTCTGCACATCCTTTAAGACCAAACGCATGTCCCATTTCCTCCGAGAAAATTTCTCTACCCAATTGGACTTTGTGTTACTCACTTGGCATTTATTATGAGTCACTTTTATTCAGCATTGTTTTCAGGGGCCCTCCCATCCTTCTGATTAAACAATAAAAGTTCTTTAGAGCAGATACTGGCTTTTACTGTTCCTGAATAAATATTTCATAATATTTGGCATAACTTTTGCTACATTATATATAAGCATATATATCTTGTATCACTATAAAATTTCAAAATGTAGACAATAAGATAGGGTACCACACTTTCTTATTCTACACTACGTCTTAATACATCTGTTAACTAAAAGATCCCTTATATAATTTTTTATTCCATAACAGTTCCTCTTTTGACTTACAGCAATTAAGGTAAAAGAAGCAAACCTTTAAAAACTTTATTTCTCTCGTTGCAATTTTGTTGATAGACTTTTCTGGTTTCTCATAAAATATCTTAATGGCCACTATCTGCCCAGTATCCTTATGTTTACACTTCATCACTGTTCCATAACTTCCTTCTCCCACTTTTCCGAGGGTTTCATACATCTCCATTTTCAAGCCCGGATTCTTCTTCATAAAAATTAAAAAAAAAAAAACAGTTAAACATTTGTACATTTATTTATACAAGCTGAACAATGCACTTCCACAATAAACCCATATTTTAAAATACGTAAACATGGAAAATATTAATCTTTTCCAGACACTTGTTTGTCCTCCGGAACTCTGCCATCTAGGCAGTACGGTGTCCTCGTGGGGCTCCAGCGCTCACCAGAAGTTAGGGAGCTTCCTGCTGTCTCGGTCATTCCCGTGCACACTCAGATTTAAGATTCCCTCACTACACGTCACCTATCCATCAGGAATGGTGTCCGCACACTTCCTGTCATACGCCCCTCAACTATGGGGTTCCCGAAATACCGCAGTCGCCTACAGATCAGGCCCCCGACCCAAGAAAACCTCAGCCCCACTGGTTCCTCAAACCAGACGTCTTAGGGTCCCGGACCAGTGTTGCGCCCCCTGCCCCGCAATCGACCTCCTCCGGTCAGCCGACGATGTCTCAGCCCATTTTGCTGTCCCGCCGGCCTGGCTCCGCGCAGTCCTGGCGGAACAACTGGACACCGACCATACTTAGCTTGCCAGCCCCTGTAGCGCCAGGCAGCCCACTACCATGGCAACGGTGCCGCTGACCTCGCGCTCGGGGCCTACTGCGCAAGACCGGAACATCGGGCGCACTCGGCCCGACCCGGAAGAGAAAATGAGAAATGGTGAAAACAAGTTCCCGGTGGGTGCTAAGTGAAAGCTTTCTTGGGGTTGGGGTGGGGAATATTTGGATTGAGACCAACTCACAAGGTTGGTTTTGAGTAGAGGTGGGGTAGGATCCACATTTTACTGCACCGAGAGTCTGCATGTCTTCTAGGGAGGGGCAACAGAGGCGGAAGCTTGCCCGACCTGCTTCTTAGATGCCTCCAGGCCAAAGAACTTCTGCCGCTGGTGCTGGGTCCTAAAAGGATGGCTGGAGTCATTAAATAGAGACATCTTGTAAAACAAGTCTTCCAAGGAAGTCTTGTGTAATTATAGTCGTCTAAGTTACCTAGTTATATTAATATTCCATAGACCTGAGTTGGACCTCAGCTGTCGACATTCATCCTTAAATGGGGTTGAAACGGTTCTTAAATCAAGAATGTTTCTTGAACACCTGCTATATACTTTTAATTCTTTTTTCCGAACTCGTAATACTCCTTTTTAAAAACACCCTCTTTGGGAAACAAAAGCGTTCGGTAGACATACCAACATGTCCTGACATACAAGGGCACAGCAAGGGGGGGGGAGCCATTAACTAATTGCTCAAGAACTACAATGGGGTTCTGCTGACCTGACAGCCTCCATAAACTATGAGTTTCTTTAGCATTTCACTGCATATGAACCAACCTGTATGTCTTCATCCTTAGCTACATACTGGAGAGATTTAGGATCCGTACAGCAGGAAGACAAAACAATGAGAATATTCAGCTTTTAACTTACAGAATCTCATTTGTGAATGCATCGCAGAACCTATCAAGAGTTAGGCTTGGCTAACTTGATCCCAAAGCCAGTTATAAAAGCAAAAGACAGAATCAGGGTTTCAAGAAAAGGAGGTAGCAAGAAAGTGGGGGAAATTAACTCTTCCAGTTTCCATGAAACTATGGGCAACTTTGTGCAATGGTCCCATTTCACCTTGGGCTGAAGAATCACCCAGAAGGCTATAAAGCCCTCAGAGTCCTCCAAACCATTAAAGCCCTGAGGCCAGGAATCAAAGGCAATGGAAGGAGGGAACTCAAGGAAATGTCAGAATCCCCTCGGACTACATCAACACCTCTGAGCTCCCTGGTGGGCGACATCTCAGGCCCATTGCACCTTACTTGCTGGTGTAGAAAACCTGAAATGAGTTATCCAGGTTAGATATATAACCCCACCCCTCGTCTGCAAAATCTCTTCCCGACGTCCGAGTCATATTTGTAGGCTTTCTTGACAACCAACCACCCTTCTAAATGCTTTGCGATTTCATCTCCATGTACCCCATCTTAGCCAAATCCATTGACTTTTGACATTTTGACACCAATCCTCAAATGAGAGCAGACCCACGTTAATATAAGATTCTGTAATAACATACAAATAGTCAACAAACCTTAAGACAATCTCTATACCATTCCTTTTTGTCCCCGTAATTTCCAACCCTGGAAACCCCAGCGTAATGCACATACAGGCTATTTGATGGCCTTATGGAAGAGGTTCAGGGAATTTTACTTGGTGTGGGCCATAGTATTTCAATGCTGCACTTATTATAAAAAATGGAGGTTCCCTCACTCTGCCCCACGTACCAGATTTGATAAGCCCTTGAACCAACCAAAAAGGATTTTAAATCTATATTATTTTTGGCTCTGTTTTAAAGACTAAGAAGCAAAACACGCTTTTGCTTCCGCCAGGACCGCCGACCCAGTTCATGAAACAAACTGGAGGGAAAACTAGTAAAGGCCTCTCCTCCCCTCAGCCCCATAAATTTAATCACTCGCTCCATAGACCTGACTGAGATTTAAGCGACGCTCCCACGTGATCTGTTCTAACTCGTCATAGGGACACGTGGTTCTAGATACTTCGTCCCCTCCCCCTCAGGGGTGGATTGTTGACAACGCCGCCGGCAGTCACGTGATCTTACGTCATCCCACCTCCTTTCCCTGAAATCTCTGGCCCCGGATGCGTCTCTCTGTCCCCACCCGGTCGAGTTTAAACTACTGAAAGGGGGAGACACAGGATGGCGTTTCGCTTTCGGGGTCTCTTAATCCACAATCTCCAGACTGAGAACAGAGAACATTACCTTATCGATTAGATCAGGAAGCCAAAATGGATAGAACCCTGCTCAGAAGCTCCCACAACGAGCTCTCAAACGCCCCGTGCCCTTCTCCCGCACCCCTCACTCTGTGGTACTGGCGGAGGGCGGAGGGATCTGGAGGCGGCGGAGGGAGACGTCATTGCAGGGTTGTTTGTGCAGCCTCGGCGGCGGCGGTGACCCACAGTGATTCGGCCGCCGCGCCGGGGGGTGGGGGGGCTGCGCGGGACTCTTTTCTTTCAGACTGACCGCGGGGCAGCTGGGGAGCATGTCGACTCCGGCCCGGAGGAGGCTCATGCGGGATTTCAAGCGGTAAGGGCCCTCACCTTCGCCTTGATGACGGCTCCTCCCCATAGCTGTGGGGCTGCAGGGCGGGGATCCGGGACACCTTCCTCTCAGAACGCTAAGAGGGCCGACTATGGGCCCAGCGGTACCGACGGAAGCCCAGTCTTAGCCCCCGTTCGCACTCCCTCATCCTTGATTGCTCACTCTTCCGACGTAAGAAATTTCGATACCCCCTCCCCCAAAAGTAAAAAGATGGCCATGGTCTGTCCTAGGATTTTCCGCTGCCCATTTGGGTCAGCTGCCCGACGTTTGGCCCTAGAGCTCAAGCCTCATCCCTCCAACCCTGCGCCCTGTCGTGCCCGGTCCCTGTCCCCCAAAAGCAAACCCTTGCAGAATCTTTTTCTCTGCTTGCTGCACCAGTTTTGCTGGATGGTCCTGCGGTCTTCGCTGAGGGGCAGGGTTGAGGCGAAAAGCGCCCCCCCCCCCTTTCTCATTCTTTCTGCAGCGAGGGTGGGGTCTGCAGCGCGAGGTCCGGAGGTGGTTAACCCATCTTCCGAAACCTGACTCTCCCTCGCCCGCCCGAAAGGACCTTGAGAACTGGCTTAGAGACCTGGGATTCGGGCTGGCAGCCCGGGCTGCCAGTGCCTTTTGGAACTCAGCTCTGTGGCCTGGTGTCTAAAGCCCTATCTATAGCCTCCGAAGTCTGGAAAAATTCCTTCCTTGAGACTGGCGCTAACCTGATACTCCCTCGGCCCCTTTTTGTAAAATAGGGTTTTGTTAGGAGGTGTTCGGGTTAGTGAGGAGGAAGTGACTTTTTCAGTTGTTTACCTATGATTGAATACTTGGAGGTACCGGGGGTGGGGGGGAGATGAGAAAACTTAGCATTACGATCCACTGCACATTTTTAAGTGTTTTTTTTTCCCCCCTGGGGACATCTGCGCTGATAGAGACAAAATATCTAGTATAAAAACTTAGGTTACCTGCTCGGGAAGTAACCTTTCAACTTCGCCATTATAAAGCCATAGGTGAGGCATTTGGAAGCCATTGTTTTGGGCTTTGGGCGGTTTATTATTGAATATATTCGTAATGTAGCCGTTTACCTTTGGTGGGCGAGACGAAGCATAATTCTTTAAAGGCTTCTGGTCATCGTGGCTTAATGTGTTTGAGGTTGAATGAAAAGAACTATTTTTATGTAGCCTAATTTCAAAATATCCTATGATAGTCACTACATATAGATATCTTTGTATAAAATGTGTCGTTTATTTTTCTTTTGAAATGGTAGTCTTCACAAGGAGATGCTCTGTTTGGTGCAAAAGTTGTCTGCTAAAGGTTAAAATCAAATTTCACGTTAGCTCCGATGAGTGAAAGCCAAATAATAAAACTTCCAGTTTGCGTCCATTGTTACTCTGGTTTCTTACTGCCCATCTCTGTTAAATTCTGAGTTGAACACATGGCACCTTTGGTGGTTTTCCAAAGGTCTTCAGGTTATGAGAATTTGATTATGACAATGTTGGAAGGTAGCTTTGTATCGAGTCTCCTGATAGGAGAGGTAGATTGAGCTGTAGCGCAGATCTTTAAAGGGACTGATGAAAAAAACATAACTGAGGCTTGATTATTTTAAAAGCTACTGCTAATTGAAGCAAATAGGATAAAACTCTCCTGCCTAAAACTAGTTTGCTAATTAAATCCAATATAAGTGTTTTTAGTCATTTAGTGTTTGCCTTGAGGGTCCTTTGGGGGGGTGGCCATGTTGCACAGGTGGCTGTCCTTTGGACTCACACAGACCGTCTTTGCATGTTTGCAGCAGCAAAAAAGATGGTCTGTGAAAATATTTTTTGCATTTCAGGCTTTTAATTTTTGTCGTTGATGGCAGTCTGTACGCATCACTTCTTGAAGATACATCTTAACCTTCATATTCAGAGTGATGACTCCAAAGCTCTTTGGAATTTTAGACAATTTGGAGAGGTATTTAATAAGTATATACGTGGTTGATTTTTTTTCTTAAGTTGTATGGTTTATTCCACCTCAGCACAAGAACAAGGAAACGATTTAGTTTGTGTGAAAGTAGGTAGAATAGCCCATAAGGGTTCTCTTTGGCCTTTGTAGTGACCTTAATGTTCAACTTTGAAAATTACTGCTCTGGATTTCTAGATTGCAAGAGGACCCACCTGTGGGTGTCAGTGGCGCACCGTCTGAAAACAACATTATGCAGTGGAATGCAGTTATATTTGGGTGAGTATAACAAATGATAGGTATAGTGATACTTTAAGAAAAGTGAATGTATTCACTGGGCAAAGAGGCTGAAGTGGAATTGGGGGCTCGTACAGAAACTGCAAAATAAATTTTGAAAAAATTCTGCGAAGTGTTTTTGTTGTTAACTAAAATTGATTTGTGTTGGTGTTACTGCCTATGATTTTGTAATCACTTTGGGTTTTACCTGATTAAAAATTTCATTTGAAACTAAACAAGAAAAGGTAAATTATTTTGTACAAAATAAAATGTACTAAGCAAATGTTTATGCTTGCATTCTTTTGGAACTGTAAAAAAACTAAGAATAAAAAATAGTCAGCTTCCAGTGTGGCAAGAATTAACGAAAAATGTTAAACACATTATATATATTGCGTATATATCGTGTGTGTGTATATATATATGTATATGTTTTTTTTTTTTTTTTTAAGAGAGATGGGTTGGGGGTGGAAGCAGAGGGGCAGAGAGAGAGAGAATCTCAAGCAGGCTCCACAGTCAGTGTCAAGCCCAACATGGAGTACAGTCTCACAACCCAAAGATCATGACCTGAGCCCAAATCAAGAGTTGGCTCCTTAACAAACTGAGCCACCTAGGTGCCCCACATATATGCTGCTTGATTTAAAATTTCCTTAAGCCTTTTCTTCTGTTTTTCTGGACTTGATCTTTTTTTCCCCACACTTTTTAAAACTAGGATTTTGCAGTAAAACTTTTAAGGAGCACCTTCATAAACAGAATTCTGAGTTGCCATTGAATTAGTTATGAGTCTGTGTTAAATACTAGTGAAAAAATTAGTGTAGTTTATTCTAAAGAGATTATATTAAATTCAGGCTAACATGCTTTGAGATCTTGAATGTGCCTTGCAAGAAATAATTAAACTTGATGGTGCTGCTTAGGAAAGATGAAATTGGGATATGGAGACAGGGAAAAGATTTGAGCAAAAGAAAGTGGTTTTCTTGGTTACATCAATTCTGTCCAGATGTTTTGAACAAGAGCTGTTGCTCTGTTGGGAAGCAGGACACTTTGGTTTGGTGTTACAATTATCTTTGAAGGCTATTTCCATCTTATTGATGTAAATTGAAAATATGTTTTTTTTTTCTCTTAATATACATTTACAAAATGACTGGTTGGTATTTATGAACTGAATTGTTGGTGTACTAAAATTATGAGCTTTTGCGGGGGGTTGGTTTTTTTCTAAAACCCCCCTAAAATGAAAACTTAGAAAATAGTTACTTTATGCCTACATCTAGAAAATAGTTACTTTATGCCTACATCTATAAAAATCTAGGGCTAAGATGATACTAAACAATATCTTTAAAACTCCACAAATCATTAAAATAAGCCCCTCATTCTCTGTTTGAGTTTATCCTTTCCACTCTTAAAAATCAGGAAAATGGGCACCTGGATGGCTCAGTTGGTTGGGCAGCCGATTCTTGATCTCAGTTCAGCTCTTGGATCTCACGGTCTTAGTGTTGGGCCCCATGTTGGGCTCTGCACTGCGCCTGGAGCCTACTTAAAAAAAAAAAAAAAAATGAGGAAAAGGCAGAATGAAACATTTTTTAATCAGAAATCTTCTTGTTTTCAGACCAGAAGGGACACCCTTTGAAGATGGTAAGTCATTCTCAATTATGTTTTCTGTAGTATTAGGCCATTGCTTTTAAATAGGAAATTGTAACACACCAACATATCTAACTTAAAACTATTTTCTATTGTTATTAGGTCAAATTAAAACTAAATAATGCTACTGAGAATTTATAGTTCACAAAGGACTTTCTTTCCACATCAGCTAGACCACCTCCATTGCCAGTTCTTTGTGTTACTTTGGTATTTGGTTGTAGAACTGTAGGCCTAGATGGTAGGATAAAGGAGGGTAATCATGCTTTTTTAACATTGTTATCTACGTTGGTAAGTTGTTGAGCTGAAATTGTTCTTAAACATACATAGGTGGGGCATCTGGTTGGCTCAGTCTGTAGAGCATGTGACTCTCGATCTCAGGGTTGTAAGGCCAAGGCCCACATTGGGTGCAGAGATTACTTAAAAGTAAAAAAATTTAAAAATCTCAAAAAAAACCCAAAAAGCCACATAATGTAGCTGCCTGTAGCTGCACAAACAGCTAACTCCTGGTACCTATAAGTAGTTGGCATCTGTGTAATCTTTTGCCTCTTAAATTTAGTTTTTTCACCAAGAGCCAGGAAAATGGAAAACTGGTTCTGATACATGTTTATAATTGAGCTTTTCTTATTGATTTTAGGAAGGTTCTTAGATTTTCTCTAATTATAGCATAGATTTTTAAGAATTATTGAACAGGTTTTTAATTATCAAAATGGCTCCAGAATTAACCCATGGTAGATATTTACACAAAGATACTGATTGTACTGTTTTTAAGGAAATAATTTGAATGCCTAATAGGGGAAAAAATGGTTAAGTAAATTTTTTTTTTTTTTAAGATTTTATTTATTTATTTGACAGAGAGAGACAGCCAGCAAAAGAGGGAACACAAGCAGGGGGAGTGGGAGAGGAAGAAGCAGGCTCCCAGCGGAGGAGCCCGATGTGGGGCTCGATCCCAGAACACCGGGATCACGCCCTGAGCTGAAGGCAGACGCTTAACAACTGAGCCACCCAGGCGCCCCCCTTTTTTTTTTAAGTAAATTTATGATTTATCTAGATTGTGGAATATCATGTACTTGTTAAGTAGATCTGGACATAAGTCTCAAGAGACAAAGTTTCAGAATGATACATGTTGTATTACATTTTTACCAAATACATGTATGCAGGTGTGTGTATTAAAGGGTTATGTTTCCCACTGTTCAGAGTGGTTACCGCTAAGGTGGGGGAAAGGAATGGAAGAGAAGTACTTAAGGACTTCAGCTTTTTGCACTATACCAGGGGTTCTTGGGTGGTCCATGAGCCCCCTCTTCAAATCCCTAAGACTGTTCCATGGATTCTTTGTAATAAAAACTGTCTTGGGATGCCTGGGTGGTTCAGTTGGTTAAGCATCTGCTTTCGGCTTAGGTTATGATCCCAGGGTCCTGGGATCAAGTCCCACAAGGGGCTTCTTGCTCAGTGGGGAGCCTGCTTCTCCCTCTGCCTTCTGCTCTCCCTGCTTGAATGCATGCGCACGCGCTCTCTCTCTCTGACAAATAAATAAGATCTTTAAAAAAATAAAAAATAAAACTGTCTTTATACCAATACTAAGACATTTGCCCTTTTTACTCTATCAGCATTTGCACTGGTGGTACAAAAACATTAGTGGCTGAAACTGGACCTAGGCAGTTTAGTATCCTGGCACAAATCAACACAGTGGCTCTAAACTGTACTATAGTCATTGTACTCTTTACATTTTATTTATTTATGTATACATTTAGAAATTAAATTTTTTTAAGATTTTTTTTTTAAAGCAATCTCTACGTCCAATGTGTGGGGCTCAAACCCACAACCCTGGGGTCAAGAGCCTAACACTCCACCAACTGAGCCAGCCAGGGCCCCTTTTCTTAGCATTTTAAAAGCTGCCAATTTCACTTAAAAATTTTTTGTCTTGATGGCAAAAAAAAAAAAGGTCTTGATGAAAAAGTAGATATTATTATTATAATTACTGAATTCTGACCCTTAAGTATACATTTTTAAAATACTCTATGTGATTAAGTGGAAAGTATGCATAAAACACTTCTCGTGATGATTTTCTGGAGGAAAAGCACTTCTGCAGTTGTTTGAGTTGCAACTTAAACTTTTTTTCATGAAACATTTTTACTTGAATGAATGAGAGATAAACTGTGATAGTTTAGCTTTGACTGTTTGACAGACATACTCAAAAGTGACATAAGTGAGCTGTTAGATCAAGGAAAGTAACTGACAGTATTGTTGCTACTGATAAAATAATGGTTTCCCAGTACTTTAAGACTTCTCTGATAACATCAGTAGGTGGTATTACCTAATTGTGATTTGTTTTTGGTTAGTATATAATGAAATGTGACAACATTTACAAGAATTATCATTCGTTGAACCAATGTTTTCTGAACGACCAGTGTATAATATGGAAAATTAGGGATGGATAAAACATTTATGAAGCGTATAACTGATTTTAGTGTAACCGATGCAAATAGTATGTATGATTTCAGATTCTCCATTGCAACTAACCCTTAAAAACCTACCACTTCCTTAGTGTAGTAATCAAAAAAGAATATCTACAGTTATCTGAAAAAACTGTGAAAATATTCTTTTTTCACTTACATATTTTTGTGGGACTTTGTTTTCTTCCTGTACCTCATCCCAGAACAGCATATTGCAGCGGATCAAATGCAGAAGCAGCTGAGAGAATCTAGCTGTCTTCTGTTAAGCCAGTCATTAAAGAGATTTGCAAAAACGTAAAACAGTGCTAAGCTTCTCACTAACTTTTAGGGAAATATATTACTTTTCATCAGATGTTACTTAAGTTAACATGTAGTGAGTTTACAGTAATTAATGAATTTTTTAAAATTTTCTGGGTTGGGGCACCTGGCTGGCTCACTCGGTAGAGCGTGTGACTCTTGATCTCAGGGTCATGAGTTAGAGCCTCACATTGAGCATAGAAGTTACTTTAAAAAAAAAAATTCATGAGTTAAATACTCTCTAAGAAATACCGACAGTTAAATTCAGTGGTGTGGCGGAGGCAGTTTGTACTGATTCATGAGAACAGATTGTTAAAAATTGGGGGGAATTTTTGCAAGCTAGTTATTAAAGAGCCAATATTTAAAAATGAAATTATTTTTCATTTTTGGTGGAAATCTATAAAACGGTATGTTGTCACCTCTTTCCCAGCTTCACATTCAGTTGACTTCCGTTTGGAAACTTGGCCGTGATTGGGAATAAGAGTATAAAGGGGCCCATAAAGTGGGCAGAAAAAAACTTTAAAATTACTGTTCATATTTGTGTAGGCTGAAATTTTTACAGTGTACATTTTTTTAAATTAAAGCAAATTAAAATGCACACTTTCAAAATACATAATTAAATATAAGACTATCTTCACTATTTAACTGTACATTTCATAACACCTCTGTGTATTTAGAATATGAAATAGATACCATGTTTGATTTTGCTTGTATCTTTGGCTTCCCTAATCCCAAATTTCCAACCAGCAAAAAAATGTAAAAAGGCAGAGGTTGTATACCAAACATAAGATAAAATATCAATAAATAGAAGAAAGGATTGCATTGATGAAATCAGGGAAGAACCTTCTAGAGACATCTGGAATGGTTTAAACTTTTATTGACTTCATTAGGAGTAAGTCTCCATTTACTGAGTATGTCTAAGTGGTTGTAGTTAGAATACCTCTCCAACCTTCAGGTGGATTTCCTCAAAATAAAAGAACTGTGGATAGTTAATAAACAGAATAGAAGTCTAGAAAGACGTACAAAACCAGTAATAATGGTTATTTCTGCAAAATAGATTTAGAATTAGAGTTGAGAGTTTTACTTTGTACACTGTGAACAGATTGACTTTGCTAGAAATGCATAATTTTTTTAAAAGCCTGTGTCTGTACTGACCATAAAATACTGCTCTACAAGAGTGTACCACTTTGGTCTATAACCAGCAGTAGGCAGTTACACTAACGCTTACTGGTTCTTGGCGTATTTAAGTGAAAGGATTTGTATGGGGACAGAAGAGACCTTTCAGATTAATGTCGATACCTCCAATCTAAGTCCTTTGTCATGTGGTAGTTAGCCCCTCTCAAAATCCTTTGGCATAACCCCTCCTAAGCTATAATAAACTAGCTGTAGTTCCCCAAATGTGCATTTTAAATTTCAGTAGCTGGGGCCAAATTGCCTTCCAAAAGTATGGCAGTTTAACATTCCTACCAGTAGCACATGAAAGTGTGTGTTCCCAAGTGCTTGCCAGTGCTGCGTGTTACCAGTCTAACGCGAAACAAAGTATATTTAATGTGTTTTATGTGCTAAGCCAAAATTGACGTTACTTTTTTGTGTGGTTGTGCAAAAACCAGTATGTGTTGGGAATTCATTGATGAAGAGGTTAAAAAGTAATGCTTGTCTTTACCATAAATATTTTGGTTTGTTTTCTATCTAGGTACTTTTAAACTAGTAATAGAATTTTCTGAAGAGTATCCAAATAAGCCACCAACTGTTAGGTTTTTATCCAAAATGTTTCATCCAAATGGTAAGTAACATTTTATTAAACTTCATAAATGGTGGGGGGAAAAGAGTTCTTTCGTTCCTTTTGGGCCTTGCCCCATAATTCTCACTGCTACAGGCCACTTCTGGATGTTGCTTCCGTGTCAGTATTAGCTACGTTTTTTTGTAGCCTGGAATCTTAAGAAGGTTCCAAATGTCAGGTAAAGTTGTTTTGTCTTAATACATTTGATTTTAAAATAATACCTATTTATATGTAGAAACATGAAGGATACCAAAAAGAATTTGTTGCTTAAAAGTTAATTTTTAAAAAATACAAATAGGGTTCCTGGGTGGCTCAGTCGGTTGAGTGTCTGCCTTTGGCTCAGGTCATGATCCCGCAGTCCTGGGATCCAGTCCTGCATCGGGCTCCCCACTCAGTGGGGAGTGTACTTCTCCCTTTACCCTTCCCCCCCTGCTCGTGATCTCTCTCTCTAATAAATAAGTAAAATCTTTAAAAGTAATAAGAATAAATAAATAAAAATACAAATAAATGCTTGTACAAAATTGAGATCATATTGTATGTAGTTAAGTAATTTTTTTATATATACTATGAACATCTTATTAAATATTTTTTGCATCATTCTTAATTGCTGCATAATGTCCTATGAAGTTACCATAATTAATCTGTGTCCAGTTGTTGGTGATTTTCAGGGTTTTTTTAAGATTTTAAGAGAGAGTGCAAGTGCGGGGGTGGGGTGGGGGGTGCAATGGGAGAGAGAAAGAGAATCTTAAGCAGGCTCCACGTTCTAGGCGGAGCCTGCCACAGAGTTCCATCTCATGACCCTGAGATCAAGAACTGAGCCAAAATCAAAATTCGATTGCTTAACCAACTGAGCCACCCAGGCGCCCCAAGTTGTTTGTAATTTTAAACAGCACTTTGAACATTCTTGAAAATCTTCCCAAATACCCATGAATATTATTATAGAATAAGTTTTTAGAAGTGAGATTACTGGGTCAAAGGTTTGTATGTTTTCAAGGCTTTTTTAAGTATAGTTTTCCATTTTTTCTCTCGTTCCTATTTTCATTTGGAGAAAATTATTTATTTATTTATTTATTTATTTATTTATTTATTTAAACATTTTATTTATTTATGTGACACACAGAGCACAAGCAGGGGCAGTGGCAGGCAGAGGGAGAAGCAGGCTCTCCAAGGAGCAGGGAGCCCGATGTGGGTCTCAGTCCCAGGACCCTTTCATGACCTGAGTCGAAGGCAGATGCTTAATCAACTGAGCCACCCAGGTGCCCCTGGAGAAATTTATTTTATTCCTATTTTCCATAAATGATTTCTGAGTGACTCTTTGTAATTAAATTTGCTCTTCTAGGACTTCCTGTTTACTCTTAATATGTATATATTCCTGGATTATAAATTATGAAAGACTTATTTTCCAAAATATTTAAGCTTTCCTTTTCGTAACCTTTGCTTATTTAAACATGGTCTTCCCAATCAGTTAACTTACTTTCAGAAGGAGTCACTTAATATTTATTCTACTTTAGTTTAATCTGATTTAAACTTGTTATTGAATTGACCCCCAGTGTAGTAAGAAGGCTCTGTAAATGAAGGTGGGAAAGACTGTACAGTGTGCGGGGGTTCTGTGTATGTAGGTGTAGTATTTTCATCCTTGGGGAAACAGTGTTTTAGACCGTTTCTCATTTTTTCATATTAATAACAGTGGTTTCCCTTTTTTCTTTTATCAGTACATTTTTATTTCTGGTCTAGTTTTTAAACATCTTTACTTGAAATATAATTCACATATTATGCTGTTCATTCGTTTAAATTATACAGTTCAGGGGTTTTTAGTACACTGAGTTGTGCAACCATCACCATATCAATTTTAGAACATTTTTATCTCTCCCCAAAAAATACCATGACAGTTGGCATCACTCCCCTTCTCCCAGCAACCTAGTAGGCTATAAATGAAATCCTATAATACATGTGGTCTTTTGTGACTGACTTCTTTCAGCTAGCATAGGGTTCATCCATGTTATAACTGTATTCCTTTTCCTTTTATTGCTGAGTGAGATTTCATTGTATGGATATATATACTGTATTTTGTTCATCCATTTGTCAGTTGATGGGTGCTTGATTTCTTTTTTCTTTTTTTTTTTTTTTTTTTAAGATTTTATTTATTTATTTGACAGAGAGAGAGACAGCCAGCGAGAGAGGGAACACAAGCAGGGGGAGTGGGAGAGGAAGAACCAGGCTCCCAGCGGAGGAGCCCGATATGGGGCTCGATCCCAGCTCTGGGATCACGCCCTGAGCCAAGGGCAGACGCTTAACTAGTGAGCCACCCAGGTGCCCCGGGTGCTTGATTTCTAGTTTACTTTTGGATTACTTCTTGGGAATAGTTACTGGTTCAGAACTTAAAAAATCATTTTGTACTTTAATGGGTTTTGCAGAGGTGATGATTGTTCTTTAGACTTGCCAAGTTTGATGTTCCTGTGGGATAGATAGTAAGCCGTTCACCAGGCTGCTTTAAAGCAGAGAGTTAAATCTAGTCTAAAGCTAGTAAGTGTAAGTAGCAAGCCCATGGATGGTCATTGAGGCCATGAGAGTGAATAACATCACCCAGAGTTGCCAGAAGGAAGAGGATGGAGGATAGAGAGAGCCCTGAGAAATGACAGTATTTAAGTATAATTTGCCTCCTCTCCCCCAAAAAGCCTTGCTTATTCCTGTCTTTATGTAGGGTGATGGGGCTTGCTCCATGAAGCTTTCCAAAGTTTGACAGTATCTATAACATTTAAGTGCATTTATCCTTTGTCAACACAGCTGTTCTACTTCTGGAAAATTGTCATGTAGACATAGATTCTCACAAGTGGGTAAAAATCTATGTTCATTGTATTTTCAAGTAATCAGTTCAAGAGGAAGAAAAAAACCTCCCAAATGTTAAAGACTTAAAAGATATTAATCACTAGATATTTATTTTATGTTTTATTTATGAAAGGAATGCATGTTCATTGCAAAAACAAATCATAAAATACAAGAATCCTGTTATTTACAGAGAGCCATTACTTATATTTTGGCATTTAGTCTTACAAATGTTTTTTTAACTACACATACTTCAAATGAAAATAGTTACACTTCAAATGAATATATTTAAATATTTTGTAAAAAATGACATTATCCTCTAAAAATCAAAAACTTATTAAGGTGTTCTACATTGTGGGTATCTTCCTATATCAATTAACAGAGGATAGATGTGTATCATTTCTCTTGGCCGCACTGGTATTGGTTATATGAATGTACTGTTATTTAGCCAGTCACCTCTTTATGGGCCACAAGGTAGTTTCTAATTTTACATGCTTATAAACAGTATTATAGTGAACTTCCTATAAATAAAACTTCAGGTGTCCACATTTATTTCTTTAGGAATAATTTCTGGGGGAGTAATTATGATGTCAAAAAATAAGTATTTTTGAGGGCGCCTGGATGGCTCAGTTGTTAGGCGTCTGCCTTCGGCTCAGGTCACCATCCCAGGGTCCTGGGATTGAGCCCTGCATCCGGCTCCCTGCTCAGGAGGAAGCCTGCTTCTCCCTCTCCCACTCCCCCTGCTTGTGTTCCCTTTCTCACTGTGTCTGTCAAATAAATAAAATCTTAAAAAAAAAAAAAAAGTATTTTTTTAAGAGCTTTATTTAAGGAGTTTAGAAATAGAGGATTTAAACAGATGGGCTATAAGGTGGGTGTTGAAAAAATTTAACTCTGACAAAGCTTCCTGATGAAGAGGTGCAAAATAAGAGACCTTAGTTTTGACACTGGTTTTCCTGTGAGACAAGAGGGCTTTTGGTAATTGATGTTCAGAACTTCTGACTAGGCCAAGCATTCTGTTTGTGGTAAAGATTTCTCTTTTAACCGTTAAAATATGATAAAATTAATAGGTAACCAATTTTAGTGTTGTCTTTGCAGTGTATGCTGATGGTAGCATATGTTTAGATATCCTTCAGAATCGATGGAGTCCAACATATGATGTATCTTCTATCTTAACATCAATTCAGGTAAGTGTGTTAAGTTAGGTTGCATCATGATTTTTTAAGGTTCTGTGGGATATAGTCAGCTCTTTTAGGAGCAGTAACAGGTAACCAATGGCATAGCCTGGATGATAACATGCCATGATTTTCAGACAACTGGTCTGCTTTTTTGTTAGTGACCACATTGGATCAAACCCACAGTCCTGATCTTGTGTAAATAAAGTGTTCTCACAGGTCAAGTATTATTTATGCCCATGAAGCATAGCCAGAGGATGTGGAAAAGGAAAATGCTTCTTGGAAATAGAGAAAGATGATTGTTAGAAAAACCGTAGGTACCTCAGGAAACTGCCAAGTGCAGAGAACCATTAAGTATGTGACCCTATCCAAGAAATCCTATTTAAAAAAAAGATCATGTAACCATTTGCCAAAACACTCTGGCAGATTATTTCAGAGTTGACCTTGAATGACAGTTTTGGAGAGAGGTGGAGTGAGGGATGTTTTAGTTCATGTGGATGTGAGAGGAGCAGAAGTAAAATTTTGCTTTGTGACCTTTTTTTAAAGCTTCTCCTATCACATTTCTGCTTTAATTCAGGTCATTTTATAGACATTGTTTTCAACTTCCCTATTTCATTCCCTTGCTGCTAGTTGTATATGTTTTCTTGATAAAAGGAAACAAGATTCACTATCCAACTTACTGTCAGACATTTGCAAAGTAACCACAAAAGCAGAGTTTAACTTTGGAAAATGTTAGCTGCTAAGCTATTTCTAGGTATTGTATATTAACCAAATCAAGCTGTTTATTTCCTGGCTAATGTTTCAGTATGTTGAAGAATATCTTTCCCAGTTTCTTTGAAATTAGAGGTGTTAAGACATGAATGGCGTAGAGGTCTGCCATTTCTTTACTGAGTAATTTGCTCTTTTGTACAAACTCAGTGCTCCATATCTGACCCATGTTAATGCAAAGAGTAATTCTCTACAAATCCTTTTTCTTTTCTCTTTCCTTCCAGTCTCTGCTGGATGAACCGAATCCAAACAGTCCAGCCAATAGCCAGGCAGCACAGCTTTATCAGGAAAACAAACGAGAATATGAGAAAAGAGTTTCGGCCATTGTTGAACAAAGCTGGAATGATTCATAATAGACAACTGGTCTGTTAATTTTTTTCATCATTGTGTATAATTTACCTCTCAGTAGAAAGGCTAACAAATTTTAAGTGCCACAGGTTTTAAGGATTCTGCAGAAAAAAAAAAAGTCCTTCAGTTTAGAACCTACAAAAGCTTGTGTATCTTGATTAATGTACTTTTTATTGCATGGTGTGAACTAAGTTATTGCTTACATAAATTTGTAATATATCCTGTTTGTATTTTTTTCCAAGTGTATAATGTTGGTGTGGAGTTTTCATGACAGAATAATACACATTTTGTAAATCTGTACTTTTTTCAAATATTGAATGCCTTATTTTTGAATTCTTTAGATTTTTAAATTGGAGAAAAGCACTTAAAGTTTTTTATATATGAATATTACATGTAAAGCTGTTAAAATACATAACTTCAGTGCAAGAGACTTTGTCACTTATTTCCTTATCTGTGTAGGAGGGGTTAATAAGTCTCTAGCTCTCCATCAATTGATAGCTTCATTTCCAATTTCAAAAGAACAGATTTATATTTTATCAAGAAATTCTTCAAATTTGATTCTAACCACCAATTATAATTTCAGAATTTATTTTAAGTGTTTAAAACTATATCCGTTTCACTCGAGCAATTATAGACATAACTGGTTTGATTCTGTCCAACTCTGTATTTAGGCCACTTGTTACTGTTTCTTCATGCACTACTTTCTGTTAAACTGTACCTTTTGCAATTTCACAGTTTGTACCTCTACCATGAGGAATTGGCACCTCTACTGGGAGCAGAGAGCTAATGCAACTTATTTGCTGCTTGATAGCACTTTGAAAGATTTTTGATAATGAAGAAAGTAAAACCGTAAACATTTACCAAAATCCATGCCCCACTATTAACACTGAGTAAGAATTTGTTGCATTGGTTTAACAAGGCAGGTATTTGGAAGGAATCTTGGTGTAACTTAAAATATTGAAAACTGCCTTTTAATGCAATTGCATATCTGTTTATTCTGGAAAAATGTTTTAATACCAGGGCCTGCTGAGTTGCTTTCTCTTGTGGAGATTTTTTTTTTTTAATCTCCTAAGTTGTATAAAAGTTGTACTGCATCTTAGTTTACTGGATAAATTTAAAACACAGTATTGTAGAAAGCTAATACAAAGCTATCCTATGCCTTCAAATAGTACAGAAAATGGAAAATATACAAGTAAATTCTGTTGAACCACCTGTGTAGTCTTTCTAGTAGTTAAAACAGCTATTTGAGTAACCCCAGTAGTTTCTTGTTCTATTCTTACTAGCTTAGTAAGCTAACAGTTTCTCTATTGGAAGACTAGGATCGCAGTGTCTACAGCTTCTATTTTTTAAGCCAAGTTTAATATTGGAACAATAAGTGCTGATGTTTCCCTTTAAAAGTTATTACTTGGCAAAATTTTCGGTAAGTGTATGATCTTAGGAAGCTTTTCATACAAATAAGAGTCCACTCACTGGAATTAATGGCCAAAAAGATGCTTACGGATACTTTTTGGTCATAGTAAATAAGATGCTTTTCATATTCAGCTCTTGAGACAAAGTGTAGCTTCTGTAGACATTTACTCCAATGACATTTACTCCAGTGAGTAACTCTTAAATATACACTAGGTATGAGAGTCTCCCCTCTTATTTCATTAAATGCTATTTGGTTCCTGCTTCAAAATCTTTTTTTATCCTAATCGGTTTTCCTTTCCCTATTTAAAAGTGAAATATCTCAAGTATTGATAATTATAAGGGGGTCACATCTCACTTTGTAGGGAGTCTCTGAGCTCTAAGTCCTAAATTCAGTACATGCATAAAACTCATACCTCATCCATATTCCCATTGGAGAAAATTCTTAGGAATATTCCTCTCCCAATTACTCCTCTGTTTTTTTCTTCAGTCTTGGAACAGATTCCTATTTCTTTGGTTGAGTACTAGATGTAAACCTTCAATTTACAAGGTTATTAGCATACAAAAGATGTTTACTTTTAAACTAGGTAAATTTTATTAATGTGTGGTATAGCAGGAGGCTAGAACTAAGTCATTTATTTTGGTATGAAGTTGGATTCATGCTAAAGTTTAAATACATTTGTGATGCACTTCCTCTGTAACAGTATTTCTGACATAGAATGCTCCATGTGCATGGCACTATGTGAAGCACTTTGACACATAGGACACATTTCTGACTCACAGTAATCCCGTGAGGGTAGGTACCATTATATTACAGATGAGGAATCTCCAGGTACACAGAGATTAAGTAAGTGATTTGTTGAAGTTCAGTGAGCTGGCAGGTGATAGAGCTGGGATTTGTACCTGGGCAATCTGGTCTTTTAGCCAAGAAGTAGACTATCCCTCAAGAGATATTAAGGTATTGAGTTCAGTTTTAGAAAATCTGTTTAAATACATCCCTCTCATTTTTAAAAATACTTGAGTTGATTTAGACTTGTGTACAGGCTGGTATCCAGTGAAGAAGTTTTCTTAACCACCATTTTCTACGTCTTTTTTTTTTTTTTGATATAGGAACACCTTCTGGTTTCTGATAGAAAGGACTATGACCTATGACTTACTTATAGACCAAATTTCTTTCCCCTTCATGGAAATATACTTAAGTCAGTACCCCCCACACCCCCCAATAAAAGTTCCGTGAATAACTTCTGAAACTGATCTAAAAATTCTTACTCCTGTAGGTAGGTGGAAGGTAGTGGAAAAGAAATCTATTAAAGGTGCCTTATTTAGTAACTGTATTTTGTGCGCAGTAAACAAAGTACCCCTCTACTTAATTGATCGTTTAGTACTCTTTAAGAAAGAACCGTAGGGCTCATAAATACAATTCAGAGTTACATCCAAGGTATTTGGAGCTCTCAATTCTTCCAGGTTTTAAGAGATAGGGATCAACTTTTTAGGTCTTGGTGGTATTTATTACAATTCCTTTCCTACTGCATTTCATAATGCAGAGTCCCAGAGGAATCTCAGTTATGTGGGGATTATTATGTAAATAGAAAAGTCAGTAGTTGCAAAGCTATTAAAGGTAGATAAAATTGTCCATAGGGCGAGGGCCTTGTGCCAAGATGGTAGCTCTGTTACTTCAGTTCCCATCTAGTTAGAAAAAAACAACTGCTGTCAGATAGGAATAAAGATTAAAGTAGTTTTCTTTAGTTACTCAAGTATATGACATGGAGGAGAGACTAGAAACAAGGTTTTATTGAGTTTACTTTTTTCTCTGTCCTTTGAAAAAGAATATACAAATGTGTGTGCCATTCCTCTTTCAGTAATTTCTCCACCTCCCTCCACCCTCAACTGCATTGGTTTAAAACAATTTTGTTAATAACGTCTTGAGGTTTATACATTTCCTATTCATAGCATGGGCTAGGGCTTTTTTTTAGTTGGGCCCGAAAGACAAATGAGCTGTGCCTTTTGCAAACCTTTTTGAGTATATGACTCATCTCAAGCTCAGCGTTAGCTCCTTACTGGTCGAAATCAAGAAACCTGAAAGGAAAGGCTCCTAGCTTCCTCTTTGGCATACGGAGGATTCAGACTTGGGTGAAAAGCCCACATGGACTGAATTTCAGGAACTGCCATTGAGTTGAGTGGTAAAGCTTGGCCACATGATGCTTTTGTTTATCAGTCAACTGTAGAATATTATGAGAAGACTCTAGAGAGTGTATTCTGCTGATAGCAAATAACCTTTAGCTGGTTAGAGAGGTCTTTATTTGGGGACGGTCTTGGTTTACAAGTATGATGCTTCTGCAGTCTTTTGGGAGGAGGTTAGCTATCTAAACTCTTACCTGGAAGACTGGGATCCTTAAAGCCACTGGGTTGGCTACTTATCTAGAGGGAATCAGAGCCTATGAAAGGATCTCCTCAGGTTCCATCAACCTGTCATTCTTCCTGGAATGCAGAGGGGTTCTGTGGTGTCTTGAAGGCTGCCAAAATGCAAACATAAAGAGCACTTAAGGCAGACCTCATAATGCTCCTTCCTGTCTGAAGCCCGAGGTGTAAGTTGCCCTTTCCCTTCCCCCTTTACAAACAAGGCCTTTTGCCAAGAATAGCACAGCCCACCAACTGAATTGGACCGGCTGCACTCCTGAATAAGAGAATGTCAAATGCAGAGAGGTTTTCGTTTTACAGAACTGAGCTGGGAGATTTATGTTACTGTGGCGGTATGAGTACAAAGACCACGAGGAACTGGAAGCTTCTTGTCCTGGTAACATCCTGAGCAGAGCATAGGAAAAGAAATCAGATTCCAGCCCATGGTAACTTTGGCCAAAGGCTTGGAACATCACCTCCTCAGAAAAGCTGGATTAGTAATCCCTGCTGTGTTTTAGTGGGCTGTGGTTGTAGACCTGTACCTGCACAAGCATTCAAGGCTGTGGTTTCAGGTCCAGACTTCCCAGAACAACAGTTGGAAGGCTGCCTTTTGAATGAAGACGATGTCAATACCAGGGGTGGGTACAAGGGATCTTCTGCAAGCCCACAAGATGAGTGAGGGCAATACTGGGGGCCTGATGATGGTGAGGTTGATGAACCCATCTGTTCAGGGAGAAAGTTCCCCTCCCTGGCTTTTGTTAGCCCTTACACATTGGTTCGACGGGCTGCATATTCTTGTGCACTGAACAGCTTGAAAACAGCACAATCCCCATGGCACCTTCTCAAGACCAAGTCTGACAGATCAGGCTGTAAGAGCAACAATACAACTACAGTTCAAAAAGACTGGAATGTAACTAGGAACCTCCTTTCCAGACAGCCTCTGGCAATACATGCACAGGCCTGGGCAGGAGGCCAGTAGGACAGCAGAAGACTCCAGGGTCCAAGCTCCAAATCCTCTGGAGACACTGATTAGCAGGTTTCTGGTTTTTGTTATTATAAAAGTAGAACGTAGTCATACATAATTTGGTAAACGCAAAGGTAGAAGGAAGCATGAGTCATTGTCTCCCTACCTGAGAAGTTGAAAACAAGTGGTTTCAGGGGAAGTGGGACTGTAGGTAATGGACCAAGCCCAACAATTCCCAGTCAGCTGGGGCCCACAGTTCAAACCAAGTGTAAGGTCTCATCGGTTTACAGGGTGACTCAGGCAAACCCGCCACGCCAGTGCTAGGGCAAAGGCCATGTTCATGGAGAGAGGAGCATATCCACAGCCTTCGCAAGCCCCAGACCCTAGATACAGGTGGTACAGGGGTTCCAAGGCACCTAGTGTTAGGGGAGGACTGCAGTGGACCTATAAGCTCTGGCCACCTGCTGACCCCCACGCCCCCATCCTGGAGGTTTTGCTTCTACCTCCCTCTCGGACTGCCAGGCATTTGATTAAGGCTGCATTGCTCAGTGCCTGCTGCCATTCATTTTGTCAGCATAGCTACTGAGTACTTAATGGGTGCCAACTCACATGTTTCGCCCTACTCCACAACTGCAACTGATGTGGTCTGCCCTTCTGCAGCGCTGGGGATGGAGCCTGGTCTTGTGGGGGTCCCTGTGGGTGGTCATTTTTCTTTTGTGTAAGTTTAAGTTAGTTGAAACATTTTGTTTTCCCAGCTTGGCCTCAAAGGGAGAGTAGGGTAGGAATGAAGCAGGGAGAGCTCACTAAATGCCAGGTACTTAAAGAGAAATTTTTCTACTAAATCCTCCAATAAAGATCAAAGTAAGAATCATCCCCCACTTCGAAGATCCCTACACCGAGGTGAAGTAAATCAGGAGGAACGAATTACATGCCAGTTCACATCTAGGTTCAATTAAATATTCTTAATATGAGAAAATACCAAAGAGAAAAGAAAATGCAGCTCCAGCAGTGAGATTTTGGTGCTAGGATTCACAGCAAAGCAAGGGCTTTAGTCAATAGGCCCAAACAGTTCAAGGTTAACCTCCTTACTGTTAATTGCCCTTTCACTAAACCAGGGGAAGATGAAGACCTGCCTCAAGATGCCCTAGCAGCATTTCTCCCAGGCACGTAGGTTGGAAGACCATAATCAAGGCTATTTTGGAGTCGTTTGCCTAATTTTCCTGGGCTGGGAAAGAAGGATGGGACCACCTGCGTTATTTCTGAAGAGCTGTCCTTGCCTGACAGCACTGTCAAGGAAAGAAGCTCTGGTTCACATGTCCATGCCTAGGATATGTTAAGAATTATAGCTCTAATGGGAACCTAATAGTCTCAATTTTTACTCTTCTTTTTTGATTCCGAAGGCAATCTGTTCGGTTGGTGTATTCTTGTTACCCCCACTTCCTCAGCTGGTCCTTGTCTGTGGGCAAGGCTTCAGGCCCACCTTCCTCCCTGAGAAGACCACATATGCAAAGGACTCTGCCCCTAATGCCGGCATTGTGAGAAACTAAACCTAAATGAGAAAGGCAGCCAACATACTGCCACCCCTAGACCTGGGAGTCCTAACTTGGAAGGAACAGAGTAAACTTTGGGGAAGAAACAAAACCTCATCTGGCTTGCTTTTCACTTAAATAAATGAATAATTAGGCTCTTTTGCTTGCTCTTTATTTTAATGAAAAGCCCAGAAAGATTCTTTTTCTTCCCAAAGGAGTTTATATATATATGTGTGTATATATATATGTGTGTGTGTGTATATGTATATATATATATACATATACCTTTTTATATATTATATATGTAATACATATTTTTGTAACTTTTTTTATACATATAAATATATAATCTCCATGAGGGCAGACTTTTTTTTTTAGTGTGCATTCAGTATTCGTTAAAGGAAGAAATTTCCAAATGACCACAATCTTTAAATTCTAAAACTCTTGCCTCTTAAGATTTGTGTTTAGTCTTACTCCTACAGAATCAAAAGGTGTCCCTTAACTAGTCAAGGACGGGAGCCATGACTAGATAACATGAACCTCGACTACAGTCCTCACACTCTAGAAGTTGACAGTCTCTTTCCAAACAAAAGGGTACCCAGCAAAGACTACAGCGCAGCAGAGAAACAGAGTTACCTGACATTTAGAATAATATAAATCTCATTTCAGATGCGACAGTGTGTATTTTCAGTGCCATTTACTACAAATAGCAAAGCCTCAGAGGATGGGCAGTGATAATGAATCCTCCCAATGCCCATGGAATAGGTAAGCCTCAGGTCCACATGGATCCTGGAAAATCCTTGCCTCCTCAATGGTAGACAATTCATCAGGTGGGCTATAGACTCTAGTGAATATTGTAAAAAAGCAATTTTCTGGGTAATATAAAAGGGTATCACGATTAAGTGAGCACCCTAAACTGTACTGTTAGTACTTGCTTCTCACAAAGTCTTGAGACTTAAGTCTTTAACAGAAAAAATGCTCTCTAGTTGTTATTTGAAGGGAACAGTTTACCATGTCCCCTCCTATGATCTCATTTGATCCTTATCCCATGTTGGACAGCACTACATATACCAAGGCCAGTATCTTGCAGTGAGCTCCTGGTTCGCATTAAGAATGGGCCATTTTGCCTATTACGAGGCAAATAACGAGTCCTTACAAGGACTGCTGCAGTGCAAAAATTTTATGATTTCTATGCCACTTTCTATTCCAGAAAAACAAAGGATGAAATTCTAAAATACTGCTTAATTTTATAGATGAGATAGCTATGAAGGTTTTAAAGATGAGAAGAAAAACAGAGACAGCTTAAGCTGAGGAAATAAGAAAACCCATCAGAAAATGGTTATCAGAAAATTTGCTTTTGATTAACTAGATAAGTCTTCAAAAATACACTGAAGAAGAATTAGGGAGGGGAGCATGCAATCCGTGCACAATTTAAGCTTGCTTTATGCAATGGATATGCTCCTGACAGGATATTATTATAATAGGGCATTATCTCTTACAGACAAAATAGGATCCATGATGAGAAACCTGTGAAAGACGCATTTTAAAAGTGAACAGCCCCACTCTGATATTTCCCAACTTGTAAATTTGGTTTTTAAGCATCACCAATTTGTATAGGACACCAGAATAGAAAGAGGCTAGGCCACATGTGAGGAAGAGGCTGAGGTTCATTGAGCTCTGGCTTACCCCTGCAGCATCTTCATCTTTGCCATAGCTCTTTGTGCTAGGTATTTCTATGATCTCCATTTCCCAGGTACAGCTATGGAAAGAAGTGGCTTGCCCAATTATATCAGAGATCTTGACCTCATTTGGTCCACCCTAGTGATCCCTACAGATGAAAGCAAGAAGCTGCACAGAGACGTGGCCCAAGGTGTGATGCTTGTCCTTAGGCTTGAGCAGTGGGTGAGTCTCATCCCACTTGTCTGCTCCCAAGCATCATGCTCCCACAGCCAGCCCTCTTCAGCATTCCTGGTTTTTTAATTACCTGGGTTTACTGGTAGGTTCAGCTAAGAAAGGGTCCACTATCTTATTCACCATTTTCCCACATATGAATTATTCACCAAATATGAATTATTCACCAAATATCCCAAAAGTGAATTCTGCTGTGATTGTTATATTGCTGACCCCAATGAAGTCCCTCTCTCAGTATTTATGCCTGGAGGTAAGTTCTTAAGGTGGGTATTAAATAAATAGAGGGCTCCTGGATGGTCAGTTGGTAATACATGCAACTCTTGGTGCCAAGGTTGTAAGTTTAAGCCCCAAGTTGGGTGAAGAGATTACTTAAAAATAAAATCTTAAATGAATGAATGAATGAATGAATGAAAGAAAGAAAGAAAGAAAGAGGGAGGGGATAAAGAACAGATATATTAACTAATGGGAAAATTAACACAAGAATTTCAGAGCAAAACATTGCACCAAACAAGTATTTCTTCAAGGGCTATGTGCAAGGCAGTTCCTCAAGTCAGGCTCCTTCCAGAAAAAGAGAATGTGGGCTTTACTCAGCTGCTGGGAGACCTTCTAGAAAACCTATAAATCACCTGACTGCCTGGACCAAGCTGTGGCATCTGGTGTCCGTTTTAAAATCAGGCCAGATGCCTTTTCATAAGCTGCCTCTTCACATGAGCTGGTAGGTACCTGAGGCCTATGATTTGATTCTCGCTCGTCTCTTAAAAAAAAAAAAAAAGATGAGTGTGTATGGCAGTGGCCATAAACATGGCATAAACTTCAGAAAGAAATAAGGAAATAGGAGTGCCTGGGTGGTTCAGTCGGTTAAGTATCTGCCTTCGGCGCAGGTCATGATCTCAGGGTCCTTGGTGTCAGGCTCGCTGCTCAGGGGGAAGTCGGCTTGTCCCTCTCCCTCTGCCCCTCCCCCCTTCTTATGATCTCTCTCTCTCCAATAAATAAAATCTTAAAAAAAAAAAAAAAAGAAAGAAGGGCTGGTTTGCCTCAGTGCAGGGGAAAAAGACCATAAAACAATCAGATTTGAAGATACATTATTGAAAAGTCCAAAATATAAAATTCACTACCTGCAATTATTACAACATAAAAAAAATAGGCATTTTTAACAAAAAGTTTGGCATTCAAAAAGTGAAAATTAAAAAAGAGGGCATGATTTATAAATACATAAATATCCATGCACACTTTTACAATGACAGCTACTGGAAGAATGAGACCTTTTAAAACTCCAATCTAGACAAGATTATCATTCCAACTGCCTCCTTCCTACATGTTGGAAATACCAGGAATCTTAAGAGAGCTGCTGTGGTCCATGTCACATTCATCCCAGACTCCTTTCCTAAGCCTGTAGCTGATGTTGAAAATGTGATGAATCTTCTGCCTTAACTTTGATGCTGGGGGAAAAAAAAAGAAAAGGTTATTTAGCCATGTAGTCCAGCAAATCAAATTTATAAATTAAAATACAGCAGTGAGGGGCGTCTGGGTGGCTCAGTCAGTTATGTGTCTGCCTTCCACTAAGATCATGGTCCTGGAGTCCCAGGATCAAGTCCCACGTGGGGCTCCCTACTCAAGGCGGGGGGAAGAGTGGGGTCTGCTTCTCCTTCTCCCTCTGCCCCTCCCCCTGCTTGTGCACTTGCTCGCTCGCTCACTCTCTCAAAATCTTAAAAAAATAAAATACAGCAGTCATACAATATTTATGTACTACCTAGAAGGAAAGTAGACTCAAATTACTATTTTACTACATACAGAAAATTCAACAAAACATTGAACATACCATCTATTTGGAAGCTAGAGCCTAATTTTTTTGTCTTGACACCTGGGATCTATAAATGTTCACAGTTTAATGTGATAACAGAAATACCTGAAATATAACTTTCTTCGTGGCATGCTTTTCAGTGAAGGATTCTAAAAGAAGAATCGCACAAACACTGTTTTAAATTAAAATCAGTTGAATCCAGGTAGTAATTCACAAGATTTCACATTGACTCAGGATATTTAGGAGATGTGAAGGTTATGTATTTCTGGATTTCACACTATTAGAAACTGTAAATGCATGTCTTCAAATAGTGGCGAACTGAAGCAGATACATTCTTTCTGGGTGCTCTCTAGCACCTTTGGTAAATTTAAACTTGGCTTTAGACAACTTTTAAGCTGGGTGTGAAGAAATCATGTTGGCTGTCACCTTGTACTTGAATGGATTTCCTTAACATTTAGCAGTGCAAGTGAATCAATCTGAGAGTCTTTTTAGTAATCAGAGTTTTCAAGGTATGACCTATTTCCTAGCTAAGCCTGTCACTCCAGTCTTTTTGAGCAATGAAAAAGCAAAATTGTTCAGGAAAAGCAAAATATAAGAAGTCTTTCCCCATTTAGGAGAATGCAATATTACCTAAAGAAACCATCATTACTCCAAAGGAAAAGAAAATCCCCTAAGACACCTTTCAAATTTCCCATAGGACAGACCAAAACTACGGCAGCACAGAAGCTGCCACAGCTCTGGCTGCTGCAAGTATGGTCTTTGACACAAGGTGTTGGCATATGATTTACTCCTCCTGAGCACTGGGCGACAGACTGGCCTGTGCAGTCAGATTCAGCTTTTCCGGCGCTTTCTCCTGCTAGCTGATAAAGGGGAAAGGTAGCTCCACTAATGTGACAGGCTGAATTTGTTTTAATGCTCACAAATATGTGCTGCTTTAAAATCACATCTCCTTTCACCATGGGAGTGGCTTTCCCACTACCTTAGAACTTGCCAAGACTGGACATAATGCACAGAAAAGCACTTCTTGAAATGCAAGTATCCTTGTTTTCCTACCTTCTCGTTCACATTTCATATCCAGTCACTTTCCATGCTGCCATTTTCCTTCTTGGATAAAAATGTTCTTAGGAAAAATGGGCCAAGAAATTAAGTTGATAAATTATTTCTATGAGCCAATAATGATAGCTTCCTAGTTAATCACTCCTCTTTCTCCTTAAGACAATGGCTTGGAAATATTAACTCTGACAGTCCTAGTAATGACATCCTTCCGAGTGAGCTGCTGTTCTTTGTTAATTACTGCTCGCTGGATAAAGCTGGTCTACCACGAAGGCTGCTAGTAGGTGCCTAGGGATGACTGTTAGATAACTGAGATTGTTTGCTCAATGTATTTGTATTTGAATCCAAAGAAAAATCATAAACTGCAACTGTTTGATAAATACCACCTGTCAGAGAACAATGCTCATTTCTTTTCTCAGACCAAAAAAATAATAAGAGTTGGATAGACCACAGAGATGTATTTGCCTCAAAACTGCAGAATATATATAAATTTTTTAAAATCTTTATTTTTTTAAGATTTTATTTATTTGAGAGACAGCAAGCAAGAGAAGGGGAGAGAGAGAGAGAATGAGCACAGGAAGGGGCAGAGGGGGAGAGAGAAGCAGACTCCCCACCAAGCAGGGAACCCTATACGGGGCTCAATCCCAGGACCCTGAGATCATGACCTGAGCTGAAGGTGGACACTTAACCAAATGAGCCATCCAGGCGGCCCTTAAATCTTACTTTAAAGAAATTATATCCTAAATTACCTTCACTGTCCAGTCTCAAGATGCCAACAACGCCAGGTGATTCATTTCTACTTGCTAGCTAGCTTTAAAACCCACCTAAACTCTAATTTTAGAGCTGAGGATCTATTCTAGGCAGAACTACGACAAACACTTTCAGGTGCATGGCTCAATATCTCGGGTTTTTTTTTGGTATGTGGGCTGGCAATGTTGCTTTATGTTTGACAGCCTCTATTACATGCAAAAACTTCAGGCAAGAGACAAAAGAACTGCTGGGAAGTCCCCATGACTCTTTCCAGTGGCCTCCCAGGGGCTCCTTCAATGGAGAAGGGACAACCTTCAATACCACACAAGTCTGTCATGGCACACATGTCAAAAGAGTCCTCAGGATCAAAGTATCTAGAAGAGGCTTAAAAACTGGCAAAACTCTACATACCCTTTAAGGATCTCACTTCTCAGGATTAACTGAGTTTCATTTTCAGTGGGATCAATAATCTAAAACTTGGCTACTAAGAAAACTTCAGTTTTATCTGAAGGAAGCCCAAACACGCATAATCCGAAAGTGCTCTCGATGTAGAGGCTCCCGCAGGCTTCTTCCAGGTAGCTAGGGGAGTATGACTAGTCTGATGGCAGAGCTGCTTTCACGGATACCAGGTTCATGCCTGAGGACTCTTCTCTGGAGGCTGACACTGTGCAATGACAGTGTCAGAAATGAACATCCCAGGGCAGAGGACCCCTACATTGTTGAGGTTCAAGACCCCTTCACAGTATTAACAGATTCGAGAAACACCCCGGCCCAATACACATACATATATTTCTTCACACTGGTCTAGGGACATGCATATCAATTACAAAACCTCCTTAGTTTCCTTCTGGTCTACGACCCAAACACCATGAAGGGTTCTCAACTCTACAAGTCCAGAATAATCGGAAAGACTATGGCTACATACAAGACAGAGAAGTACAGGGGTGCCTGGGCGGCTCAGTCGGCTAAGCATCTGTCTTCAGCTCAGGTCATGATCTTGGGGTCCTGACTGAGCCCCGCATTGGGATCCCTGCTCAGTGGGGAATCTGCCTCTCCCTCTCCCTCTGCCCCTCCCTCTTGCTCGTTCTCTAACAAATAAATAAAATCTTAAAAAAAAAAAAAAGTATAACAAATTTGACTTAAAAAAACAAGTTTTATGGATGGCAAAATACCTCTTGGGAGTAAAAGCAAGGACAGAATCACCACACACAGGACGTAAAAGCTGATCCTACTCTTGCCTGGGGAACACTCGGGCAGCCAGCAACTATCTAGCTGCCCCATGACAGCCCCAGGAACCTCACCACTATGGGACACTGATGGGACTGCCCAGAAAATTTTAAGTATTACATGAGATGATCCAAAAAGTCACAAACTTCCAATTCCTGACCCCAGATTCAGATTTAAAAAGAGTATTTTTTTTTTTAGCAAAACTATTTGAAATCAAGTGGGGTGTGCTATTTGAGACTGAAGTACTTTCTGGGATGCTGAGGTTTCGATTAGTTCCTTGATAACCACACAGAAGGGAACCTCTTTATATGCCCTACCTCCCCAAACAAGACCCAACAGGGGTGAGGGCTTACCTATGTTTCTGAGGATAGAAATAAAACAGGCCTGCAGCCTTTTACTCTATTGCTTTGGTTTTCTGAGCTGCTTTTAGGTAAGCCTATACTGGGTTTCAGAGACAGAAGGACTAAGACTTTAGGTACCAACTCTTTCCTCAAGAAGCTTACAATCTTCTAAGAGACCTGGGCAGAGTGCCGAAGAAACAAACTTTGGATGAGAGGAAGCAATTCTTCCTGAAAAGGCCCAGGCAAATGAGAAAAAGCATGTCTTGGGGCGCCAAGGTGGCTCATTCGGCTAAGTGTTGGACTTTGGCTCATGTCATGATCTCAGGGTCGGGGGATGGAGCCCCACATCAGGCTGTGCACTCAACGGGGAGTCTGCTGAAGATTCTCTCCCCCTCTCCCTCTGCCCCCCCCCACCACCGCCCTGCTCGTGCTTGCTCTCTAAAATAAATAAATCTAAAAAAAAAAAAAAAAGCATGTCCTAGGGATGCCCAGCCCATCAACTGAACTTCTTTCTGCCACATTCTCCAGGGCCCCAGCACCAGAGCACCAGGACCCAGATACAAGGCTAAACAGGCAATAGCTCACCATGTAAAGTCTGCAACTTCAGATCAGACTAAGCCCTACAGAACAGGGAACAGCTATATGTGGGCATTATTCCATCTAGATTTCCATCAGCAAGCCAGATGGGCCAAATAAGTCTGGTTAGACCTTCACCCACTGGGGTAAAGATGAGTTAATGTTACCAACAAGATTTTTTTAATAAGTGGAAAGCTGTAGCACTCTAGCCAACATTTTCTTAAAAATTAAGCAAAAAGCTCAAAACTTCATAAAAGTTTAGAGGTTGAATTTATTAATTACTCCACCAACAATGTATAATTTAGTTGTTATCTAGTTATGAAAAGGCTTATACCGAGTATAGAGAAATGAAAGTGACAAGGCACTTAAGTGTCCACAGATAAATGAATGGATAAAGAAGATGTGCTGTTATACATATATATAATGGAATACTACTCAGCAATAAAAAGAGATCTTGACAGTTGCTACATGGTTGGGCCTAGAGTGCATTATGCTAAGCGAAATAAGACAGATGACGATAAATACAGTATGATTTCACTTATATGTGGAATCTAAAAAAACAAATGAACAAACAAAACAAAACAGATTCATAGATACAGGAAACAAACTACTGGTTACCAGCTGGGGGGTGGACCACAGAGGTGAAGGGGATTAAGACGTACAAACTTCCAATTATAAAATAAATTAAGTCATGAGGATGTGATGTACAGCACAGAGAATACAGTAATACTGTAACAGCTTTGTATGGTGAAAGATGTGTTACTAGATAATAAGTGGAAATTATTTTGTAATGTATAAAAACATTATGATATACACCTGAAACAAATAGGATATTGTATATCAACTGTATTTCAGTAACAAATTTTTTAAAAAGTTTTTTAAGATTTCATTTATTTATTTGACCGAGAAAGAGCGCACAAGCAGGGGGAGTGGCAGGCCGAGGGAGAAGCAGGCTCCCCGATGAGTAAGGAGTCCAATGCGGGACTCAATCCCAGGACCTCAGGATCATGACCTGAACTAAAGGCAGATGCTTAATCAACTGAGCCATCCAGGCATCCCAAATTTTTAAAAAATTTTTAATGAAAGGGCTTAGATCCTTGGGGAGTAAATAGTATCCTCTAATACGTAACATAAAAGCAGGGGCCATTAACTTGATACCATTTCAAATGCACTTAGAAAACCTGTTTACCTTTTTCATTAATTCACTTCTGGTAGTAAACTGTGGCAGGTCTTCCACTTCAATCCCATCAGCCATTTCCATCACTTTGTCTAAAAGGTCTTTGTTGTAACTGCACAATAAAAAGTAGTAAGATAAAAACCTTGGAGGAATCACGTGTTACTGTGGGCTAATGAGAAACCGCAAGTAGCTCAACTCTTAGCGTTCTGATGTGATACTACATGGAAAACGGACACATGCTCAGCAGCGGGTTAGGAAACCCTTCTTCTGGCTTGTGGATTCAGAAGTGGCTATAGGAATGCCAACAGAGCAGGTGTTTCAAGACAAAACAAAAAAGATTTATAAAAATAGAGACACTGTACATCTGGCAGTACATATTCGTGGATACAGTATGAGGGCCAAAATGTTTTATTTTTTAAACACATCGATACATCAAAAACTAAGGATATACTGTATGGTGACTAACATAACATAATAGAAAATTATTATTAAAAAAAACACATCGAATACTGGTCTAAAGTAAATAACATCATTTGTTCATTTGTCCAATTTTCTAACATTTTCCTAGTCTTGGAGCCCATTAACCAGGATTTCCCAGGGGCACCCAGAAAACAGAGGAAAAGCCTTTGGCACTGCTTCCCCAAATCCTGTTCTAATAAGCCCAACATCTGAAAACAAAACCAAGTGGCTAAGGGCTGGAGGGAGCATGTGACAAGAGTCAGACAGCCAAAAGGGGAAAAGAAATCAGGACTAAGACAAGTCATCTTACTATCCTAACACAATTTCAGGACACTAAAATAAAAGGATGTGGGAGCTTCAAGATTTAACATCTTCTTCATTGAGGGGGTACAAGGGGTGTCTTATCTAAAGCACTTCAAAAACAGTCCCTTGAAGGCATCTGTTATTTTCATAACAGGAAAGGCAGAGAGGCAAAGGCTGGCTCTTGCTAAGAGTCCAGCAGACTGGGGAGTGGGGAGGAAAAGCCAAAGGCCACAGATTACATCCTGCCATAAATGGTAAAATCCACAATCCTGTCAGAAGACACACGGCCCTCTCTCAGCTCCTTCATAAGTAAATTGGGGATCTCAGTTTCCGTGTCTGCACGTTTGCCATGTGGGTGGAAGGAGCCAAGACACTTGAAATGTACTACGCAAAGGTGATGGTTTAAACTAACAGTATTAATACAATTAACAACGGCATTTTAGCGCCATTTTGAGCTCTTGCTAAATAGCAGTCTGTGCTAGGTGCTTTTTTTTTTTTTTAACTCTTTAATACTGCAGTCATCACAACTTATTTTCCCAATGAGGAAACTGAGGCTCTGAGAGGTTAAATGTCTTTCCAAAGAGCTGGCTAGCGTGGGAATCAGCCACAGGCTGGGCCAGTCCGGGCGGGAGGTTGGGGGCGGGGTCAGCACTGGGCAGGGGTCAGCCCTAGGAGAGGGCTGCGGGTCTGAAGGCAGGGGACAGGGTCAGCCAGCCCGCAGGGGTCCGCACCTGCAACCCAGGAAGAGGTGGTTGGCCCACACCATGGAGAGGGACAGCAGCTGGTCCAAACGGCCACCGCCATCGGGTGGGTCGCGGTAGTCGGGCAAGTGGCGCAGGATGAATTCCATGCGAGCCTTCCATTGCTTCTCGCTCTCCGAATAGGAGCGGAACTGCTCCGCGAAGTCGGCCGCCTGCCGCACCCCCGAAACTAGCTCCTCCACCGCGGCAGCAGCCTCGCCACCTACCATGGCGCCCTCCGCCGCCGAGAGCCGCACCCGCCCGCCGCCTTCCCGACTCGCACCGCGTCACCTCCCGGCGGCTAGAGGGGCCCCGGCGGCGCACGACTGCTCCGGAGGACCGGCCTGGAGCGCCCTCGCCGGGAGCGGCGGCCTCGTCGGCTCCATCCCCTCAGACCTCCACAGCCCGCTGCGCAAGACGTGCGTCCACCTGGGGGCCGCAGGGGCCGTTCTCCGTCGACCCCGCGGGGAACCGGTAGGGAAACTGAGGCCCCGAAGCACAAAGACGGAATGCCCCTCTCCCGTTCGGCAGCTTGGCGCCAGCCAGAGCTGTGCTGTGTCCTTGCCCTGGGGGCTCCGCGGGCACCGGCCGCACACGAATGCCCTCAGTTCTGAGGGCTTTATATGTGTAGCTGCTCGGGTTCTGTCTTTGATTAATTCTCCCGTAGTCTCAACACCCTTTCAGGTTGTGGCCCGCCTTCCTGGAGCGAGCCGTCCGTCCAATTAAATACCTGCCAGGCCCTTTGCTAGATGCTGGGGATGCAAGAGGGCAAATTCAGATCCCTGGACTAATGAACTTTGCCGTCTGCTTGGGGAGGCAAACATTGGTGAAATAATTCCTTGAGTGAAAAAGTTCAACGTTAGTTGAAAGATGTTAAAAAGGAGAGGCCCAGAGTGTTAGGAGCATGAATAAGCAAGGGACGTGATCGAGACGTGGAGATCCCGGGGAAATGATGCTAGAGAGCCAAGGGATGAATAGGAGCTAACCACCTGAAGAGACATAGGCATGGTAAGACACAGCCTGGCCTGGTGAGAGAACGCCCTGAACCGTGGGCCCGGGTCCTAGAGTGTAGGACAGCGGAGGAGATGAGGCTGCAAAGATCAGCAAGGATGGTAGAGACTGTGGTCTAGATCCTAAGAGGAATGTGAGCCTCTGAAGGATTTTAACCAGAGCAGTGACACCCCTGTTTCCAAAAGGTGTCGGAAGGAGCCAGAATAGATGTGTCCACATGAGATGAGCAGGTGAGACTGCATAATTCTGCTGTCTGTTCAAGGGTCAGGTAGCAGAGCCACTGAGAGAAGAGCTTACTTGTATGTGGTGAATTTTCCATCCCTGGAAGCATTCAATTACAGTACTTGGGAAACCACTTGAGCCCCCATCACCCTTGAGAGATTATTGACCTAAGAGGCTGCCCCTTCATCCCTCATCAGTTGTGGGGTGAGGTGTAGGGCCGGGCCTAGAGTCCATGATCCAGGGCTCCAGTGTAGTACATTGTGAGTAGGATCAGGGGCAGAGAGAGCCCACTGTGCTGACTGCTGCTTCTGCAGCTTCTGATGGGATGTCAGGACTCCAGCAGGCAGAAACCCCACCCAAAATGGAAATACCAGGCAGTGCAATGAGAAGACTGTACCTGCAGACCCAGCACCAGGCTCAGTGAAGTCCCATTATGGTTAACAATAGGAAGACATGACACTCTCACCCTGTCAAGCAGGGAGAATGTGAACCGTCTCAGCTTCTCCACAGCAATCAGGAATAGATGCCCACAGCTGGGGCTCTCAAAATTGAGTGCAGATCACATTCCCTGAGGGACTTGTTGAAATAGCAGATTCCCAGGCCTATCACTGGATGCTCAGAATCAAGGTTCCAGGTAACTGATTCCATCTGCCACTGACCAAACTTTGAAAAGCATTGATGAGGCTTCTCTGAACCAAATTCTTGGTCACCTGCTCTACAGTTGAGAAGCTGGCCCCGAAATAGGAACCCAGGCTTTGTTATAAGAAGCTGTAGCGAAAAAAGAAAAAAAATTTTTTTAATTAAAAAAAAATAAAAATGTTAGTATTAACAATTTACAGGACCCTGTGGGAAGTCCAATTATCGCCCAGGTTATTAGTTCTAACTTGTTTTTATGATTCAGATTTTTCAGAATGGAGTACTTATATAGCCAAAGATCAGTTTTCCTACCACATCTTTTTTTTTTTTAAGATTTATTTATTTATCTTAGAAAAAGAGAGAGCACAAGAGGGAGGGGGAGGGGCAGAGGGAGAGAGAAAATCTCAAGCAGACTCCCCCCTGAGCGCAGAGCCTCACTCGGGCCTCAATTTCATGGCCCTGAGATCATGACCTGAGCCAAAATGAAGACTCAGAGGCTTAAGCAGCTGAGCCACCCAGGCTCCCCTACCTCATCTTTTTTTTTTTTTTTAATCTTTATTGGGATATAATACACATACCATAAAATTCATCCATTTAAAGTATATAATTCAATCGTTTTAGTATATTCACAGATTTGTGCAACTATCAACACAAGCTGAATATCGAACATTTTCATCACCCTCAAAAAAATCCCATACGCTTTAGCAATTACTCCCCATTGCCTCCAGCACCTGGCAACCCCTAATCTACTTTTTGTCTCTATGGGTTTCCTATTCTGGACATGTAACCTAAATGGAATCACATAGTATGTGGTCTTTTGTGTCTAGCTCTTTCACTTCTATCATGTTTTTGAGGTTCATCCATGTTGTAGTGTGTGTCAGTTTTTCATTCCTTTTTGTGGTTGAAAAACACTCTGTTATCTGGATATGCCTCATTCTGTTATCCATTCATCATCTGATGGACATCTGAGTTGTTTCCACATTTTGGCTATTATGAATAGTGCTTCTATGAACATTCATGTACACGTTTTTGTGTGGACCTCCATTTTCAATTGTCTTGGTTATATAGTGGATTGCTGGGTCTACGTTTAACCTTTTGAAGAGCTAGCAGATTGTTTGCCACAGTGTCTGCGCCATTCTAAATACTCACCACCAACATATGAAAGTTCCAATTTCTCCACATCCTTGCCATCGATTGCTATTTTCCCTCTTTTTGATTATAGTCATTTTAGTGGGTACAGAGTTGTATCTCATTGTGGTTTTGTATCTCCCTAAGAACTAATGATATTGAGCATCTTTCATGTGGTTAGTGGCCATTTGTCTATCTTCTTTGGAGAAATGTCTATTCAGATACCTTGCCATTAAGGAAAAAAAAAAAAACGCACACATTATTTTTTAGAGTAGTTTAGCTTTACAGCAAAATTGAGCAGAAAGTGCAGTTTCCATCTCCCCCTTCCCTACCCTCCCTCCAGCTATCAACATCTAGCACCAGAATGGTACATTTGTGACACTGATCCATCATTATCATCCAAAGCCCATAGTTTACATTAGGGTCTACTCTTAGAGTGGTATATTCTATGGATTTTGATGAATGTGTAATGACATGTATCCACCATTATAGTAGCATACAGAATAGTTTTGCTCCCCTAAAAATCCTGTCTTTTAAAGAGCAAAAGTTTTAAATTTTGATGAAATACAAATTTATTTCTTCTGGGTCATGCTTTTTGGTCTAAGAAAACTTTGCCTAACCCAATGACATGAACAGTTTCTGTTTTCTTCTGGAAGTTTTAGGTTTTACATTTAGATTTCATTTCAAGTTAATTTTTGTATATGATGCAAGGTATGGGTTGTCAAGAGGGATAAATGATATAAGATTTTACCCTACTTGCAAGCTAACAAGTTACTGTAACACAGTTTCAATGGCTGCTGGTAAAAGACGTAAGTCTTCTAGGTAGAGGCAAAGAACTTTATGGCTCACAGCATGGAGAGCAGCATGGACTTTAGGTTTATGTTGGTTCCCCTTGTCTACAAGTTCCACAGAAGCTATGCCAAAGTGTCAGGTGGATGAAGTACAAATAGGTACACACAGTGGGTTTGTATCACAGCTGAGGAACCCAAAGTTTAGGGAACAGCAGTCTTTCATAAAGGACTGCAAGCAAACCTGCCCAACCTTTGGCCCAGAACAATACACTACCTTTTTAATCTGGACAGTAAACAAACTCGCCCTTTACTCTGAAGGTGGGCGCTGTCTCTAAACCGGTTCATGGACAAACATCCTTAAAAAGACAGTCTGCCACAAAAGGGCAGTTAGTGTCTAACTCTTAAGATGTGCAGATGCATGAGAGACCCACTGAGAATTATGAGAATTGTTTCCCAACAAAAGTTGAGATTCTTGGGGCGCCTGGGTGGCTCAGTCGTTAAGCGTCTGCCTTCAGCTTGGGTCATGATCCCAGGGTCCTGGGATTGAGCCCTGCATGGGGCTCCCTGCTCAGCGGGAAGCCTGCTTTTCCCTTTCCCGCTCTCCCTGCTGGTGTTCCCTCTCTTGCTGTGTCTCTCTCTGTCCAATAAATACATAAAATCTTAAAAAAAAAAAAAAAAAAAAGCTGAGTTGTTGTTGTTGTTGTTGTTTGCGTATGGTCCAGTACAATTTGTGGAAAAGACTTATCTTTTTTCCATTCAATTACCTTGATATCCTTGTCAAAAATCAATTGGCCATATTTGTGTGAGTCTATTTCTGGACCCTGTTCTGTGTCATTGATCTATGTGTCTTGTCTTTTTACCAATTCTATACTGTCTTGATAAGGGTGACTCAGGAGTTAACAAACTTTTTCTGTAAAGGGTGGGCTCCATAAATTCCTGTTGCATATTTTTCTTTGTTTCTTTTTTCAAATATTTAAAAATGTAGAAAACATTTATATTTTATGGGCCTTACAAAAACAGGCTGCAGGCTAGATTTTGCCCGTGGGCAACAATGTGCCAACCCCTGCTGTAGCTTTATAGTAAGTCTTAAGATCAAATTGTTTCAGTTCTCCAACTGTGTTCTTTTCCAAAATTGTTTTGGCTATTTTATTTCTTTTATATATATATATTTCTTTTTGTTTATATATGTATTTTATATATATTTTGTTGTTGTTGTTGTTTATTTATTTATTTATTTATTTATTTAAGTAATCTCTATACCCAACATGGGGCTTGAACTCACAACCTGAGATCAAGAGTCACATGCTCTTCTGACGGAGCCAGCCAGCCAGGAGCCCCTTTTGTCTATTTTAGTCTATTGCTTTTTAATACAGATTTTAGCATTAGCTTGTCAATTTCTAGAAAAACAGCTGCTGGATTTTTAATTGGGGTTGTACTGAATCTATAGATCGATTTAGGGAAAATTAACATTTTAATATTGAATCTTGGAATCCATAAACATGGCATATCTCCCCATTTATTTAGGTCTCATTGTTGTGTATTTTAAAACCCGATGAAACATTAGATTAATACACATATTTACTACTTTATTTGTTTTTCATTCCTTCTCTATCTCTTACCTTCCATGTGGTATCATTTTTCTTCAACCCGAAAAATTTTAGTAGTATTTCCCTTAGTACAAATCTGCTGGTGACAAGCTCCACTTTTTGTCAATCTGAAAATGACATTATTTCGCCCTCTGTATTACTTATTTGGCTGCGTAGCAAGTTTCTCTGAAACCTAATGACTTAAAAAATTAACATTAACATTTATTATCTAACAGTCTGTATTAAAACAGGAGTTCAGGGGGCATCTCAGTGATGCACTTGGTTAAGCGTCAGACTCTTGGTTTCGGCTCAGGTCGTGATCTCAGGGTCTTGGGGTCAAACCCCACATCGGGCTCTGCACTCAGCAAGAAGTCTTCATAAGTTTCTCTCTCCCTCTCCCTCTGCTCATCCCTGCCCCTCTCATGCGCACACACACTCTCTCTCTCTCAAATCAATCAATCAATCTTTAAAAAACAACAATAGAAATTCAGGAGTGGCTTAGTTCCAGAGCTAAGTGTGGTTCTGGCTCAAGGTCTCTGTTGATGTTTCATTCAGTACATTTGTTGGCTGAGGCATCATTTATGTGAAGCCTTGTTAGGGCTAGAGGAGCCACCTCGAAGATGGCTGTTTGCTACAGATCTTGGTTCTGACTACATGGACCTGTCCACAGGGCTGCTTGTGTGTCCTCCCTCACAAGGTAGGGGTCTCTCTTCAGAGTGAGTGAACCAAGAAAGAGCAGGGCAGAAGCCTCAATATTTTTTATGACGTGGACTCATAGGTCACATAGCATTACTTGTAACTTAATCTGTTCGTTAGAAGCAAGTCACTAAGCCCAGTACACAACTGAGGCAAGAGAATTAGGCTCCATCTTTTGAATGGAGTGTCAAAGAATTTGTGAATGTATTTTAAGTCACCACACTTTCTTTTCTTTTAACTTTTCTTTCATCTCCTTCTTCCTCCTCCCTCTGCTCCTCTCCTGTCCTCCTTCTCCTCAGATTATCTTCTAGAACCTTCTTCACCAGTTCTATTGATTATGGCCCTGAAAACCTTAAGAGAATTCTAGAAGATACTCTAGAAGATGATCTAAAATATTTTTCTTCAGTTTCTTCCTTTTTTTTTTTTTTTAAGATTTTTAAAATTTATTTGACACAGAGAGGGAGCATGTGCACAAGCAGGGGGAGCGGGAGAGGAAGAAGCAGGCTCTCTACTGACCTCTCTTCAGTTTCTTTTACCGTGAATTTATTCCTTGTGTCTATATTGCCTTGGTTACTACGTCTAACATATCCTGAATATCCGAGTCTCTAGTATTTCCCTGTTAAGTAAATTGTTGCTTTTCTGCTGTGAAAAAAAAATACTTTTTCATTTTGAGGAAATATCCATTGATTCCCATTTTGCTGAATGTCTTGTTTTTTTTTTTGTTTTTTTTAATTATTTATTCGACAGAGATAGAGACAGCCAATGAGAGAGGGAACACAAGCAGGGGGAGTGGGAGAGGAAGAAGCAGGCTCGTAGCAGAGGAGCCTGATGTGGGGCTTGATCCCATAACGCGGGTATCACGTCCTGAGCCGAAGGCAGGCGCTTAACCGCTGTGCCACCCAGGCGCCCCTGAATGTCTTGGTTTTAATCAAGAATAAGTATTTAATTTTATCAAATGCATTTTCAGTACCTATAAACACAATCATATAATTTTATATTTAGAACTATTAATATGATGATTTATGATGATTTATATTAGTAGATTTTCTAATATTGAACTTCATTTCCATTTCTAGAATAAACTCTGTTTGGTCAGAGTTTATTATTCTTCCAATGTGTTTTTGGATTCTACTTGCTAAAATTTTATTTAGGGGTGCCTGAGTGGCTCAGTCAGTTAAGTGTCTGCCTTCAGCCTAGGTCATGATCCCAGGGTCCTGGGATCAAGCCCCGCATTGAGCTTCCTACTCAGCTGGGAGCTGCTTCTCCCTCTCCGTCTACCCCTCCTGCTTGTTCTCTCTCTCTCTCACTCTTTCTCTCTCAAATAAATAAATAAAATCTTTCAAAATAAAAATTTTTTATTTAGGATTTTTGCACTGATATTTATAAATGACATTGTCCTATTTTTTTCTTTCTTCTTACTATATTTTGGTTTCAATGTACTTATATTTGCTTTATGAAAAGAAATTGTAAGTCTTATTCTTTCCAAGATTATGGAGCATTTTAAAAATCATTAGAATCATCTGTTCTTTAAAGGTTAGTAGATTTGTAGAATTCACCTATAAAACAATGGTCCTGGAGTTTTGGGGGTTTTCTGGGAAGGAGGGGTAAGCATTTGACAAATTTTGTCAAATTATTTTGACAACATTATTTATTAAAATTATTATTTATTATATTTATACAATATTATATCTGCATATATTTATGCATAATATTTTTATTCATATTATTTAAACAAATTATTTTATGCAAATCAGCCTGTGTTGGTTTTCTACTCTTATTTTTCTGAAAAATTGTACATTTTTATAGGTTTTAAAATTTATTTGCATAAAATTGTATATGGTAGTCTCACAGTTTGGGGGTTTTTGGGGAAGATTTGTTTATTTATTTCAGAGAGAGAGAGAAAGCGTGGGGATGGGGATGGACAGAGAGAGGGAGAGACATTTGAGACATTTTTTTTTAAAGATTTTTGTTTATTCATTAGAGAGAGCACAAGTGGGGGGGGCAGGGGTGGAGAGACTGAGGGAGAAGCAGACTCCCTGCTGAGCAGGGAGCCCATTCCAAGACCCCCAAAATGTGATCTGTGCTGAAGGCAGGCACTTAACCGACTGAACCACCCAAGGGCCCCAGGGGGAGACATTCTTAAGCAGATTCTGTGCTAAGCTCAGAGCCTGACCAGAGGATCTGAAGACCCTGAGATGATGATCATGACCTGAGGCGAAAGCAAGAGTCAGGTGCTTAACCAGTTGTGAGGCCCAGGCGCCCTCTCTACAGTCCCTCCAACTTCTAATTTTTTTATTTTGGGTGTTCGTACATTTTCTCTCTCTTTTCTTTTCCTTCTTTCTTTCTTTCTTTCTTTTTTTTTTGTTAAAGATTTTATTTATTTATTTGAGAGAGAGTGAGAGAGAGAGAGATCACAAGCATGGGGAGGGTCAGAGGGAGAAGCAGATTCCCTGCTGAGAAGGGAGCCCAACTCGGGGCTTGATTCCAGGACCCTGGAATCATGATCTGAGCCAAAGGCGGATACTCAATGGACTGAGCTACCCAGGCACACCCTCTCTTCTTTTTTAAGATTAATTTAGTTTGTGGCTTACCTAATTCATTGAATTTTTTCTTTTTTTTTCCTTTTTTCAAGTTTTTATTTAAATTCCAGTTAGTTAATATAATTGAATTTTTCTAGAACAAGTTTATTTATTAATAAATTCCACTATAGTTTTGTTGCATTAACTGATTATTTCTGTATTATCTTTATTAATTTTTCCTTTTGCTTTCCTTTGGCTTATTTAAAAAATCTTTTTCTATGGGGTGGCTTGGTGGCTCCGTTAAGCATCTGCCTTCGGCTCAGGTCATGATCCCAGGGTCTTGGTTTCAAGTCCTGTATCAGGTTCCTGAGCAGGGAGCCTGTTTTTCTCCCTGCTTGTGCCCACCTACTCTCTGACAAATACATAAATTAAATCTTTTTTAAAAAATAAATAAAAAAAAATGTTTTTCTAGCTTTTTGAGCCAGTTTAATACATTTATTTTTCTTTCATTTATGTTGATATAATTATTCAAGGTAATGAATTTTTCTTTGAGTACTACTTTAGCTGAACTTATAGATCCTTCTACATTGCATGGTCATTATTGCTGTTTTCTAGAAAATTCCGCAGTTTTGAATTTATATTTTCCTTTTGATCATGGAGTTATTTAATGTAGACCCCCCATATATACCCAAAGACAAGGAAATTTTTGTTTGTTTTCTGAAAATGTTATAAATGTCCATGTTTGTTGTGTTGGTATTATAAAATGCTGTCTGTATTATTTTTTACTGTGGGAATTTAATGAGGTTTGTTTTGTGGCCCAATATATAATCTTTTGTCTGTATGCAAGTGTGTGTGTATGAGTATTCCAGAGCACTTGGAAAGAAAATATGTTCTCTATTCTCAGGGCACAATGTTTGATGCAGATAACACCTACCTTTTGGATTGTGTTGTTTGGACTTCCAGATCATCATTTAATTTTGACCACTTGCTCTGTTTTGGATTGGAAAAGGTAAATCAAAGTCTTGTATAATTAGCGTGTCTCTGTCTAAATCTCCTGGTATCTCTATAGCTTCTATTATATGAAAGTTCTTGCTCTATTATTTGGTGCATTGATATTCATAATTTAAATTTTCATGATGAATTGTAGTCTTTACCATTAAAAAATACTTTTCATTATCTTGGTTAAAGCTTTTGGTCCTGAATTTTATGTTGTCAGATACTAAGCTTTTTAATGTTTGCAATATTTTGGTACACGTTTCTTTGCCCATCCTTTCATTATTAACCTTTCCAAATCATTTTGTCTTAGATGTGTACAACCTAGAGTTGGATTGGACTTTGAATACCATTTTGAAAACTGTTTAAAATTTTTTAATTTTATTTAAATTATTTAAATTTGTTTAAATTCATTTATATTTATTGAGATGACAGATATATTTGTTCTCAATTCTGTTATTATTTTGTGTTGTGTTTTCATAATGTATTTTTGTATTTCCCCTTCTTCTTAATGTAGTTTTGTTATTTAGGAAGGTTTGTAATTTTGTTCTAGAAGTTACCAATGTAAAATATCCTTGATCCACTCTCTTCTGTCACGGTATCTTTTGATTCCCTACTAGGAGCACAATAAAATTATCTTGTAATCTAATCCTTTCTCCCTCCTCTCTCCTCCATCCTACAGTCAATAGTATTATCAATCTTAGTGTTTATATTAAATATGCTTAAGCTTCTACTTGATTTGGAAATTTTAAATACTGTTGATTTGAGACAATTTAGTAAGCTCATTTTTATTCCTATCTTCTCTCTTCCCAGTGTTTTCTTAGTAATGAGAAATTTCTGCATTATTAAGGCATGTAACATTTGCATTCTGATCTGTCACCCTGATCTCTATATTTGTTTTACTGTTATTTCTACAGTTAAATACATTCAGTGCTCAAGAAAGGTCCTTTTACCGATTTCATGAGGCTTGCCAACTGGTGCTGTGACTGCTGTTTTATAGTTCTAGGAGGTTCTTAGGAAAGGGCTCATGAAAATAATATTTCCTGATTTCTTACAGGTTTTAAAACATTTGTCTTTAAGCTTTACACTTGAAGATCAGTTTGGTGGATAAAGTTCTCAGCCTATACTTTTCTTTCTTTGAGTGTCTTGCAGGTGTTGCTCTGCTGTTTGTGGTAGTGATTTTTGCCCTAGAAAAGTGGTGGAGGAGTGGAGAGGTGGGACCAGGGGAGCTCTCACTGTTACCATAGTGATGGACCTCTGACGTGGCTTCTGTGGGAAGTCACCCCCTCTGGATTTCAGAGTTTGGTTGAGGAGAGCTTCTCTGTTCATCTGTCTCCCAGAATTTTTTACAGCCTTTGTTTCGAAGAGTACTTGTAAACGTTTTTTCTTCCTCTCCTTTTTTTTTTTTTTAAGATTTTATTTATTTATTTGACAGAGATAGACAGCCAGCGAGAGAGGGAACACAAACAGGGGGAGTGGGAGAGGAAGAAGCAGGCTCCCAGCAGAGTAGGGAGCCTGATGTGGGACTCGATCCCAGGACTCTGAGATCACGCCCTGGGCCAAAGGCAGGCTCTTAACGACTGAGCCACGCAGGCGCCCCTTTTTCTTCCTCTCTTTGGTGCTTTCCGAGACTTTCCACTGTCCCCAGCAATCTCATTTTGTTCAATATAGGTCTTGTTCTTGTAGTTCCCTCTCGGAGTAGGATCCTGCCCTTCCGCAAGGGAATAACTGCTGGACATTTCTGAACTCTCTGAGGCTGTATATCCCCTCCTCCCTTGAGGTTTTTCACCAGCTATTCTGCTTTTTTTCATTTTTGGCACTCTTAACAACACTTTGGAGGTTGCATCATGTTTTTACCAAATACGTAGTTGGCAAGTTTGTTGTTATCCTTGTTGAGTGTGACAATTCAGAGCCAAAACGCTTCTGAGTTCCTTCTGAAACGGAACGTTCTCCTTTTTATTCCTTTAAGATTTTATTTATTTATTTATTTATTTATTTATTTATTTATTTGAGAGAGAGAGAGGGCATAAGCAGGGGGGAGGGATGGAGAGAGAGGGAGAAGCAGACTCCCCCCTGAGTGGGGATCCTGATGCAGGGCTTGATGTGGGGCTCAATCTGAGGACCATCAACTGAGCCAAAGACAGATGCTTAACTGACTGAGCCACCCAGGTGCCCCACGTTCTCCTATTTTTAAATTATGGTAAAAAATTTTTATCAATGCTACTATGATTTATCCTTTCAACTGAACTTCTACGGACATAAGGAAGGTTATTTGTTTGTATTTCCTTCTGATAAACTTCTAGAAGTGACATTCCTGGTTTAAAAGAGCAGGCACACTTTTAAAGCTTTTGCTATGTTTTGCCAAAGTACCCAGTAGAGTTTGTACCAGTCACGGACTTCCTCTTTAAAGCTTGTGAATAGGGCACCTGGGTGGCTCAGTCGGTTAAGCGGCTGCCTTTGGCTCAGGTCATGATCTACAGGAGTTAGGATCGAGCCCCACATGGGGCTCCCTGCTCAGCGGGGAGTCTGTTTTTTTCTCTCTCTCTGCTCTTCCTCCCACCCTGCTCTCTCTCTTTCTCTCTCTCTCAAAGAAATGGATAGGTAAAATATTGATAAGGAAAGAAAGAAAGAAAGAAAGAAAGAAAGAAAGAAAGAAAGAAAGAAAGAAAGAAAGCTAGTGAATAGTTACTGCAATCACTGCTCTCACATTCCTGAATTCCCAAACTCTCCTGAGCAAAACCTTCCTTCTCTTTGTGCAGCCCCCTACTTTGTGACTGCTGCATTGGCGCCCCCCGCCCAGATTCCCTGGCACAGGGACATGTGTCTGGAAAAACAGCAAGTCACTTACTATTAAGAGCATTCAAGCTCTTCTGTTCTGATTTTTGGTCCCAAAATGGGAGGCCAATCCAGCAGGTGAAACTGCCCTTGGAAATGGTTCAGGGAGGCCTCCTAGAGGCTGGTCAGATGAGAGCACAGAGCCACCGATGCCAGGGTTTCCTATTTCTTCCCACCACAGAGAAGCTCAGCAAGTAACCCAAATTCATAGCGGTCCTGGAAATGACAAGGGGAAAAAATTACCTATTTTCCCCTCTGTACCTGACAGAACTGCTAAATAGCCAAATGGACTAGAGAAGTGGTTTTATTCTTGCCTGTCCTGCCTCGAAAAACCTGAAAATCCAAGTGCATTAAAAATACCAAGTGCAGAGAGCTCTTGGAGCCCTTCAAGCTGGCTTCCCAGCATCTGTGAGGAAGGTTTTACCAGCCAAAGGCTGGGAAACATTAAAAGCTTTGAAACCTTATGATCCACAGCTATTAAAGAAGTTTCCGAATTCCCAATATTCCTCTTCTATGGCCTCTCCCGTATCCTGACTCGCCAACAGCCCTGGGCTCCCACAAGAACAAATAATATGCAAAACTTTTTTTAGTCTACTTATGATAATTGCCTCAAATTAACATCACAAGGCGGTGGAAATTACATTCCCCAAAGGCTTCCTAGTGCAGGAAGTTACTGTGCAAAGGTAACTGCAAGGTAGTAACATGAAAATCAGGTTAGCTTCTGTTGTGCAAAAGTTTTTCTGTTAATCCATTATTTATATTCATATAAGATGGTGTTTCTGTATCCAAATGCATGAACATTTTAATCCGTTGTAAATGTAAGCTTAAGGTTTTTTCCTGTTGAATTAGACAAGTCTCTCTGCCAGAAACCATAAAGTTGATGTTCTTAAAACAGCAATCTAGTAGCTGCTTTTACCTAACCAAATGAATGTTCAGCATTCAGATCCCAGAAGGTTACCCGTCTTCCTATTTTGTATGCCTCGGGCCATAGCAGGAGTTCAGTCCGAGTGCCTTATTTTAAGCACACCTTGATGAACTAGTGCTCACAGGCCAGGAGCTGGAGGAGGGGAGCTGGAGACCAGGTGGCAGGGCAGCGGAGGACACAATTGGACGGGCCCTAGGACTTGTCTTCAGATCTTTGAAGGGCTATTTTGTAGAAAATAGCTCATTCTTCTTTGCTTTTCAAGGCAGGCATAGGGCCAAAGATTGAGAGCTAGATGAAGTCAGATTCTATCTTTAAATAGAAAAACTTTAAACAATTATCGTTGTTTGAAAAATACAAAATAACTTCCTTGGATTGAACTGAGCTCCCAGTCATCTCACATCTACAATAAATTTATGATTGAATGAGATAAGTAGTTAAGTATTTTACAATTTTTAAAAAAAATATGGCCGAAGCTATTTGTGTTTAGAAAGCCTTGAAAATGCTTAAGCAAAGTGAACTCCTTTGCCATTCTCACCACCAGTTCTGCAGAATAGGACCTTGTGGCTAATCATCTTAATCCCAGTCAGATTTCTGAAAACTGTTGCCTGCCGGGCCACCCTTGACATCTACACACATAAGAAATAATTAATAGCAAGACAACAAAAATGCTTTATATTTGTGTTCTTCATTTTCAAATATCTGGATTGTAGCAGATTCACTATATACATTTATATATTTCCAAATTATATATTTGCATATTCCAGAGATGATTTTAGCTTCAGGAGGACTCACGTATCCTTAGTGTTACTTCTACTAACTCCAAAGACCACTTTCCCCTGCACAAAAGGAAGAAAATGATTACATTCCTACCATTAGTCAGTGGTGGTAGACAATCTCCCCACAGTTCAAGAAAAAAAAATCCTTTGAGAGTGAAACTCTTCAGTAAGCACACTGTAGACAAGATTAGGCATCTGTCTAAGAATTTGTTGAAGAGATAGTTTTTTGTTTTTGTTTTTGTTTTATCTTTTAAAAACCGCTGCACCCAACCTGGGGCTTGCATTGACAATCCTGAGATCAAGAGTCGAATGCTCTACGGACTGAGCCAGGCAGGCACCCCAAGAGACAGTGTTTTTTGAAAAAGGAATAAGGGATGACGTGTGGGGTCCCACTCCTGAATTTAGCTAAATTAAGGTTGCTTGTCATCCTGCCCTTGCCCCTCTTAGGGGAGAAAATGTGGCAGGAGCAATGGTGGTGATCTGCAGGAGCCTTGGACCCGGCTCCTGAGCCCTGTGGGACAAATGGAGGGAGGCATTCCAGGTCTTGGGCCCTTGGGGGACCTAGCTGCCAGTCACAGGGCAAGCACCGCACCTCTTTAATACCCTCGCAAAGACTGGCCAGGGACTGATTGGCACCATGCTATTCTCATCTTGTCTGCATCCCAAATCACTGCTCAGCATCTGACCAGGTAGCTTTTTCAGTTTCTATACATGTCCCTTGCACTGTCAATATAAATTGCAGGTGAACTTTCTGGTTCCACTATCTATTTGGCCAGAGGCTCAGCCTGCGGAGTAAGCAAAAGGAGAGCCCACATCTTAGACCTCCAGATTTAGCAAAATGAAAGTACTAGACACCCAGTTAAATTTGCATTTCAGATACACAACAGATCATTTTTAGTGTAAGTATATCCCAAATGTGTTTTCTTTGGCAACCCCACCACATTTTCCAATCCATATTTAAGGCTTTGAAAGAAAAAAATGAATGAGTGCATGGATGAAGAGAATGATCAACAAGACAGAAAGAAATCAGAGATGTAATTAATGAATATCTAACACGTTTTTGTCAATTTATAATATTTTCTTTTGATTGTTCTTTTAAATTTTTAAAAATTTTTATGACAATAATGTATACACGCAACAATTCAAATAGTACTCAAAAGCATAGGGTGAAAAATAGCAGTCCCCTGTCCCATCCAACCCCAACCCCAGCCTGATAACCCAAAGGTACCCAGTTAAATAAGCTCTTTCAGCTGTTTCTCCCAGTTTTAACCTCCTCTTCCATTTCTCTAGATAATATGCTTATAGTGCTATTTTGTTGATTTGTCAATTTTAGACATTATCTGCATTCTTGCAATTATGGGAAATGAGGATTTGCTTTTATTCATTGGCACCTGCATCCTCCTTCTCTTTCCTCCAGCTTCCCAACACAGTTTGTTACAATCTTTGCCTAAATCAATAATCCGTGTTTACATTACCATGGCTATGTAAATTTTTGTGGTGTTGCATTTATTTTCTTTTACAGTTTATGTGTAATGGGGGGGGGTTGTAGGTAGTAATTGCTTCATGTTTTTTTATTTACTCAATTTTTAAATGAACTTATTACTAGTTCTTACAACTGTCGCATAGCCCCTCAACAGAATTTTCTGCCTGGTCATACCTGTCAGGTAATCTGACCAACCCCACCTGAAACTTTCTATCTTCTGGCTCAGAGGGGAGCTCTTGCCCCTGGGCCTTCCACTCCACTGTCATCAAGGCTCTCCTTCAGCATCACCCTGGGAGCCCCTTTGCTCTCTCCTGGGCATGTCATCCTCATCCTTGGATTCTTTTTTTATTTTTTTTAAGAGAATAGAATGAGGAGCAGAGGGAGAAGGACAAGCAGACTCCCCACTGAGCACAGAGCCCAAAGTAGGGCTTGACCCTATGACCCTGAGATCATGACCTGAGCCCAAATCAAGAGTCTGAAGCTCAACTGACTGAGCCCCCCGCACCCCTCATCCTTGAATTATTCTTGTGTTTGGGTGGAGAGCTTCCTGAGAAAGGGAGCATGAGAGGCCCATTATTTGTGATCTTTTGTGTCTGAAAACATCTCTTATTCTACCATTTCTCTTAATTAATGGTTTGGGTTTAGATTTCTAAGCTATAAATAATTCTCACTTAAAGTTCTAAAGGCCTCACTCCATTATCTCCCAGCTTCCAGGGTTGCTGTTGAGAAGTCTGGTGCCATTCTGATCCCTGATCCTCTCCATTGACCTGTCTTTCCTCTCTGGGTCCTTTTAGGGTCTTTTCTTTATCCCTGGTGTTCTGACATTTTATGGATAATGAATCTTGAGATAGAAATCTCCCTGAAGATTTTATAACATTCTTAAAGCTTTCTTCTCCCTGAACCTAGACATTCTTCCTCTCCTTCCCCTCCCCACATACCTGTTTCTCATGTCTGATACTTTCCTTCAATGTCTGGGGATCTTGGCTGTCTGATAATATCTAAGAATTATGCTTTGGAGAAATGATTCGCTCATCAGCATGCTTGGGTGGAACTTGTCCAACAGTGGACTTCCCTGGAGAGGGTAGTTGGCCATGAGCTGGCTCTTCCATTGAGGGTCTGTATCGATACCATGCCTGTATCTGTAGGTCTTTCCCTCGAGTTTGCTCAACTTCTAAAGAAAAATGTACTGTAGTCTCCATCCTAGGGGTAAGGATTGTGCCTGAACCCACAGTTTTCTGAAAGCTGGGTGAGGAAAAGGGGCTGGAATTTTTACCTTTCAGTATCTAGATTTCTGTCTGTTCTCCATATTTTCTGCACTTGATGCCCACCCTCCCCAGTGAGCACCTCAAGTGACCTACAGGAATGGGCAAGGTGTGGGACCCTGCTGCCCCCGGGACTGTGTTCTCACGTGGCCTCCACCAGCCCTCGCACCTGCAGCTCTGCTCTGGCTGTCCCCCAGAGCCCCCGTGCAGGAATTAGGCCTTCAGCCTCCCCCATGCTGCCGTGTGACTCACCACTCCTTCCGCTGCTTCCCACCTTCCAAAAATGTGCTCCATCCTTTGTCTGCTTCCATCTCCTCGCCTGTTCTCATAGACCTTGTGGATTTGTAACTCTTTTTACTCCTTTATAGTTGTTTTTAGTAGAGTTTTGGGAGGGAGCAGATGGAGATTCATGAGAGGCTCTTCTGTCACATTTACCCAGAAGTTCCTTCGGGTTCATTCTCACTCTGAAGCCCTCGAAAGGAACAATTTCGAGACCCCTTTCTGAAATAATGCCTGCTGTCAGTCAACACAGCCACTTTGTATTTTATTTGGGGGTAGGTGTCTCTTTGTGGGAAAAGGATTTCAAAGTCCAAACACACACACTGTTTAATCATATTAGTAAAACACTCTTGACCTTTTGAACAAGATCCAAATGTGGCCCTTTGTTTTTGTCTAGGACTGGGGGACAAAAAATCATGAAAGGCATTTTGAAACATGGTGCTGGTCCCAGCGCTTACCAGACCTTCTCTGTCTCCCCAGCTTGAGTAAAAGCAAGGAGAATGCTGAAATACCATCTCCTTGGAATTAATCACGAGCCCCACCACTCCAGCTCTCCTGTGTTTACACATTACTGCTATTCTGTTGTCTCTGCTGGCGGATCTCCTTTCATCTGCAGCCCATTCAAAACTCTCTTCAGTTAAAGCTGCACACGTGGCTCTTGAATTAAGAGGGGCATTTTAGCAATAATTCCTCATTCCTTTTATTGGAGGGCTCAAAGTCTTAAGGAGGGATCACTGTTGTTTCAGTGTGTTCTGCTGTGGCCAGCTGACACTTAAAGTCCAGATAAGCAAAGGAGAGAGAGCAGGGCCAGGAGGCCGTCGCAGGGAGAGGTAGCTCTGTAGCTGGAGCCTGGGGTTAACAGGAGAATGAATGGACCAGGATGGAGAGGGCTTTGAATGCCGCACTAAGGGCTTTGTGCTTTCCTGCAAGCAGGACGACCTACTCAAGGATCTTTAGCAGGAGAGTGACATGAGATAAACTATGCTTTAAGAAAATTTAAACTGAGAGCTGTGGTTGGGAGGATTTAGAGCAGGGAGAGGCTGGAGTCTAGGCAGCCAGTTAGACAAAGTGGTTCTTGACCCTGGCTGCAGAGATCACTGGAAGAGCTTTTTAAAAAATCCAGATCCTGGGGCGCCTGGGTAGCGCAGTCGTTAAAGCGTCTGCCTTCGGCTCAGGGCGTGATCCCAGCGTTCCGGGATAGAGTCCCACATCAGGCTCCTCTGCTGGGAGCCTGCTTCTTCCTCTCCCACTCCCCCTGCTTGTGTTCCCTCTCTCGCTGGCTGTCTCTGTCAAATAAATAAATAAAATCTTTAAAAAAATAAAATAAAATAAAATAAAATAAAAAATCCAGATCCTGGCCTGGACCCTGAGAGATTTGGTTGCAGGGGGTCTGAACCAAGGGAGGGAGGGAACGAAGAATCTGTGTGCTTAAAACATTCCCTGGGTGTAGCACTGAGCTATTGCAACAAACCAATAAAGGGGACTAGGCCTTAAAGTGGGGAGGCAGAGGAGGAAACAGATTGGCGCGAGGCTGCCCCCTGAGGAGGAGTGGGGGAGGGGGAGGAGGAGAGAGTCCCACCTGACCCCTGCCTGTTTCAGGGCCTGTGGTTTGGAAGAAGACGGTGCCAGCGGACATTCAAGTGCCAAAGGAGCCTGGGATTTAAGCATCTGGCTCCTACTTACAGTCATGGAGTGGGTGGGGTTGGAGAAAGGAGACAGTTCACATCCCACTGGTCACCCGAGTGTGTGGACACACGCACGGGTACATGTGGACAGCCCAACGGTCCTCTTTGGCAGGAGTCAGAAAGTGTGGCCGTTCAGAGCTTGGGCTCTGGAAGCCAGCAGCCCTGTTGGTGTGACTGCGGGAGCCACAGCCTCCTCACCTGCAGAAAACCAGTGACCCAGCAGTATGGCTATCAGGCTGACTTGATACGCTGCCGGCGAAGGCTGGGCACAGAGGCTGGCACGCAGAGATCACTCTGTAAACAGAAGCTGGGAGTAGTGCTAAAACATGTTAGCTCACTTCTCAAGCCAGGGAGTCATAAAGTCTTTCATTCAGTGTCTCTCACTCCTGCATCTGGAGAGCTGTAAAGTATTTCATTCAGTGTTAGGGGACAAGTCCACAGGAAGGCATGAAACCTTTTGTTTGTTGCTACCCACCCCAGGTGGCGTTCTCGGGGTATGTTTTTAGTAAGTCCTTTGCCTTTATTTCTAGGACTCCTCAAGAAATGACAGTCCCTTGGTGCTGCATTTAATTGGAGAGGAGCTCAGAGACGGGAGATAATAATTATGACACCTGAAATGTCAAGTTCTTCACAAGTTCGCCATTGCCCTGTCCCCCTGAACAGCTCTGGGAACCCAAACCGTGCAGCCCCCAGAGCATGCCCTGGGTCTCTCAGCCAGGCCTCACCTGGGAAATCTGAGTGACGTTGACACGCAGGCAGCAGGAAGACACACGGTGAACTGAGGAGCCTGTGCTGAGCTCAGAAGAGGTGAGTTGATGATCTGCTATTTATAGCCGCACTAAGAGGCTCTGGCCGCCAGCTCGGTGTGAGGCTGCTGGAAATGATGCCTTCGCAGAGCTGAGAGCACAAAATGCAATTGGTGATTCATGGGCAGCAGCCACTTGAAATACAAACATTCCTGTGCACCAGCCCCACCCGCCTTTCAGACGCCCCCTTTGGAAGCTTGTTGAACAGAGTTGCCAGCCTACGGCCTCCATGTCTGCATGCATTTGGACAGAAAGTGAGGATAGGCAGGTTCCGCTCCAACCAGGGGCCTGAGAAGGGCAGCAGCACTCCTGAGAGGACACCAAGAGCCTGAGCCGCCCCTCCCAGAGGCCTTGGCTGGAACCCAGGTCAGGCTGAGTAAGAGCCAAGCCCTGGTCTCTGGAGGCCACCTGTGCTGCTGGGCCCCAGGGGGCGTACGGGTCAGAGAAAAAGGACAGTTCCTGCTCCTGCCCTTTGTCTCCAGGGGCAACGCTGGTCATGGGGCAGCTTCCTGATGATGCTTGTTCTGCCGGACATGCAAAAATGTACAATGAGGAAATCCCGGTAGCTTTTTTTTTTTTTAAGATTTCATTTATTTATTTGTTAGATAGAGAGAGTGCACACAAGCAGGGGGAGCAGCAGGCAGAGGGAGAAGCAGGCTCCCCGCTGAGCAAGGAGTTCGATGTGTGACTCGATCCCAGAACCCCGGGATCATGACCTGAGCCGAAGGCAGACGCTTAACTGACTGAGCCACCCAGGCGTCCCTCCTGGTAGCTTTTTAACTTTTTCCCCCAATTCCATAGCCCAGCACCTGTCACCTAAAATAGCTGTTGTTTCTTTTCCTTTGGTAACATCTTGGCTTTCAGGCCAAAGTCTACCTGGAGGCTCCAACCCAGCTCATCCTATGCGAGGAATGCACTTGGGAGTCTCTTAGCTTCCTGCAACCAAGACTGGTTTGAAAGGACCCAACCAGGATAATGAGGCATAAACCAACCAAGCTCTGGAGCTCGATTGTCTGAGGTCAAATACCATCTTCATAATTGCTGGCTATCCGCCTGCATCAAATTCCTCTGAGACTCAGTTTCCTCACTGGGAAGATGGGGATAATAACGGAACCTACCTCACTGGATGGTGAGGAAGAGGAAAAGAAGAAACCTACATAAAGGGGTCAGCACAGTGCCCAGCACGTGGAAGGGCTCAGCAAATGGAAGCTGCCTCGGCCACTGCCGCCATACTGGTTTTTGCTATGGTGTCTTGGCCTCTATCCTGACATCACTCCTATGGCACTGAGGCTCCTTGTAGAGGTGGTGCCCTGGGGTCTCGAGAGAGACTCTCTACCCATTATGAATACACCCCTCATCAGGCTGCTCAGTGAGATGGACTTCACCCCTGGGTTGTTTGGCCCATTGCATTGCCTCTCCCTCACACTTGCCTGGGAATGAGGTGCCTCTACCTCGAGGTTGGGCCTGCTGGGCCCTGACCACCCTACTCCTGCCCTTCTGGGTCCTGGGGTGGCCCTCAGGGGCATTAACTATCACCGTCCGGGGGGGAACTCACCTGAGGGTTCTAGGCGCTAACCTGAAGTCTGTAGCCAGCAGATTACCCACCTCACCTACCAGCTGGACACGCATTACAAACTGCTGATTCATGAAGGCTCATATGGCTTTGGCTGTTTGTACGTTCTCTCATCTCCAGCTGTCAGCCAAAACATAATTGTAGCTGTCACTTTGGCAGCAAGATGCTGTGATGTGTCCTAATACAACTGCTTCTGCTCCACAGCAATGAGCTTTTAGGAGGTGGGAGGAATCTGCAGCTGCTCCTGTGGAGAGAGCCGTTCTGGAAAGTGGTCTGTGTGATATTCACCAAGGTGCAGCCGTGGGGGTGGTGTGAACACCAGAGTAAGGCCCTGCATTAGAACTGGCCCTGACATGCTTTCGTCTGCAGCTATAGTAATGTGATTCTGATGACATCAATTCGTAAGAGACTGCCATTGAAATGAGGCGTTTTGGGCAGCTGGGAGAGCTTGGAAACCACCTTTAGACTTATATGCAATTTGGACTCTAGTATGCATGGGGTGAATGAGGGGTTAGACAGTGAGGTACACGGTGTAGGGAGATGGCACCTGAGAGACAGCTGGGGCCAGACTGGGGAGCAAGGGACTTGAAGCCAGGCCATGGAGCTTGGACTTGAACATGCAAGCAATAGGAAGCCACTGAAGGACTTAAGGGAGAAAGTGATGTAGTCAGATGGCATTGGGAGTCTGAGTTCGAACACCCGCAAGCAGTGGCAGTAAGAGTAAGACTCTCCCTCTCTACTACAGTGGTATGCTCCTTGGGAAGTTTTCCTGGAGCACCTGGAGCATTGGCCCCTGGATTCAGGAGTGGCTGCAACTTCATGCTTAGTGGGTAAGTGTGGGAAAGGCCAGCCCTTGTCAAGCCAGTTGAGTGTGCAGCAAGCAAGGGGAGGCACAGGGCTCATGCCTTCGTTTGTCCTTGGTCCTTCTAGGCCAGAGTTCAATAAGGAAGCACTTCGTGCAGATGTGGTAAATGCAAGGGATTACGGATACTTATTCCAAAGGTAAGTGGAGCCTCCTGGGGCTAAGAGATGGTCCCACTGCCTGTGGGTATTGTCTCCCCTACCGTACATACACACTTAGAAAACAGCAGAGACGAATGTCCAAGTTGGTTGATAGAAGGATTCCTAGAAGGAAGGTTTTACTTTTACAAGCGGTTGTACTTAAATCAATCCCAGTTTATAGGTTGGTTTCATGAAGGCAGAAGAATATGAAGCGTTGGGACCATTGACGGTGGGTGAGCCACCCACGGCAGTAGAAGCCAGAGCATATCTGGACCATCGTGTAAGTCAGGAGGAAAACAGGATTCAGTTGACAGAAATTTTGTGTCGCCTTCTCAGAAGTACATTGTTGTGCAAGCAGAGGTTTGGCAGTGATTCTCCCTTTCCGCTGCAAGCTAGGGAGGGCAGGCTGCCTCTCTGGTTGTTAGGGGAGGGAAGGCAGGAGGAAGAAATCCCATTCTGGCATGAGCTTCCATCAGCATTCCCCAGGCTGGGCTGCCAAGGGGCAGCAGGAAGGAGATGTGGCACATGTGGAACTGGGGAGCTCCTGACACAAGGTGGCTGTGGTGGGTGCCTGGAACCCTTTGGCCTATGTGTGGCGCCTGAACCTCACCCTCTTCCCTGAGGGCAGACAGCATGTCATAACCACCTCTGCCTACCCATGGCTGGCTTGTAGCAATATGCCAAGATGTAGTTTTACCCTATTTAGTTTGCTTTTTGCTTTAAAATTTAACACGTAATGGGTTTGTAAACATTTTTTACTGTCAGAAAAGTCCAAACAACCATATGTACAGCTTCACAAATAATTATACAGTGAATGCTAATTTTTTTTATTTCTAAAGAAAAGTACAGAGGGGCACCTAGGTGGCTCAGTCGGTTAGGTGTCTGACTTCGGCTGAGGTCATGATCTCAGGGTCCTGGGATCAAGCCCCGTGTTGGGCTCCCTGCTCAGCCGGGAGCATGCTTCTCCCTCTCCCTCTGCCCCTCACCCTGCTTGTGCTCAATCTCTCTCTCTCAAATAAATGAATAATCTTTTTAAAAATTTTTAATTTTTTAAATTTTTTTTAAAGATTTTATTACTTATTTGACAGAGAGAGACAGAGAGCCAGAAAGCACAAGCGGGGGTGGGGAGAGAGGAACAGCAGGGGAAGAGGGAGAAGCAGACTCCCCACTGAGCAAGGAGCCTGATGCGGGGCTCGATCCCAGAACCCGGGGATCATGACCAGAGCCGAATGCAGACACTTAACTGAGTCACACAGGTACCCCAGTAAAAAATCTTTTTAAAAAATACAAAGAAAAGTATAGAAAAAGAAAATAAATGACCCTTAAACCTTTGCCTGGACAACTTCCACTGAAATTCTGTTAATGTGGGGCTGAAACTCAGAACCTTAAGATCAAGAGCTGAATGCTCTACCCACTGAGCCAACCAGGCACCCCTTCATGATACATTTTTTTTTTTTTGAAGATTTTATGTATTTATTTGCGGGAGAAAGAGAGAGAGAGAGCACATGCATGAGTGGGGACGAGGGGCAGAGGGAGAGAGTGGAAGAAGCAGTCTCCCTGCTGAGCAGGGAGCCGAACTCAGAGCTTAATCCCAGGACCCCGGGATCATGGCCCAAGCTGAAGGCAGACTATTAACCAACTGAGCCACCCAGGCGCCCCACGATACATTTTAAAAGAGGATGCAATCATGCCTCTCAGAGATAAAATTAACATCTGTCAAAGATTTTATTCATAAATTAATGAGAGAAGCACTAAAATATTACAACCAATTCAAAGGAGAACTCAAAGTATTACCCATAGATGGTCAGTGAAGGAATGCTGAAGTTATTTTAGAAATGAATGTGAAACTGGTCGATACCCACAAGGCAATAGTCAGTTGTACTCCACCAAGCAGTCTGTGTTTCTGTGAACAGGAATTGCTTGCATTCCTATCAAGCTTCTATGACTTAACTCCCATCTTTAGAGTTGAAAGCCATCTAGTCAAAGACAGCAGAAGGCAGAGAGAACCTAGGTGGGTGGGTTACTCAGGATGCCCACTCAATTTCAACATCTTTCACAGTTGTTCCCGCCACTTGTCATTGACTCCCTACTTACATCCCTCCTAGGATTTCCTCTACCCACTACCTCTGCTACCCACTACCAGCTCCCCCAACCCCTTTGCCCGTGTTCCAGGTGATGAGCCAGCACTGGAAGCCAGGACTGGGAGAACCAACCATTGCCTGGGCTGAGCCAGCCAAGTGCTCCCAAGGCTCTGACTCTGCTTTTGTGGTGGTGGGCCCTGGAGTTGTGAGCCAGGCTAGCTCAGGGCTGGTAGTCACATTGGGTCTTGTTAAAAATGGTTAAGGTTTTATGAAAAGGGACCAGATTAGAAACGCAGAGGGAAAAGACTTGTGGTCCGGCACAAAAGACAAAGTGCTTGTCTAGTTCCAACTGTCTAGTTCCTAGGATGACTTTGTGCATTTGGATTCTGTGAGAGTCGTCCTTTATGTTTGAGTCAGCTTGGGTGAGTGTCTGTTCCAATAATTCCCTACCTAAGAGAATAGCTGACATGCAAGATATATTATGATGGAGGGGCGGCAGGTAGCATCTCAATCCTCCCTGTCTGAGGCAATTTCCCACAGAGTTCGTGGTCTGTGTTGGCACCATGGAGCATTATAGCAGCCCCAAAGGGCAGGGGGCAGAATGGTACATGATACAGTGGAAAAGAACAAATACCTGAGTCACTTTGTACCCTTTTACCATCACCTCACCTCCCACGAACAAGTTTTCTTTTCTCTCTTTTTTTTAAGTTTATTTATTTTTTTAGTAATCTCTACACCCAACATGGGGTTCAAACTCATGACCTCGAGATCAAGAGTCATATGCTCTTCTGACTGAGCCAGCCAAGCACCCCATGAACAAGTTTTCTTATCTTAAAAATGGGGGGCAATTCTCCTTTCTGGCTTGCCTCCCAGGGCTACTGTGGGGTTCCAATGAGAGGCATGGGTAGGAGTCAAGGCCTACTGCCAAGGCCAGTCATGTGGTGGGAACTGAGCCCACAGCTCCGCCAGGATGGGAGAGCCCGCCGCCTCTGTGCAAAGTGCTTTGGGAGAAGAGGTTTTGTGCAAATGGCCAGTCATGATTAATTGATGGGGAGGCTCTCAGGCAAAGGATCAGATTTCACAGATAAATACACACAGGCACACACACACACACACACACACACACACACACACACACAACACAGAGGCACAGTTTGGCTCTCCCGAGAAGGAAATGTTCATTCAAGGTAAGGCAAGTGTATCTAAATGAAGGTTTTCCATACCTTCAACAGGTACCTTCTCACAGTCTTCATTCATGAGCATGTACGTACTGAGCACTATCCCAGGCACTGAGATACTGAGATAAAGAGTTAGCTCCTGCTCTTATGGTACTGGGAGGCAGACATACAAAAAGCTTTACCAGGGAGTGTAATAAGCACAGACAGAGGATATTCTAGCAGCACCAAGGCGGAGCACCCACCCATGACCCCAGTGGCTTCAAGGATCTTCAGAGAGTATGCAGAGTAAAGTCGGGTGTTGCTGGAGTGTTGAAGGAGGTGAGGGTTTGGCTGAAGTGGGCAGTGGGCCCATGGGTCATGTGGGGACTTGGGCCCTCAGAGGGAATTCCATGCTTAAGAAAGTGAGTGGTCACTTGTGTCACTATGGTTACTATGGTCCGATGTGTACTGTAGAACAGTCAATGTGCCTGCCCACGAAGCACAGGTTGGAGGGAAACAGATAAGGACCCTGTAAACAAGAGATGTTTACAGGCATCCAAACAAGAAGCGATGACCTGAGGAAAGGAGTACAGGGAACTGATTCAAGAAATGTTTGGGCCAGGATTTAACCTGAGAAGCAAGACAACAATGACCCTCAGGTTTTTAGCAAGGGTGACCGTGTGGGGAGGATGGCACCATCACAGGAGAAAGCACAAGAGGAGAAGCAGGTGGGGGCGGGGGGAAGGGCTGGGTGATGATGACTCCATTTGAGACATGGTGAGTATGAAAACCTATGTGCATCCAGGTGGAGGCATCCAGGGGAAAGGTGGATATATAGGTCTGAAACCTAGGGAGCAGTTTGGGCTGTGAAGCTGGAGTGACTGTGGGCACAGACAGGTTTATAAGAGTGTGGCGGGAAGGAGAGAGCAGGAGAAGAATTGGAGGGGGCATCCTTTGGCCCCCAAATGCTCTCCTGCTGAGAGGGAGGGTGGGAGGAGGAGATAAGGGCAAAGAGGGGGTGTTTGGAAGCCTCCTTATGGGAAATAGAAGAGAATCTGACCCAGGCCTAGCAACACAGGGGCCCTACTGGCTTTGGAGGTGATACATCTGCATTGACACAGATCTGTCCCCCTCTACAGGACTTAGAAGCCAGGAAGGCAGGCTGAACTATGTGCCTGGGCTATGGTCTTGTGAAGAGGTTGTAGCAGAAGGAAGTAGGAGGTGTGGAGCAGAGACAGCTAACTGTTCACCAAAAAACCATCATCCTCTGCCCTTCTATGGAATAGAATTGAGGATAGGAAGGGGTTTCCCAGCAGAGACTACGTTTCCCAACATACACTCCTCCCCTCACATCTGTTGCATCTAAGAGTGGTCCATTGACTTGTTCTTGCCAACAGAATGTCAATCAGGGAAGACGTGTCATTTCCAGCCCAAGATAGTTAAGCAGCAGACATATCATCTCCACCTTTCCTTTCTCTCACCTCCAGATAGAGATCCTCTTAGAAACCACATGTTGGAGGTGTCAGAGCCACAGGGTAGAACGTTCCTTCTCTCTGACTCACCATTTAGAGGAGAGACACCAAATGAACAGGAACACCTGTTTGGGTTTAATGTGAGCAAGAAATCAACTATATTGTCTGAGCCAGTATACAGTTTGGGATTTGTTTGTTATAGCACCTGGCATTACCCTAATTAATACACGGCTTAAGAAGATTTTTGGTTGTTCAGATGGCTCTAATGGGGCCAGGCTGGGGAAACAATTGAGGCCTCCAGGAACAGAAGGTTTTTGTTAAAGTCTAAGAGCAGGAGTGGAGAGAGAGAGAACTGGAAAAATCTAACAAGTAGGAGGTCAAGGCCTCTGGTAGAATTCGGGAGGCTAAGATTTCAGAGAGAATCTATCCCACTGTGTGTCAAGAGCCCAGAGGGAGAAGGTGAGGAACAGTAAGCAGGTCCAGGAATTGTGATGCTGAGGGTCAGGAATTGTGTTGGCTGGTCACTCCGCTTGGATGTCATAGGTCTGTGATGAAGCTGGACATGGGGTAGATTGGCTGTTGTCTTGCAACCAGGACACCAGGAAGGAGTGCTTTAGTGAAAAGAAAAGACTAGCAGGACTGCCATCTCTCAGTCCTGTACTATGGCTGACTGGACCTGAGCATCTCGTCACTGCTTAGGATTTGCTCACTAGGCCACCTGAGATACACTCCTGAAAGCTGGCCCATGAAAGGAGCACCTGTAAATGCTGAGGTAGGCTCACTCCATCCAGAATCAGCCTGACCTACAACAGGAGTGCTATCTTCAGTTGGTAGAGCAGCTTGGCACTCTCCAAAGTGCTTATTTACATATCCTTTTGAACCTCATGGACATCCCAGAAATACCCATATGAAGACAGTGTCTGTGTGTGCCAGGTAGAGTCACCATAATGTTCAGTGAGATCCCTCAAGGTGGGGTAGATCTAGGATCTCCTGATCCTTGGCCTGTTGTTCTATGAAATTCCTTTTAAAGACATTTGTAGACATTAACTGCCCATCATTTTAGGAAGATTTAGGCCTCAACATGCTATTGACAGCAGGTATGACTGAGATGGTCTCCAAAGGCGCTTCCAGCTAGTGATTCTTAGAAGAGTTTCTAAATGAATGGTGCCAAAACAGGAGTAGGTATAGGAGCGGCAGAATGCTCAAAATAATAGTTGTGAAAATAAGAGTAGTTTATTTCTATTAAAAAAAAAATCTGAGGGGTGCCTGGCTGGCTTAGTGAGTTGAGCATCTGACTTTTGGTTTTGGCTCAGGTCATGATCTCAGGGTCCTGGGTTCGAGCCCTGTGTCAGGCTTCCTGCACAGCAGGAAATCTACTTGTCTCCCTCTCCCTCTGCCCCTCACGTGCCTGTGCACTCTCTCTCTCAAACAAATAAATAAATCTTAAGGCTCCTTCTGTTTTGTTGCTCTCCTCTGTTGTTCCATAACAAATCACTTCAAAACTCAGTGGCTTAAAACAACAATAAACATATATTATCTCACACTTTCTGTGTGTCAGGAATTCAGGAGTGACTTAGCGGGGTGCTTCTGGCTTGAGCTCTCTCATGAGATTGCAGTCAGGATGTCAGATGGAGCCCTGGTCATTTGAAGGCTTGGCGGGGACTGCAACACTGCTGGCAAGTTGGTTCCAGCTGTTGACAATAAGTCTGTAGTTTCTCACTACTAGTCATCCTCCACAGGGTTGCTTGGGTGTGCTTACAACATGGCGGCTGGCTTCTACATGCCCAGAGCAAGTGATTCAAAAAGGAGTAAGACAGGGGTGCCTGTGTGGTACAGTGGGTTAAGCGTCCAACTCTTCGTTTTGATTCAGGTCATGATCTGGGGATTGTGGGATTGAGCCCTGTGTCAGACTCAGCACTGACTGCAGAGTCTGCTAAAGTTTCTCCCTCTCCCTTTGCTCCTCCACCCTCACCCCACTTATCCTTTCTCTCTCTCAAATAAATAAATAAATCATTAAAAAGAAGAAGAAGAAGAAGATGGAAGTGCAATGTCTTTTACGATGGAGTTTCAGAAGTCACACTACCATTTCTGCAACATCCTATTGGTTACACAGGTCAGCCCTATTTAATATGAAACAAAACTAAGCACTGACATGAATAGCAGAAGTTGAGAGTCACTGGAGGCCACCTTGGAAGTTGGGCTGCTTCATCTGCCATCCTCAAAGTGTGGCTTCACGCTCATGTTTCAAGATGGCTGCTCTAACTCCAGCTATCACATCACCAAAGGTGCTTTTTAGCTGCATGAAGAAGGGAGAAAGGAAGGTGTGCCTTTTCCCTTTAAGGATACTTTTCAGAAGTTGGATACACCATTGCACTTATATCTCATTGATCAAAACTTAGCCACACAGCTGGAAAGGAAGTTAGGAAATTTAGTATCTATCAATCTATCTAGATTGATTGATTGATATTGTATATCAATACAATACCTGTGTATATTTCAAAGGATGGGGTGGGGGAGAGGGGAGCATAGAGACCATCACTACCTTGGGTTATTGACCTGGTTAAGGACTCATGACCCATCTTGTCTGATAAATAATTTGTGTGTGTGTGTGTGTGTGTGTGTGTGTGTGTGTGTGTTTCAGCCATGGGGGAGGAGTGCAGATTAGTGCTTTACCCTGTAATTAGTGAATCTCAATGTAAAAAGAAAATAGTCCTTAGAAGAGCTCAAGAGACAAATGAGCATTAAAAACAGACCTAGTCCTAAAACCCAGTCAAGGGTGGTCCCAAGAATGAAGATGATCCAGAAAATGAGAACATTATCACAGGAGGCATCGTGAGGGCAGCCTCATTCTGCACTCAGACCTGCAGTTTTAAATAAATTCTAGGCAGCCCGATTTACTGATCCAAATGCAGAAGCACAGATGGGCAACTATACCAGCTGTGTTTTTAAAAGATCATATGATTCTTGATCAATGAACCGAAGAGACCAAATGTAGACGTGTTTAAAGCTGAGCTGCAGATTTGCCCAGAGACCTCTTAGAGACCAGAGCAGGGCTTCAGCAGCCAGCTGAGTGCTGACTCAAGATGGGGTGAGGGAGTAGGGAGGGTGATGAGCCATCAGACAGCCAGAGAATTCTGAGGCCTGAGAGGTCCACAGAAAAGCTGCCCTGGCAGAAGTAGGGCAAGGCTCTGACTTGGCCAAGTGGCCAGTGACAGGAAGCACCGTTGTTCTAGAGGAATGTAAAGTCTGAAGCAAGAAGCCTGGGGCTGAAGCACCCAAGAGAAAAACTGGTCCTGCTACTAAGGCCCTTCTGACAGAGACTGGTTTCTCCTTGCTACACAGCATGCCTGGGCAGCAGATCCTTATCCGGAGGGTGGAAGAGGTAGACTGAGGACTCTGAGGTCCTTGCTTTATAGTTTCCTACCCACCTGGCTGATCTCACATCCCTGCCCATGGCCCAAGCTGGAGAACATACCTGAGTCCCGCATCCCTACCTGGCCATCTCCAGATGAGGCTGGCAGGACACCCAGGGAAGGCAACATACTCAGGCCACAACCCATGCTCCTTATTGCATGTGGGTTGTCAATCATCACCATATTGCTGTTGTCCAAGGGTCAATTTCCAGAGAAGTGAGGGGATCACAAAAGCTCCCAGCCTTTCCCACTCTGCTTTGGCCTGAGTCCCAAGTTCACCAAGAACTTGGGGGACCTCTACTGGCTCCTAGTTTGAGGACCCTTTCAAGAGAGACACCTCCAGGAATGGCCAACATAAGGCTCCAACCTTGGGCAGGTCCCTGGAAGCTAAGGGTGAGCTGGTGAGGGGGGCTAAAGCATCTTAAAGTGGACTTGAATTGGCTTGGGAAATCTGGGGCTGTTCTCATGGCTCTGTTGCACCAGTGATTAGTGAGCTCAATGGGGCAGACACTAGGCTACTCCCTGGGGACACAGAGCAGAGGAAAGTTCATATGACATCAGTCCAGACACATAAATAAAGCAAAACAGTGGAGGGTGCAATGTGCAGTGATGGGTACAAGAAACAGAAATAATGGTGGAGGGGAGTGCGCTAGCAGAGCGGTAAAGGAAATCTTTACAGAAAAGAACTGGAGTTCCTTAGCTGGCAGTGGGGCCAGGTGCTCTGAATTTGAAACTGCCTGTGGTAGATGAAGAGAATTTCCTTTCCTGATGTGTATACTGCACTCTGAAGTTTCTGGGCCCTTTCAGGGTGCAGTGTGGGCTTGATCTTTTCCACTAAGCCACTGAAAGGAATCAGAGACAGGAGAAGATGCTCCCTCTCTTTAGGGATTGTTGGCTTTTCTTTCATCTTTGAGTCCTCAGTACCTGGTCATGACAATGGAGGTACCATAAAGAGGAAGGAGAGAATGCTCTTCTGATCTTGGAGAATCTACCTCAAACCCAGTCCTTTTCCATGTTAAGTCTCCAAGTGGCCTTCGATGGCCTTTTAGGCATGACTGTCCCCAGTAGCCTCTGACAGGGCAGGAGGCAGGGCTAGGAGGTGCGCTGGCTGGGGCACTCTGGTCTCCCTTCCTTGGTGTCAGACCCAGTCTGTCAAAGTATCTGGGTCTCTGGGATCCTTTGGAGACCCCAGCATTGCTGAAGCACCCATCCTGCCTCTTGCAGGTGGCCCTGAAGTGTGAGAAGCTTCATCTGGTTCAGGCTGGCACATTTTCATCTCTTATTTTGTGGTGTACAAGCTACAAAATAGGGGCACCTGGGTGGCTTAGATGGTTAAGCACCTGCCTTTGGCTCAGGTCATGGTCTCCAGGTCCTGGGATCAAGCCCCATGTCAGGCTCCCAGCTCAGTGGGGAGTATGCTTCTCCCTCTCCCTATGCCTCACCCCCTGCTTATACTCTCTCTGCCTCTCTCTCAAATGAATAAATAAAATCTTTTTTTTAAATGATGTTATTTATTTATTTGACAGAGAGAGAGACAGCCAGTGAGAGAGGGAACACAAGCAGGGGTAGTGGGAGATGAAGAAGCAGGCTCCCGTTGGAACAGGGAGCCTGATGTGGGGCTCAATCCCAGGACCCTGGGATCATGCCCTGGGCCGAAGGCAGACGCTTAACGACCGAGCCACCCAGGTGCCCCATAAATAAAATCTTTAAAAACAGAAACAAGCTGGCTCTCCCTCCAGGACCCAGGAAAATGTGATATGCAGGAGAATCACCAGGTGACCCAAAATGAAATAGTTGCTCTGCAATTCTTCTATGAAGACAGAAAGAACTAGAGGCCTCAAGAGGTCCAGTGGGTACCACCTCCTTCCTGGGTCAAGGTGGGAAAGTGAAATGGAAACAGAGCCATGCTGGGATGCTCCAGGTGGACCAGGAATCTCAGGCACAGAGCTACCAGTGCCCAGTGAAGCTATGAGAGGATTTGCAGTGCAGATAGAGGGTGGGCCCTGCCCTAAGTGTCAAGGTCCTGGCCAGCCCAGCTCATTCATTCATTTGCCCCTTTCCCCTGATTATTGCTCTTCTCACTGGGATGCAAATAGTCACCTGGAAGCCCTGGTCTTTCTCTCACCTTTGCCTGCTCCAACCCCAAGGCCTAGCTCAGATCACACACATCCCTCTGGCTCAGAAATACCTTAATTACAAACTCTTTGGTCTGGCATTCAAAGCCCTACCCACTACAGGACTAATTCACCCCTCACCCTGGATCTTGCCTTTATCTGGTCCAGATGCCCCCTTGTTGCTGCTGACCCCCTGGCCCAGCTCCAGTGCTGTGTCATCTATCAAGTCTTCCTTGTCACCCTCTGCCCTCTGAACCTATGGCCTAAGGGATGGAGCTTTTTACTAGATTTGCATCTTTAATTACAGGAGTGATACATGCTTGTAAAAACATTCCCACATTATAGACGTGTAGAGTAAAATGAGTGTGTGTCATCCTGACACTCCTTTCCCTAGAACTGGCCCCAGTTAACAGTCAGGCAGGCAGTTGGGTACCCATTTTACCCAGCAGGAGAGGGGCTCTTGGGAGCCTTCCATAACCACTTGACAATGGTGGCAGGGTGGGGGGCGGGGTGAGCAGAACTGACCAAAGGTTTCAGAGGTGGTGATTTGACTCTGAAAGAAAATCTTCAAGGTCCCCCTTGATTTCTTTCAAAGAACAGAGCCCCAGGGAGATATTTCTAGTTCATATAGGAATATCCATTCTATTCACCCAAGACCAGAAACTCAAGTTCAAAGACACTCAAGCCTCTGGAGAATCCTCTTGGCCTAGCACTACTCCTACTACAAGCCCAGGCTGAGCTGAAGTGAAAGTCTGGCTGTGGTTTTATACAACTGCCTAGGTGTGCAAACCCCAGGGCTTTGTCCCAGTGGCCAAGGGGAGTCAAGGAAAAGTTTTCAGAAGAAAAGTAACATTTTAGACACAGATCATGAGCAGGCAGTGATAAGTTTGGAGGAAGTGAATGCCTTTGAGTGAATAATAATGTTGGCCTGGACTTGAGCAGACACAGTAGAATATGAGAAGAGGGGGACTATAACGCAGCAGATGGGGGAGAGTGACAGGAAGGAGACTCTAGCTCTGGTGCTGTGGATATGGGTTCCAGATCTACTGTTGCATTTAGCAAACAGTTGTTGACTGGATTGGACTCAGATTGTGAGGACCTGGGCATCCCTACACCCTTTTATAGGTAAAGAATTGAAGGCAATGATAAACCCCAATCTGGCCATCTAGATGACGAGAAAGGACTAGTCAATCAGTGTAGACCTGACTGGGCATGCAGATCTTGATTCAGGCGTATCAGGTACATTCAGAGGCTCCTAGACACCATAATCTTGAAGCAGACATTCCAGGTACATAGCTGACCATTTCCAGCCAACCCAATACCCTCAGTCAATCAGCAACACTCAGAAACTTTGCTTTTTTTTTTTTTTTTTTAAGATTTTATTTATTTATTTTGACAGAGAGACAGCCAGCGAGAGAGGGAACACAAGCAGGGGAGTGGGAGAGGGAGAAGCAGGCTCCCAGCAGAGGAGCCCGATGTGGGACTCGATCCCGGAACACCGGGATCATGCCCTGAGCCGAAGGCAGACGCTTAACGACTGCGCTACTCAGGCGCCCCAGAAACTTTGCTTTTTGAATACAGGACACAGATAATTCATTACCTACTCCATTTCTCCCTCTAACCCAATGCTGAGCCTAGATCCTCTGCTGGAATTGTTTCTCTGTTTGGCTGTAAAACTTTTCCACTCAGCACTCAATCTTTGGTCTCTCATCCTAACTCAAGCCAGGGGCTCCCACCAGCTCCCACAAAGTTGAACATACCCTATATGTTCTTTACACAGTTCTGACATTCCACACTCTTTAGTTTGTCTTTGAGGTCTCCTGGGCCATTCATTGAGGTGCAATGAATGGCCCAAGAAGAGCCAGGGGTGTTGTCTGAGGCCATGAAGGTTGTGGGGTGAGAGGTGTTGGGCTGGGGTTTGGGGGAAAGAATACAGGTAGGAATCCCAAAGCCTCAGTTCTGGTCTCCAACTCCCCAGGTGACATTTCTTCTCTGGGCCTGTCCCTCCTCCACCCCCAGGTCTTTGCACATGCTGCTTTTTCTGCCCAGAGTACTCTTCCCCTTCTTTGTCTGTTTGGCTCATCCTTCAGGTCTCTGCTTTATCAGGGAACCTCACTGACTTCTTGGTTCAGGTCAGATTCCTTAGTTAAATATTCCCATAGATCCCTGTTCCATCACTTCTTTCCCTTCATTAGTGGTGTTTGTTTGCTACCATCTACCTTCCCCAGCAGACTGTGCCTTCCGTGAGAGAGAGGTTCTGTCTGTCTGACTCACTGCTGTATCCCTAGCCTCTAGCAAGGGACTTGTAGGCAATGAATGAATGAATGAATGAATGAATGAATGAATGAATGAAGTAATGAAAGAACGAATAGACCAACAGATGGACAGATAGATAGCTTTCACCTGGTAAAACAAAAAGCTCAATTGGATGAGATCTTCTCCAGCACCGAAAGAATTTTCTAGGCCTCTGTCGTTTCTTCTGTGAAATACAAATATTGTTCCCTGCTTGCTGCTTTACTTCTGTATCTCAAGTGACCCCAGTCAGCCTGATACAATTTGGGATGCTTTAAAAACAACTTAGATAAAGGTTCCCATTTGACTCAAGAACTTTATTTTCTGACACCCAAATATATATATGGAAATTCAGGCTGTGCCTGAAATCCCAGGCCCCACTGTCAAAGCTGGAGTTAAGTGGCATATTCCAGGGCAGGATGAATTTCTAGAAGCCAAGCCATGCCTCCTAGAATTAGGGCAATAAAAGCTCTTTTGTGTCCTTATGGCCAGGCAGGAGAGGTGGGTGAGTGTCACAGCTCAGAACTGGGAATTATGCCCCATGAGGGGCCCAGAGTGCTAATTCTGCTTGTCTGTCCATGTGTCTGTCTTCAGTGATGGACTGAGTGCAGGAGTTTTTCTGAGGCAGAGCCGGAGGTCTGGCGTAGGGTCCAGTGAGTCATCTCTCAAGAGTCTAGGCTACACAGGAAGGCTGCCTATGCCTTCCTTTGCTTTTGCTGCTGTAGGTGGAACTCACCTACTGAGGTCTGGGTCTGCCTGTAAGATGCACCGGGAAGAGGAGACCATACCTATAATCTTCACCAAGGGATTCTGCCCAGCCATCCTCTCCCAAAGGGCCAGGAACTGCTCATTTGTATTTCCCTCCAGTCATGAGGAAACATGCTCCCCCTGGAAGGGGTAGCTGCCTGGACCGGAAGGATGACCTGTCCAGGGGTTGAAGTGAGACAGAGTCCCAGCCACATAAAAAATAGCTCTAATGCTGCTAAGAGCCAGGATAGGGAGTAGCAACTCCTAGCAAATCAACAAGAACATGGAAAGCGGAGAAACCTCGGTGAGGGAAAGGAGGAGCCTTGATTCTGGAGGAGCCTCTTCAGTGGCTTTGGAATGCAGTGCCCATTATAGAGATGGTGAACTCCTTCCCATGGGGATCCGTCCCCAATGGAGGCCTGGGAAGAGCCAGAGTAGTCACTATTCTAAAGAAGGGTAGCCGCTTGACCCCACTCTCTGATGTGCCAATCTGTGCTTCCCCTTCGGTTCAGATCTCCACTCCTCCTCACCGAACTGCTGGTTCCTGAGCACTTTGGGATACCCCACTGGCCCAGGCCCTCCTTAAAGTCACAAGAGTCCATACAATCACTATCAAAATCCCAACAATGTGTTTTGTTGTTGTTGTTTTTAGATATAGAAGAAATCTATCCTAAAGTTCAAATGGCATCTCACAGGGATGCCTGATTGGCTCAGTCAGTAGAGTGTGCAACTCTCCATTTTTGGGTTGTGAGTTAGAGCCCCATATTGAGAGTAGAGATTACTTCAAACAAACAAACAAACAAACAAACAAACAAACAAACAAAAATCAAATGGAATCTCACAGAATCCTGAAGAGCCAAAACAATCTTTAAAAAGAACAAAGTTAGAGGGGTGCCTGGATGGCTGTTGGTTAAGCATCTGCCTTCAGCTCAGGTCATAATCCCAGGGTCCTGGGATCAAGTCCCACATCGGGCTTCTTGCTCAGCAGGGAGTCTGCTTCTCCCTCTGCCGTTCTCCCTGCTTGTACTCTCTCTCTCTCACAAATAAATAAATAAAATCTTTAAAAAAAAAAAAAAAAGAAGAACAAAGTTAGAGGTCTCATACCTCCTGAATGCAAAACTTACTTCAAAGCTACAGTAATCAAAACAGTGTGGTACTGGCATAAAGACAGACATATAGGGGTGCCCGGGTGGCTCAGTTGGTTAAGTGGCCGACTCTTGATTTGGGCCCAAGTCATGATCTGAGGGTTTGGGATCAAGCCCTGCATAGGGCTCCATGCTCAGCAGGGAGTCTGCTTGACGATTCTCTCTCTCTCTCCCTCTCTCTCTCTCTCTCTCTGCCTCTTCCCCATCTTGCTATCTCTCTCTCTAAAATGAATAAATAAATTAAAAAAAAAACCAGACATACAGAAAAATGAAACAGAACATATTGCCCAGAAGTAAATCCTCACATATATGGTCCACTGATCTTTGACAAGGGTGCCAGGACTATCCACTGAGGAAAGGACAGTCTTTTCAGCAAGTGGTACTGGGAATACCGAGCATCCACACGTGAAGAATGAAGTCGGATCTTCACAGCATAAAAATATTAAGGCAAAGTAGATCAAGACCTAAATGTGAGAGCTAACCTATAAAACTTACAGAAGAAAACATTAAGGAAAATCTTCATGACATTGAAGCAATGATTAAATTAATGTGACACCAAAAGCTCAGGCAACAAAAGAAAAAATAAATAAATTGGTTTCATCCAAATAAAAAAACCTTTGTGCATGAAAGGACACTACCAACAAAGTGAAAAGGAAACCCATGGAATGGAAGCAGCATTTTAAATCATATATCTAATAAGGGGTTAGTGTGCAGGGGCTAATGTGTTCTTATATAAAGAACCCCTATAACTCAATGACAAGAAAAAAAAAAAAAGAACAAATAACCAGATTTAAAAGTGGGCAAAGGACTTGAGTAGACCTTTCTTCAAAGAACATATACAGATGGCCAACGAACACAAAAAAGGTCTGGACATGACTATTAGGAATATCAAAATCTAAATCACTAGGAGCTACCACTTCACACCCATCTGGACGGCTGTTAATAAAAAACAAGACACATACTACACAGAGAGTAACACGTGCTGGCAAGGATGTGGAGAAATTGGAACCATTGTGCATTGCCAGTGTGAATGTAAAATGGTGCAGCTGCTGTGCCTCAAAATACATTAAACCCAGAATTACCATATGATCCAGCAATTCCATTTCTGCGCATATGCCAAACCAACTGAATGCAGGGACTTGAACAGATATTTGTATACTCCCAGTTCATAGCAGCATTATTCACAATAGGCAAAATGTGGTAACAATTCAAAGGCTCATCAGTGGATGAATGGATAGGCAAAATGTGGTATATACATGCAATGGAATATTATTCGGCCTTAAAAAGGAAGGAAATTCTGCTGCATGCTACAACAGGATGAACTTTGAAGACATTATGCTAAATGAAATAAACCAGACACAAAAAGTCATATACTGCATAATTCCCCTTGTATGGGGTACCTAGAGAAGTCAGATTCGTAGAGACAGAAAGTAGAATGGTGGTTGTGGGCCAGGGGGTTAGGGAGGAATGGGGAATTGTTGTTAATGGGTATAGAATTTCAGTTTGGGGATGACACAAGAGTTCTGAAGATGGATGGTGGTGATAGTTGTACAACAATATGGTTGTTCTTAATGCCATCGAACTGTACACTTAAAAATAGTGAAAGTGGTACATTTTATGTTAGGTATATTTTATGATGGTAAAAAAAGAAAAAGTCACATGGGGATGGGGCACTTAAATTTGTAAGTGTTCTCCTCTGGGAGCTTACTCAGGACCCTGGGAGATATTGGGGGAGATGGCCAGGGCAGGGACAGAGGAAGGAGGCTGTGCCCACCCCCATCACCAACCTCTCCTTATTTCTGCTTCCCTTACTCCTGCCTGTCCTTCAAAGCCCAGCTCTGGTGCTCCCCCACTTCCTCTGGAATGGGGCCTCCAGCCCTTCCTTCTCCCCCTGAGAGCTCAGTAGAGCGTCCACTCCCTCCTGCCCCAACAATCCTGCTCTCCTTGTCCTGGGCTCTTTCCTCAGGGGATGAAAGCCTATTTGTGGCTGGGGCAGCTTCTCTCCCTCCCAGGCTGGGGGAGGCCGGCAGTAGTTGCTCAGCGTCTTTGCAAAATGGGACTCTGGGCATCTACCTCTCAAGGTTGTTGTAAACATCCAATAGGATAATAAATATAAAGCTCTTAAGCACAGCGAAGAGTCCAATATATTATTACTACGAGGTGTATTCTTCATACTGGCCTGGAGTACTTCCCTGTGCCTTTCTACCATTTGCTCCTCATCCTGAGAGACCTAGCTGCACTCCTGCTTCCACCACAGAGTCTTCCTGTCCACCTCAAGCCCCCCTGACTCCCCACAGGACAGCTTGGAAATGAAGGACAACATGACTTCATAGGATTGTCATGAAGGCTAAACTACTTGATCTATGTGAAATGCTTACAACAGTGCCGGCCGCATAAAATGTGCTCACTGAGCAGTTAGAAGTGATGATGATGCCGTTGGTGATGGGCTGTGGTCATTTCACATCTGTTCTGTGTGTTGTCTTGATTGTGACTGCCATTCTCAAGTAGGTAGACTGAAGAGTAAAGAAAGATGACAAGAGGTGTTTGGTATTGGGAAGATGGATTCCAGTTCGGCAGGGATTCTTAGAGCCTTGGATGGGTTTGGCAGATCAGAAAGTCTTCCTGGTCTTAAAAGATGAGTGAGAGTCCAGAGGCCAGGAAGATAGGAGAGTCATATTGAAGCTAGGGGCATGCAGAATGAGGTCACTGTAGCTGAATGTTGCAGTCTAGGTAGCAGGAGGAATGCTGGAGCCAGACTGAGCAGGACCTTAACCCAAGGGAATCACATCCTGGAGGGTTTGCAGCAGGAGACAGACCCATTTGGCTTAAATTCTGAGCTTACTCTGGCTGTTGGGTGGAGAATGGACAGCAGGGGTCATGGATAGCAGCAGGCAGACAGGGAGAGGCTGCTGTAGGCATCTACAAGAGAGGTGATGGTCACTTGGCCTGGGTGATAGCAGTGGAGGTGGAGGGCTAGGGACAGTTTCTGGAGGTGTTTCAGAGGAAGAGATGCTGGATTGGCCATGGGGCTGAGGGACTCTCTGCACAGGGGCCTTGGTTGGATACGTGGATGGTAATGCCATTTCCTGAGGTCTGAGCAGTGGAAAAACAGGTTGAAGGGACAAGGCTGGCACATGGTTATTGAGAGTTGAGTGATTAGTACATCTTCTCTCACCCATCACAGTCCCTATATTCAAAAAGTTCTTTGAGTCTAGCCCTGACCTTTCAGCTGCGATCTGAGCTCAGGCCATTCTATACCACCCTTGGTGAGTCAGCTTGGTGCTGAGCGGCAGGGGGACTGAGGCATGGGCTGGGGGCCAAGGGCTTGGGTGGCGGACATGCTTCTTGCATGACTGCCATCAAGCATGACAACCTCTGGTGCCCATCAGACTCAGACCCAGAAAACCTGTGCCAGAGTGCGTGGGCCGGAGGACCTGGTACAGAAGCCTCCTGCCCCAAGTGTTTCAGGTCCACACATGCCCCTCATCCTGCCTCTGGAGCCCTCTCAGATCAGCAGCAACCCCCAGGGCCCTCAAGAAGGTCCTTCTTCATGATTCGTTCAGAGGTAGGAGGTGGAGGGCAAAACCTCTGATCTTGATGCCAGACACAAACTCTAAGAAATTACTCACCAGAGGGCAAAGTTTCAGAAACCCAGGCAAGGGGCCCTGCACCATGGTCAAATGAGAACGGCTGGTCAGCAGGGGCTGTGGCACTGGGGAGCTTTCAGGGGTAGGGCCAGAATCCTGCCCAGGCACAGGCCCTTCCAGAGTTGGGCTGCCTTACACCCCATCTTACCAAACTGCAGGTCGGGGAGTAGGGAACCACATGCTGAGCACAGCTTGGTCCTGCCCCTCGAGCTGACCAGTTGGGATTCTAAAAGCCCCAAGCCCTACTGAAGACTGACTTGACATCTCTTTGGGGTCCCAACAGCAGCTTCCTCATCCCTGATCTCCATTTTGTCCTTCTGGAAGCCTGCTTCCCGACACCCTCAGGAAAGTGTCCCAGTCTTGGCCTCCCATGAGCTTCCCATCCCCAGGAGTCAGGATTGCATAACCAGCTTGCCCATGGTTCTTTCTCCTGTTCCCCACCTGCCACTCAGCTCTCCTGGGCCTGGCTTACACGCATGCCTGATGCAGTCACAGGCCTGCCAGAGAGTAAGGAGATGAGCACCAAGAAGGGAGTCAGGTGACCTGGGTTCCAGCTGGCTGAGACAGAGCCAGGGAGTTGTCCCAGCAAAGGTAGTATTTTGGAAGTCATTAAATCTGGAGGGGCAGGGTGGATTAATGAGAGTAGTAGCTCTCCCTCATTCCTGAGCAGAAGCTTGTCTGGTGGAACCTTGAGAGGCAGGACTCTAGGGGCATAGCACTGTGACGGTGTGTTCTGTCTCCCTCCTGCCCTGTGCTTTTGGAGCTTGAGTGGTGAGGACACCTTCCTTATAGGAGTGCAGTCTCTAGGATTCTCAGAGCCAGGTCTGGTTCTGCCCTGAAGTCAAACAGAAACACCTTCCACCATACGCCCTCCTCACAATTCTGTGAACTCCCCCAAACTACCCTCTCCTGGCTGGGCTCCTGGATTTGCTCCATAGGGCTGGATGGGGTGGGAGTGGCCTCACAAAGCGTGCAAGGTTCACTTCAGTCCCTGGGAGTGTAGTGCCCCCCCCCCCACTTCCATGTCCAGATAGGGACTCTGGCGAGGGTAAAGCTCTCTACCCCCAGGGAGCTCCTCAGGGCTTCCTGGGGTCAGGCCTTTTGACTCTGTTCCTGGTACTGCCCTGTGATAGGAAACCCAAATTTCCCAAGCATAGAAGATCAGGCAGTCAGGGAGACATGGGGAAGGACACAATATAGAGAGGAGTGAGTAGAAGGATGCAGACCCTTTCCCCCTTGCCCCTTGTTCACACCCCTCTCTGGCCAAATGATCCTCTCACTTGGCACCACAGCAGGGATCTCTGGGAAGAGAGAGACTGAAATCTCTGGGGGCTCTGGGTATTTGGGTACATGGGGTCAGGGATGGCAGGATTGCTAGAAGAAACCCCCAGAAAACAGTGGTGCTCTAAGAAGGAATCCCCAATGAGCTTGTCAGCGCATTCTAAAACTAGATGGTGGGCAATCTCCCTTGGAGGCTTGAGGGACCCTTACCCTTCCAAAGGAGCCTGCCCTTTGCTGAGTCCTACAAGGTCAGCCTAGCAAGAGCCTGGTACAGCCTCCCACACAGCTGTGAACATAGCCCTCAGGGAGTCTGCTTCTGCTGGGTGTCGACGTGTCAATTTGGCCATTTGCCAAAGCTTTGAGAGTTTCTGTGCCTCTCTAAGCCTCACTTTCTGCATCTGTAAAATGGGTATCATCATTCCAAGGGCTCAAAAGAAGTCTATTTTATTCCTAAATATCTCACTTCTCCACCTATTGTTCATTCCAAAAGCCAACTCTCCTTAGCGAGTTTTGGCTAAGTATTGCCCTAGTCAGATACTCTTGAAAGGTGGGGCATGCTAAGCTTCTCATTTTTGTGGGAGGAATGCATTTTTTTTTTGACGCCATTGTGCCCTCCAGCCCCTTTCTCCCAAGCTGGCCATGCCCCCATAAATTAAAATCTCTAGACAACACCCTTGCCTGCTGCCCCTGTGCTATCCCCAAATGATTCCGAGCCAATGGAGTGGAGCTTGGGCAAAGATGTCAACACTACATTCCTTTGCTAATGGGAGCCTAAGCTGTTGTTGGTCCAAGCAGGACTCTGACACTCAGCCACGCCAACCTCTTTTCCCCACCCTCTTTGAACCAGCAACTATTGCCTGAGCCCTTATTTTGTGCCAGGGACCTTCACGGACTGAGAGTCAGGGAGAGTGGACAGAGAAGGTTAGCTATGCCACTGCCCCCAGTGGTCTCCACAGACCAGTGGTATCCTCATAGACATAGTGCTGAGGTTCCATCCTGCAAAATCCTCAAGGAGGGGACTTGTCCCTGGGAACCAGGTACGGAGGGCATGGAAGATCCAGCCAGGTTGTCAGGCCCCCTCACACGCTTAATGAGATGGCAGTGCCATCGGATGTCTGGTCCAGGAGGCTAACCAGAGAGCATAGTCTCCCAGTTTAAGGAAAAATAGAATGTGGGGTTTGCTATCAGGCTCAAAAGCAGGGAGCTGGCAATAAATCAAGAACTGAAAAGCAATGTCAGTGCTTCAAACTAAATTTCCAAGCCCGGGAAACAATTGTGCATTAAAATCCATTGGAGGAAAAAAATCTATTAAAACTTCAGGAGAAATGCTTTGCTATAAATTAGATTTTTCTGCCAACCAGGATAATTCAATAATTTCCCCTTGACATTCTCAAGATTGCTCTTTGGGGGGGATTATGATGCTTTGAAGTTAGGAGCGATTTGTTTCCAAGGGAAGATGAAGAGTTCAGTGGGAGTGGAGGTGAGAGGACAAGGAGGGGGCTCTTCTAGCTAAAGGCAGGGGACCCATCTGGGGCTCAGAGCTACTGGACAGAGGTTTTCCATGACAGCCAGGAGGTCTGCCAAACAGGGCTTTGATCAGGGGATGCCCCAGGCTAGGCTATGATTCTGACAGGAAAATAGGCTGTGAGGGGCTTGGGGCCCTCCAGGATCACCTTGTAGTTGGGGCAGCCCCAGTCTTACAGCTTTTCCTGATGACTGTCCGAAACCTTCCCCAGGGCACCTGGTGGCTTAGTTGGTTAAGCGTCCAACTCTTTTTTTTTTTTTTAATTTTTTTTTTTTTTAAGATTTTATTTATTTATTCGACAGAGATAGAGACAGCCAGCGAGAGAGGGAACACAAGCAGGGGGAGTGGGAGAGGAAGAAGCAGGCTCATAGCAGAAGAGCCTGATGTGGGGCTCGATCCCAGATCGCCAGGATCACGCCCTGAGCCGAAGGCAGACACTTAACCGCTGTGCCACCCAGGCGCCCCTAAGCGTCCAACTCTTGATTTCAGCTCAGGTTATGATCTCAGGGCCATGGGATGAGCCCCATGTGGGGCTCTGCACTCATTGTGGAGTGGGCTTGAGATTCTCTTTCTCACTCTCCCTCTGCCCCCATTGCTCACTTGCTCTCTCTCTCTCTTTCTAATTAATTAATTAATTAAAATAAAACCTTTGCCAGCTGTTATGGAACCAGAGCTGGTCTCAGGTAACAGTGTGCCTAAGGTCCTTTTTAGTTCTGAATTCAGGGTGGGTGGGGGTGGCTTCCTGCCTCCCAGTCTTCCTTTCTTCCTTTGCTGTGCAGAGCTGAGCACCAGGCAAGACCCCTTCCCCATAGCCTATCTCCTGTCATTTGGGGCTTTGATCCTAGTCCCTGTCTCTCTGTTCAAGGTCCAACACAGCCATGATGCCACACTGTTTCTGGTTGGTCAGAGCTGCTCTGGCTGGACAAGGCAGCTGGCAGAGAGGGTGACAGGCTAAGGCAGGGATCTTGGGGAATTGGGCACATTCTGCCTGGCCACTGGGTACCCGTGGGGGCAGGGACAAGGGACCTGAGTCAGGATTTGGGTAGAACAAGGCTCTAGAGTCAGCTTGCCTGGCTATGACTACTGACTCCTCCACTGACAGCTCACCAAACCTCTCTAAGCCTTGCTTTTGCTAACTGTAAAATGGGGTGATAACAACACCTGCCTTGTAGATAGAACTAAATGTGACAATGTTTGTGAAGCACCTAGCACCATGCAGGCCCACAGAGGCAGTATTTAGTACCTTTAGGACACAGGTCCACTGACCCCAGACCACAGCCCTTCCCACTGCAGGAAACCCATCCCCAGCAGCCCCCAGTCAGGTCCCTTTCTCTCTCCCTCCTCTCCCACCCAAACTCACCTGTCTTTTGGGACCTACTTCCTCAAACAGAACCATAAAGAATGGTGTCTGCCTGTAGAGCTGGGCTGCCCACTGGGCGCCATCATGTTTGGGATGACCTTACCCACAGTGGTATTCAACCCTCCCAAGAAAGGTGGTTGATATTAGAGTTCTCTCAATTTGCAGAGGTCCTGGGAGGTAAAGTGAGATTGCTTAAGATCACTTATCTGGGGGAAGAGGATGGAACTGGGACTGGGCCAAAGGTCAAACCAACTCAACCACAGAAGCCTTCTCTGGTCTCCAGATTTCTCCCTCTCTTTGTCCGTGTTTCCTTCCTTCTTTGCTTCCTTCCTTACTTCCCACGAGTCAGAGCCTCCCAGAGCCCATGCAATGGCCACCAAGACAGAGTCGCAAACTGAGGCAGGGACATGTGGGAGTGATCTTCTTCCCAATATTTTCTGCATCTCCAGGAGAAAGATCACGGGCCCAGAAGAAAGAGGTCAAAGGGGAAGGAAGTGGGAGAGTCTGGGAAAGTTTCTATTTAAGCAGCTCTCAGAAAAAGCCATTCACTTGGACACTGCCTGACTCATAGGATAGAGGAATCTGGGGTTTAAAAGGTCATCTCATCCCACCCTCTTTTTGAATCATTTCTTCCACAGGTGCCCCTCCACCCCAGATAACATGGAGCTCACTAAATCCCAGAACAGCCCTAGTGTACACGTTGCACTCTGGTCCTCGACCACTTCTGGGCTCAGACTTGGCTTTCTGTGGCACTGTCCTATCCCTGACCCCATATGGGCAGGGGCCAGGCAGAGGCAGTGGGGTGGTGTGCGCCTGCTGCTTCTCACTTGGCAAGGCCCCAGGGTTGGGGGACTAATCTGTAAGCAAGACAGGGGCTTTCTAGAGACCTGTCTCTCTCCAGAGGGCAGGGCAGAGTCTTGGCGTGACAGTGTTCCCTGGGGGCCCAGCCCTGTGCCTAGGAGTTTCCCTCCCAAGTGGAGGTCAAAGGCAAACTCAGGGCTGGGGAATTTTGCCACCACGTGAAACCAGGGTGGGAGTTCAGGAGAAACATAATCAATACCACTGGATTTGCCCCAAGATGATAAATATTTTTATTGTGTTAGCCACCGAGCCAGGGGATGTCCTGGTTCCCTGGGAAGGCACCACCAGGGGTCCCGCTAGCAACAAGAAGGGCAGGATATGGCACTGGCAAGGGGTAAGAGGTATCTGAGGCTTTGTAAACTCTGGTCCCCACCACTCAGTAGCCGGGTGACCTTAAGCAAGTAGTTTGGCCTCTCTGAGCCTCAGTTTCCTTGTCTCTAACAGGAATAGTGGTGCCCGCTTCAGAGCCTTGTTGGAGGTAACAAAAGACATGATTCCTGCTAAGTACCTTGCACAGTGTGAGCCCTCTGAAAGTGCCAGCCTTTGTTACTATTTGCAGCAGGTGGGGAAACCCGTGGGAAATCCGGGCGCCTCTGGGAAGCTGGGGGTGGTGGGCCGGCTTTCCCGGAGCCAGGGGGCGGGGTGGGGGCGGAGCGTCGCAGCCTGGCCCCGCCTCCCTCGTCTGGTTCCTGGGGGGCCCGCGGAGCTTCCCTGCAGCCCCAGGGAGCTGAGTCACTGCGGCCTATCCGGCCGTTGGCCTTATCTCGACCCGTCGCTACCCCCGAAAGCCCCCAGCCTGCCCTGCTACATCTAATTTGCGCCAAGTCCCTCCGGCAGTTCTAGAAAAATTCCCAGGGGCCCAAGAGTTTTGGGGTTCCCGAGGAAAGAGGGAGTCTCCTTCCGGGCTGTTTGGAGGTATCCAGGAACCCCTTGCCAGAAAACTCTCCCTGCGCCTGCCGGCTCAGTGCCTATCTTTCCACCATTAGCTAAACTTTCCTTAGGACTAAGCGTTATCTTCTGCAGATTTCTCTTTTAAAATGCGCATTCCCACCCAATCCTTTGAAGGGGAAAGGAGAAGACTGGAGAACCGCGCGGAGAGATGGTAGGCGCCAAGAAGGGGAGGAGGACTGAGGGGCCGGCCTAGGATTTGGCTGCCTCCTAGCCTCCCTCAGGCCCCGCCTGCCCCTCTCCCAGCCCCCAGGACTCTAGGGGAAGTGCCGGGTGGGGGAGGGGGAACAGAGCTGACAGATTCTGTAAACAGAGCCGGTTTGGGCCTCGGCCAAGGACGGGGTGTCCTGGCCCAGCCTGGGTGTGAGGCCCATCCGCGGCTCTCCAGGACACCCCGCCCTGCCCGACTGGCCCGGGGGTGCCCGGCCCACAGCCAGCTCCAGCCAGGATGTGTCTTGAGTTTTGGGAAGTGTCCAGTTCCCTCATGGGAAATGTGCCCCGGACTAGGATCTAGGGGAGTGGGGGCTTCCAAGAACCGTCATCGATCCTCCATTCACCAAGTGCCAGACTGAGGCATGGGGACAGCCCTCTGGTCCCTGCCCATGGGAGAAGCTGGTCCTGGGTTGTGGCCGCATGCCCATTTCCACCTCTGATCCTGTCCATACCTTGCTCTTTTGCTGCCTGAGGCAGAATCTCTATGGGGTAGAGAAGCTGAGAGAGGGGGCCCGGGTTCTGAGAACACTTCAAGGTGCAGCACTGCCCCGTTGGCTTGTTGCCAGGTGTGGCATCTCATGCCCATGATCTCACAAGGGCAACCCAGAGAGCAGCAAGGAATGACCTGGACAGGAGGATGGGGAAGGGACAGGCATACTGAAGGATAATCGATGTTGGAAGCTGTGGGTATGAAGTGGGGAGAGGGGTCTCTGGGTATTTAAGGGAACAGGTGGCTCGGAGATACTGGCACCCCAGCAGGTGAAGAGAGCTGTGGGCTCTGCCTTGGAGGAGAATGTATAAGGTAGGGAGAAGAGTCCTGGTGGAGGAGAAGAGAGGTTGGCCATTGAGATTTGAAGGCTGGGCCACAAGTACAATTGCAAGTTTTGGGCTTTATTGCTGGGGTGATATGTCCCTGGATAGTAGTGGGTGGGGTGGACGAAAGATCCCAAGGACAAATATGTTTGGGTAACACTGTGTTCAAAAAAGCTAAACACTACATACTGGGCTTTATCAAAACCTTTATAAGCATCTTTGTTTTCCAAGATTGGGGAGGGTATGGAGAAGGCCCCATCACACCTTTAGTCCAGCCTCATGGGACTGGTGCTCTTCTGAAAACAGTGGGGTCCAAAGATTAATAAGCATGTCTTTCTTGCTGTCTCTGGCCAACATGGAATGGGTGGGCATCTGTAGGCACTAAGGAAAGCTTGACTTTCCTAGAAACCCAGATTCAATGACCATCTCCTCAAAGGGAGGCCAGCCCATAGAAGGCTTTATGCATGAGTTGGGCAGGCTCAAGGTTCTGGGTCCTAGGCTCTAGGCAATGTCCTACTCCCCAGATCAGGTCCCCAACACAGCATCAGTGAATCTAGAATACCTGGCTATATATGATACAATAGAGTGATGTTATCTTGTATGCAGTATGAAAGCAGCCTGGGAAGAGAGAGGTCAGTGGGAGCTGGCACCTCCAGGGGAGGACTCCAGGATGAGGCAGGGTGTGGTAAGACTTTCCAGGTGGCTAAGTTTTAGTGGTATAGGAAGAGAGGACTGGCCTGGCCGGTCTGGCCAGCGTCAAGAGAGAATGCTGGAGAGGCCCAGAGAATCGCCTCACCAGTTTCTTTGAGGAGCTGGATCTCAGGCTGAGGAATGTGATTTGTTTTACTTGAGCCTACAGAATACATGCCCCCAAGCCCTCCCTTCCATCAAGTCTCACTTCTGCCTTCATGGCCAGATGAGCCTCCCAAATCTTTTCCATGTATTTTCCTTGCTCAGATCACTCCCCATCCTGCCACTTTCCAACACTCCACCACAGCACTGAAATACATTTGGTTGGCTGAGGGTCACCAGAGTCCTCCTGACAGTCAGATCCATTGAAATTTATTATTTATTTATTTATTTTTATTTAAATAATCTCTACACCCAACGTGAGGTTCGAACTCACGACCCTGAGATCAAGAGTCGCACATCCCTACGACTGAACCAGCCAGGCACCCCTGAAATTTTTTAAAGAAATAATTAACTTGATTGGGATATAATTTACATACCGTACAATTCATCTGTTTAAGGTATATAATTCAGTGGTTTTTAGTATATTAACAGAGGTGTGCAACAGTCACTGTAGTCAGTTTTAGGACATTTCATCACCCCTCCTCCTCAAAAAATCGTACTCATTAGGAGTCATTTCACTTTCCCCCCATGCTCCACTCACAGTCCTAGGTAGCCACTATTCTGCTTTCTGTTTTTGTTTTTTTAATTAAGTAAGCTCTACACCCAACGTGGGGCTTGAATTCATGACCCTGAGATCAAGAGTCTTACGTTCCACTGACTGAGCCAGCCAGGCACCGCTACTGTCTGTCTTTATTGATTTGCCTATTTTAGATATTTCATTTAAGTAGAATCACACAGTATGTGGTTGTTTGTCACTAGCTTCTTTCACTTACATTTTGTATTCAAGTTTTATCCATGTTGTAGCATGTTAGAACTTTCCTTTTTGTGGCTGGATAATATTCCATTGTACGTATATACCTCATTTGGTTTATGCATTTATCAGTTCATGGACACTTGGGTTGTTTCTACTTTTGGGGTATTATGAATAATGCTGCTATGGACATTCATGTACAAGTTTTTATATAGACATAAGTTTTCATTTCCCTTGGGTCTATCCCTAGGAGTAGAGTTTCTGGATCATTTGGTAACTCTATATTTAATCTTCAGGGGAACTCTCAGATTGTTTTCCAAAGAAGTTGGACTATTTCACATTTCTTTTTCTTTTTTTAAGATTTTATTTACTTATAGGACAGAGAAAGAGAGAGAGCACAAGCAGGGGGAGGAACAGGAAGAGGGAGAGGGAGAAGCAGCCTCCCTACTGAGTAAGGAACCCAATGTGGGGCTCAATCCCAGGACCCTGGGATCATGACCTGAGCCGAAGGCAGATGCTTAACCGACTGAACCACACAGGCACCCCTCTTTTTTAAGATTTTATTTATGTATTTGAGAGAGCAAGCAGAAGTGGGGGGAGGGGCAGAGGGAGAGAGAGAGAGACAAACAGACTCCCCACTCAGCGGGGAGCCTGATGCGGGGCTCAACCCCAGGACCCCAAGATCATGACTTGAGCTGACATCAGATGCTGAAGGGACTGAGCCAACCAGGCACCCCTTCACATTTCTACCAGCAGCATATGGGGGTTCCAATCTTTCCACATCCTTGTCAACATTTGTTATTATCTGTTCTTTTAATTATAGCCATTCTAGTAGTATGATGTAGTATCGCATTATGGTTTCATTTGCTTTTCCCTGATGTCTAATGATGATGATGAGTACTTTTTCATGTGCTTATTGGCCATTTGTATATGTTCTTAGGAAAAAGGTATATTCAGATCCTTTGCCCATTTTTTAAGTGAGCATTTGTCTTTCTACTATTGAGTTTAAGAATTCTTTATATATTCTAGATTAAAGTCCTTTGTCAGATATATGATTTGTAAAAATCTTCTACCATAATCTAGGTTGTCTTTATACTTTTTTTTTTTTTAAGATTTTATTTATTAATTTGACAGAGAGAAACAGCCAGTGAGAGAGGGAACACAAGCAGGGGGAGTGGGAGAGGAAGAAGCAGGCTTCCAGTGGAGGAGCCCAATGTGGGGCTCGATCCCAGAACGCTGGGATCACGCCGTGAGCCGAAGGTAGACGCTTAACGACTGCACCACCCAGGCACCCCATGTCTTTATACTTTCTTGATGATGCTCTCTGTAGCACAAAATTTTTAATTTGGATGAAGTCCAGTTTATCTATTTCTTCTTTGGTTGCTTGTGCTTTTGGAGTCATAGCTAAGAAACGATTGCCTGATCCAAACAACAAATATTTACACCTATGTTTTCTTTTAAGAGTTTTAGAGTTTTACTTCTTACATTTAGGTCTTTGATCTGTTTTGAGTTAATTTTTACATATAGTGTGAGGTAGGGATCCAACTTCATTCTTCTGCATGTGAATACTCAGTTGTTCCAGCACTGTTTGTTAAAGATTTTTCTTTTCTCCCATTGAGTTGTCTTGATGCCTTTGTCAAAAATCAGTTGACCTTAAATGTAAGAGTTTATTTCTGAATTTTCACTTTTATTCTATTGATCTATATGTTTATGCCTTATGCCAGTACCATGTAGTCTTGATTCCTGTAGCTTTGTAGTACATTTTGAAAGCAGGGCATGTGAGTCCTCCAACTTTTTGTTTTTTACCCAGAATGTTTTGGTTGTTCTGGGTCCCTTGTGTTTCCTTCATGATTTTGGATCAGCTTGTCAGTTTCTGCAAAGAAGCCCATTGGAATCTTATGGGCATTGCATTGAATCTGCAGATTACCATCTCAACAATATTGTCTTCTGATCTATGAACATAGGATATCTTTTCCATTTATTTAGGTCTTATTTAATTTCTTTCAAAAATGCATTATAATTTTCAGTATGTTGCACTTGCCCTTCCTTGATTAAATTTATTCCCAAGTATATTACTCTTTGTGAATTATTTTCTTAATTAATTTTCAGAATATATTGCTAGTTTATAGAAATACAACTGATTTTTTTGTATATTGAGCTTATATCCTGCAAACTTGCCTGAACTTATTTGTTAGTTCTAATAGCTGTTTAGTGGATTCCTTAGAATTTTCTATATACAAGATCATATCATCTGTAACTAAGATAGTTTTACTTTTTCCTTTCTGGCCTGGAAATTTTTCTTCAAAAACGATAATGAAGGGGTGCATGGGTGGCTCAGTCAGTTGAACAGCCATTTCGGCTCCTGTCGTGATCTCAGGGTCATGGGATCGGGCTGTGTTGGGCTCCACACTCAGTGGGGAGTCTGCTTGTCCCTCTCCCTCTGCTCATTCCCCCATTCATGCTCTCTCTCTCTCTCTCTCAAATAAATAAATAAAATCTTAAAGGGGATAATTAAATGATAAAACGCTGGTGAGGCCAACAAAGAGAAAAAAGACAAGGAACAAATAATAGTAAGAATGAAGAAGGAGACATTACTAGAGTTCCCATATGCATCTAAAAGATACTGAGAAGATATTATGAACAACTTACTGCCAGTTGATGCCAATTCAAACAAGTTTGAATGAAATGGGAAAATCCCTAGGATAATAACCTACTGAAGGTGACTCATGAAGAAAGGGACAACCTGAAAAGTCCATAACTATTAAAGAGATTCTGTCAGTAATTTAAAATCTTTCCACAAAGAAAACTCCAAATCCAGATAGCTTTACCTGTGAGTTATATTCAGGATTCAAGGAAAAGAAAATTCCATTCATATACAAACTTCCACAAGTTTACAAGTTTCTACAAAGAACTAAAGTTATCCTCCTCAGTTCATTTCATGGAACTCACATGACACCGTCCCCCAAATCTGACAGGGTCAACATAGGAAATTTGAAGGCCAATCTTGTTTATGAACATTAGTAGAAAAACTCTAAACAAAGTATTATTAAACAAAATTTATCATCACATTAAAAAGATAGTGTGTATGACCAAGTTATAATTAATCCTAGAAATTCAACCTTTATTTAACTTTCAAAAGCCAGTTAATGTAATTTATCACATTAACAGATTAAAGAAGAAAAATCTTATAGTTATCTCAATGGATGCAGAAAAAGCATTTGATAAGATTCAACATCCATTGAATCGAATGGATAAGTAATGGCGGGGTGGGGGGGAGACAAGCTTGAGTCAAACTGGAACTGGAAAGAAACTTCCTTAATTTTATAAAGGCTGTCTTTTAAAAAATAACTAATGCAAGCATCATACTTAGTGGTGAAACATTGGAAATCTTCCCTTTGAAAATTGGAACAAAACAAAGATATCCATTACCGCCACTCTTTTTTTTAAAGATTTATTTGTTTATTTTAGAAAGAGGGGCAGAGAGAGAGGGAGAGAGAAAATCTCAAGCAGACTCCCTGCTGAGAGTGGAGACCAACACGGTCTTGATCTCATGACCTTGAGATCATGACCTGAGCTGAAATCAAGAGTCAGACACTTAACCAACTAAGCCACCCATGCACCCCCCATTACCACCACTTTGATTAAACATTATATTGGAGATCCTAGCCAGCACAGTGAAGAAAGAAAAGGAATAAGCATTGGAAAAGGACAAAACAACACTGCCATTATTTATAGATGATATAATAGTGTACAGAGGAAATTTTTTAAATGCTCTATAGGTAATTAGAATTATTAATAGAGTTCAGGGGCGCCTGGGTGGCACAGCGGTTAAGCGTCTGCCTTCGGCTCAGGGCGTGATCCCGGCATTATGGGATCGAGCCCCACATCAGGCTCCTCTGCTATGAGCCTGCTTCTTCCTCTCCCACTCGCCCTGCTTGTGTTCCCTCTCTCGCTGGCTGTCTCTATCTCTGTAAAATAAATAAATAAAATCTTTAAAAAAAAGAGAGAGAGAGTTCAGCAAGTTTCTTGGACTTAAAAAAAGGAAATATATAAAAATCAGTATAACAGCAACAAAGAGAAAATTCTATTTTAAAAGGATAGCATTTGTAATATCACTTTAAAATACCAAATCACTAGGAATAAAGCTAATAAAACTTGATTAAGTCTCCAGTGCAGAAAAATTTAAAGCATTATTGAAAGGAATTAAAGATCTTTAAAAATGGAGTGATGGTGTTCATGGAATGGAAGACTAAATATTACAAAAATTGTCAGTTCTTCCCAAAGTGATCTATAGATTCAATTTTATTTCTATAAAAACTCATGAGGATTTTCTGTGGAACTCAACAAGATGATTGTTAAATTTATGTGGATATTCAGAAGGCCAAGAATAGCTAAGCCACTCTAGAGGGAAGAATGAGATTAGAGGAATTGCCATTATTATACCAGATTACTATAAAGCTATAGTAATTAAGAGAGTGTGGCATGGATTTAGGAATAGATAGTTCAATGGAATAGAGATGAGATTACAGAAGCAGACCTGCACACATCTAGATGCTTGATTTGTGACAGAGATGGCATGGTATAGCATTGACAAAAAGACAGACTCTTAATAAACTTGGCTCGAACAACTGGGCATCTATATGGGAGAAGAATGAAATTGCACCTCTGCCTCATACCATATACCAAAATCAACTCCAGGTGTATACGGACCCAAATAAAAAAGGCAAAATTGTAAAGTTCTAAAATAATAACATAGAAAAAAATAATAATATAGAAGAATATCTTCATAATCTTGGGTAAGAAAAAATGTCTTAAACAAAGCACAAAAAGCAATACCACAAAGGAAAGATGGATAAAACGAAGAATTTCTATTCATCAAAAGGCAATCTACAGAGTAGCAGTAGATCATAGTAACAGATAAAAATATCAAAAACTTTTATCCAGAATATATACAAGACACATAAGAATTAATAACAAGAGCCAACCCAGTAGAAGAATGTGCAATCCAAACTCATCAGGTTGTATAGATTAAATATATACAGCTTTTTGTATGTCAATCATACCTTAATAAAGTGGTTTTAAATAAATAAGTAAATAATAAAAAATAAAATGGGAAAAAGAAAAAGAAAAATGGGCAAAAGACAGGCACTTTGAAAAAGAAGAAACCCAGGTCATGATCTCAGGGTTGTGAAATAGAGCTTCACATTGGGTTCTGCACTGGCCTTGGAGCCTGCTTAAGATTCTCTCTCTCCCTCTGCCTCTCCCTCTCTAAAACCAAGAAACAAACAAAGGCCAGTAACATAAAACATTGTTCAGCTTTTTTGGTAATCCGGGAAACGTCAATTAAAATCACAATAAGATACCACTATACACTTAGCAAATTGACTAAAATTTAAAAGTCACGATACCAACTATTAGCAAAAACATTCATCTATACAAATTTACATAAACATGTACAATCCTTTCGGAAAACAGTTGAGTATTATCCAAGTAAGCTGAAAATAACATACTCTTTTGAGCCAGTAATTCCGTTCCTAGGCAAACAGCCTACAGAAAAGAGTTGTTAATAGGACAGGAAACATGGACAAGCATGGTCATAGGAACTCGGTTTGTCATAGCCCTGTCATAAATCTGGTTCCCAGGAAACAGATGCTGAGATGGAGTTTGGAGCACAAGATATTTATGAGGGACACTGGGGATCAACATCTATGAAAGGAACGGAGAGGAAGCAGGATTGAACTGAAGAAGTTAAACTGTGATGCAGGTTCGTGGACGTCTAAGCCAAGTTGGCAGGGAACTCTGGAGCAAATATTGTGCATCTGGATTGTCCCAGACTGGATTAAAATGGCCCAGCCTCTCTATCCCTGCTTTGTTCAGTCACTGGATGCAAGCTTCTGTGGGAAGGGGCAAGGCAGCCCTCTGCAGCTTACACAGACCCTGAATAAACTATCAGCTGCGGGTTTCTGCTTATCGCACTCCTTGCAACTGGACAGCAAATCCTTCCTTGAGGAAGGATCTGGGTGACACATCTTTGCGTCAGCCACAAGCCCGAACTGGCAACAACTGAAATGTCTATCAGCTGAAGAACGGAAGGTTTAACTGAAGGTTAAACTCTGCCTTGTTCATACAACATGCCTGTAATTCCCCAATGTTTCCTCGTGTTCTTTTGTGATCCATCTGTCCCAGGGCAACCACTGATCCCATCCTTGCCAGTACCTAATTTGGTCAGTTTTGTGAAATTCTGGTCCTTCTAGCAGGTGTGTAGTTTTAATTTATTTTTATTTCCCTAATGACAAATGATGCTGAGCACCTTCTCATGTGTTTGTTATCTCAAATATCTTCTTTGGTGAAGTCTTCTTCGATTCAAATCTTTTGCCTATTTTTACATTGGGTTATATAATTTTTTTAAAGATTTTATTTATTTGAGAGAGAGAGAGCATGAGCGGGGGTGGGGGGGAAGGGCAGAGGGAGAAGGAGAAGCAGACTCCCCGCTAAGCAAGGAGCTGGACGCAGGGCTTGATCCCTGGACTCTGGGTTCATGACCTGAGCCGAAGGCAGAAGCTTAACCAACTGAGCCACCTAAGTGCCCCTGGGTTGTATATCATTTTTGTATACATATGTATATGTAATTTTGGATATGGCTCATACCTATAGGCCTATAATACATGTCAAGTTAATTTTTGTATACGGTATAAATGGTGTATGCATGTGGTATAAATTTTACATATGGCTATCCAGTAGTTCCAGCACCATTTGTTGGAAAGATTGTTTGCTCCCCATTGAATTGTCTTGGTACCATTAGTTAAACATCAATCGATCGTGTATGTGTGGGTCTATTTCTATCTTTACACTAATACCACATTTTTTACACCAGCTTTTTAGGTCACTTGAATTCGTTTAGTATAAGATTTAAGGTAAAGATCTGTATTTATTTTTTCTCAAATATTTAATGAATTGTCCCTGGGAGGAAAATACCATGCTTTTTATCTCTACTGTTTTGAGGGCAAACTTATTAGGTACAGATTTATTATACAATATATAAGGGTCTATTTCTGGGTAACTCTCTTTCTCTTTTTGTTTAAAGAGTTTATTTTATTTATTTGACAGAGAAAGAGCTGCTGGGGGAGGGGCAGAGGGAGAGGGAGAGGGAGAATCTCAAGCAGGCTCCCCACTGAGCGTGGAGCCCCACACGGGCTTGATCTCAGGACCCTGAGATCATGACCTGAGCCAAAATCAATAGCCAGTCCCTCGACCAACTGAACCACCCAGGGGCTCCTGGGTAATTCTCTTTCATTGACGTGTCTATAGTTTTAGTATCAGTTCTATGACGAGTGTTTTGAGTAATATTCCTACCTGGGAGTAAAGAGGGAACCCAGGGCTCCACCTGCTCCTCCCCAAACCTCCATACCACTATCAGCAGGAGTGAAGGGGGCTCCTGACAGGTGCTTTCTCCTCCCACCTCCCAACAAACCCAGTCTGGCCACCACCCTCCGTCTTGGGCCCCTCAGGACTGCTCTCACCAGTTCCTTTATCCCTGTTCATACCAGTCCCACGAGAGGTCCAGAATTTTCAGGGCATCCCTCACCCCAGGAGTCTCAGCCCCATGTGGCTCTGCAGTACCCTTTTCTGACCTCATCGCCTACCCTACCCCATGTCTAGAAATCCTTTCACTGGTCTCTGCAACTCGTGGTCTGGCATCAGTAAACTTCCCTATCCTCAACCTCATTTCAGAATGTCCCCTTTATTTTCTTGCTTTAATGGGAAACTGTCTGTCCTGTAAGGACTCTGCCTTGCCTTCAGCCTCTCAAGAGGCAGCTCTTCTCCCTCTTGTGGTCCTTGTGTTCCTGAGTTTGGGGTGAGGAGTGCCCATGCTGCTCCTCAGTGTCACGGTTTGCCCTCCTCCTTGGAAACACCCATGTCTGGAAGCCATGTCATCAGATAAGACCACCTGTTCCCTCGCTTCTGGCAGATATTGACAGACCCCCCCCCCCCCCCGGTCTCTCCCCCTTGTTCCTTGAAGATTTTATCTCCTGGCCCACAGCCCCCCTCTCTAGGAGGCACATCTGCCTTAGTTTGTAATTTTTGCATTCACATAGATGAACAGACTCCTCGGCCTCTTGGCCTCCTCTTCACAACCTTGGCTTCTTCCCAACCTCAGCCTCTTGCTCCCACAGCCAGACTTCCAACGAGTCATTACCTGTCAGTTCAGTCTCTTCATTGACTGGTGTCCTGTGTCCCCTCTAGGTAAACACTGCCTCTCTCTCCAGCTCACTCCCTCTAGTGCCCCAACTCCAACAGCTTTTCATGGAGCCTACTGATCTGAGCAAATGTTCATGGCCCCTCGCCCCCTCAGGCCCTTTTCCCTCCTTACCCAGCTCAGAGTCCATGGTCCAATGTTATCATCTCTCCCTCACCCCTCCCTGCAGAACAGTCACCTGGCAAAACCACAGCCCTGGTTCAACTCAGCCCTCTACCCGCCTTCTACACCTGCATCCACAGGCCACCTGAGACTAAAGAAAAACCCACAATGGGCTGCCCAGTCTCACTTTGAGCTAATGAGACCAAGCCTCCCTCAGTGGGACCTACAGGCTGCCCAGCAATCATAATACACCCCCAAGGGCGCTTACACCCTCTCTCCCAGCCAGCTGCCTCACACCTCCTCTTCCACCTCACTCTCAGCTGACAACCTGTTCCTGATTTGCTAAGAAAATAGAAGCCCTCACCAGAGAAGTTCCACAGGCTGCACCACTATTTCCCCCACCCACTTGCATCTGTGCTCATCAACTCTGGCTTTCATCTTGCTAATATGGGTGAACTGTCCATGCTCCTATTTAAGGACAGGCCCCTTTTTTATACACCAGATGTCATCCCCACCTGTCTACTCAAGGACTTCACTCCAACATTTATCCCCTTTCTCACCTACGTCATCAAAATTCCGCTCTCTCCAGGATTATCCCCATAAGGACACAAAAAATACTGTGATTTTTCCATCTTGCAGAAAAACCTCCTCTTGGCCTTATATGCCCCTCAAACTCTCACCCAATTTCTCTGCTTCTCTTTATGGCCCAACTCTTAGCAGGAATTGTCTCTTCTTGCTGCCCCAAGTCCTCTCCCTGCTTCCTTTCTCCCACCACTACAGCAAGACTACGTTTGTCAAGGACTCTCCGTGTTCTCAGATATCAGGCTTCACCATCATGCTTCTCGATAGCATGTAAGAGTTCATCTCTCCCCACTCGGCACCCGGATCATCACCACCCTCTCCTGGTTTCTCTCCTACCTCTGTGGTTGCTCCTTCTCTGTCTCCTTTGCTGGCACCTACCTCCTCATCTCCAAGGCTCCGTCCTTGGACCTCTTTTAATCTCTTACCTTCACTCACTCCCTTGATAATCTCCTCCAGTGTCCTGGCTTCCAATAACATTGTGTTGCTGACAATTTATAAGTTTATATCCCTGGCCTAAGCCTTTTTCTGAGTTCTAATTTCTGTTGATTCTAGGCAGACTCCTGAAGCAGAATCATGGCTGTTCCCACCCCCTGCCAATCAGGTTCAAGCTCACCAACTCTCCCCAATCCATAGCTGGCCCACTTCCCTGTGGACTTTTGAGTTTTGAACCTAAATCTAGAAGATGAAGATTAAGACTCTCCGTCTGCACAGGCCTGTGGAGCAGGGCAGTTGGAGTGGGAACCGGTGCCTCTGTGCACATCGCAGGCTGCTTGGCTCACTGACCACTTTGGGCTGGCTGGGCAGCTCAGTGTGGAGCACTCCTGGCTAGCTTAAGGTGGCCACTGGGAGTGCATCTCATAGGCATACAGGTACCTGCCCCTCCCCCCCATACCTGTACCCTTTGCCTGCCCTGTGTCTCCTTCCTGCCTTCCTCCCCGGGTGCAAGGACACAGTGACCTTTCAGGAACACCCAATCCTGAGGACATTGCCCATCTATCATTGGCCTCCACGCAAGCTGGAGTATGTCTCCTCTGGACTTCATAGCTCTCTGGGACTCACTGGGGACCAGGCCAACTGGGGCCAACTGGCCTTCTGGCTCTTTTCCCACCTTCTTGGGGCTTACTACCCTGGAGCCATACCTGACCTGGGAACCAACCTGGGCTTTCAAAGTAGATTACATCCCCTGAGCCCAGTACCCACAGATGGGAGGCCAAGAGTGTGGTTCACTGAAGCAGGAGGTGTCTGTCTTCCAAGAAGCCTCCTGGGTAGGCTTCTCAGCAGCAGCTGGGATGAAGGGCAGTTTTCCCCTCCCCACACCACTCAAGGCTGCAATTTTGCAAACCAGGAATTAAAGGCTGGAATACTCAACGCCCTGTGGTCTCCCAAAGTGGGAGGACCCTAGAGGAGGATCAGCTTCCCTTAGAAGCCAGGCACATTGGCAAGAAGTACTGGATAAACAAGCAATCTTGGGGCAATGCTAATCTGCTTTTTCCTCTTCTTCACAGTGTCTGGCTGAGTCTAAATTGAATTATTAATCCAGTCCTGTGTGCCTGTGTCACTTTTCCAGACAACCAGTTTATTCTTGACTCGCCCACTATCAATTTCAACATGCAATTTGCAATGAAATTTGACTGATCAGCACTACCATAATTAGTTGCAAATGTCTGTGCTTGTATTTGTTTGGTGTAGGGGCTTTTTCATTAAAGTGACGGAGGCCAGTAAATGCCATGACTTTGCTCTGGGACATAGGACAAGCAGCAGTTGTGTTTTGGGCCAGGGAAAGCCTGGCTTGTAGGAGAGGGTGGGGACTTGGAGCTGCAGCACCAGGAGCTGTGTTTTCGCCTTAACACTTTTGTGTTCACAAAGAGTGCTCTCAGCTGGGTAGATGATAACATGTGCAATCCACGAGGAAGAAGGGAACTGGAGTTCCCTCGCTCGGCCTCTCCCTTAAATCTCCAGAAATCTACTTGCACGCCCCTAGTAACAGGAGGCTTGCTCTCTTGTGAGGCAGCTCTATGTGTGAGAAAGTTCTCCCTTGCCTGGGCTCCTACCTGCCAGCTATAGGATTGTTCCACCCAGTCCGGGGTTCTGCTCGTGACTCAACAACTGTCACAATTGCATGACCTTGGGCCAGCCTCTAAGCCTTAATTTATCCATCTGAAAAAGGGGAAAATTACCTGGTGGTTTTGTCTCCAGGATGATGATAGTCAGAGTTTCTAGCTACAAGCAACAGAAATTGACTCTTAAATGCTAAGTGAAATAAGTCAAGACAATTATCATATGATTTCTCTCATCTATGGAACATAAGAACTAGGAAGATCGGTAGGAGAAGAAAGGGATAAAGAAAGGGGGGGTAATCAGAAGGCAGAACGAAGCATGAGAGACTATGGACTCTGAGAAACAAACTGAGGGCTTCAGAGGGGAGGGGGGTGGGGGAATGGGATAGACTGGTGATGGGTAGTAAGGAGGGCACATATTGCATGGTGCACTGGGTGTTATACGCAACTAATGGATCATCGAACTTTACATCAGAAACCAGGGATGTACTGTATGGTGACTAACATAATATAATAAAAAAACATTAAAAAAAATAAAAATAAATAAAAGGCATGAATCACTAAAAAAAAAGAAAAAGAAAGAAATTGACTCTTAAGCAGATTGACTTAATTGACTTAAGCGAAATTGATTTAAGCAGAAAAATAAGAAGGCTATTGAGCAGTGGCCCTGACAACATAGCCGTGAACAGAGCCCCAGATCATCCTGCAAACTGGCTCCATCAGGACCTCCCTGCCCTCCCTGTCACCACTACCACTGTGCACTAGGCTCTGCAGACTGGGCTGCTGCCTCCTGCCCATGCTCCGTGCTGTCACCATCTCCGCCCCCCTAGCGACGCTGACCTGGTGCACCCACAGTAACCACCAAGGAGAACCCTCTGTGATCCCTGCTTCTTCGGGCCACTAGCTCCTGGGTCACAGTCTGGAACCTGTGTGTCTGACTGTCAGCCTCGGTCATGGGCCTCTGCCGAGCCATGGGGAGGCTGGGAAATGGATGCACATGGTACTTTCAGCCTCTGTAGTGGGAAGTGGGCTCTGCCTCAGCATCAGGGGAATTCCCCATCACAGGAAGAGGGTTCAGATCCTGGGTAGCCAAAAAGAAGAACAAAGAATCAAATAAGATGGTAGGTGTTAAAAGAGGTTTGAAAAGGTATGAAGCTCAACACACCTGCCAAGATGATTTTTCATTCTATTAATATCTCTGCAGATACAGAGGGGAAAAAGTTGTGATGCCTGCCCTCAAAACACAGTACAATCAGGGAGTAAGAAGGCACAAGCCAGATGACTCCTGTTTTAGGCAGGGGAGTTCCCTGTTGAGAACTGTTGTGGTTTCCCTGCTTAGTACCCATCCCTCCTCTTCTGGGAATAGCACCCCAATTTTCATCGGAGTAACTGCTCCTCTTATCATTTTCAGCTCGAGGGCTTCAGGTGGAGTAACACCCTGGCTTGAGAGTCTCATGTGAACCAGGCCTGGCCAATCAGAGTTGCAGAGTGCATTATGCATTGTGCAGACTTACACAATGGTTGGTTTAGGGACGGGCGTGCGACGTAAGCAATGCCACAGGGTCCAATCAGAGCCAATACTGAGTATTTGAGTGTCCTAGAAAAAGGTGTTGTCTTTTCATTTGGACTTGGAGGTGTGAGGGTGTCAGCTTGGAGTGCTGGCAGCTGTCTTGTCACCACAGGGTAAGAACAGGCCCAGTCCTTAAGAAAGCAGAAATGAAAAATGGCCTGGTCCTGATGACATAGTTGAGCCCCTGGATCAAGGTGTGCCCGAAGCCCTTGAACTTTTCCATTATGTAAACCAACCAAACTAACCAATACACAGTTCTCTTTTGTTGAAGCCAGTTTGGGTGAGTTTCGTATCACTCAAAGCTAAAATTATTCTTTTTTTTTTTTTTAAGATTTTTAAAAATTTATTTGACAGAGAGAGACAGCGAGAGAGGGAACACAAGCAGGGGGAATGGGAGAGGGAGAAGCAGGCTTCCCGCTGAGCAGGGAGCCCAATGCGGGGCTCAATCCCAGGACCCTGGGATCCTGACCTGAGCCGAAGGCAGACGCTTAATGGCTGAGCCACCCAGGCGCCCCAAAAGCTAAAAGAATTCTGACTCTCTCACATACACCCTGCCAAAGCATCAGTCTAGAACCAACTCCTTGAGAATGTCCACAGTGAAATCACTGGAGGGCCTTCTCCCTGGGACAGTTCTTCAGAGCCCCATGATATATATATGTAAAATCATATATTTTATCATGATATTTATATATAAGATCATCCCATTTTATAGAGGGGAACACAGAGGGAGAACAGAGCAATAGCCTGGGGTACTCAGCATGGACCTGGAAGCCAGGTCTCTAGATGAGGGGACCCTGGTACCATCCCCAAGCTCTCCACATCTCAGCAGTAAGTCCACGGAAGCCAGTCTGGGGATGTATGGCCTAAAATCAACGTGATCATGTGGCTGATGGAGTGGTTGGTAGAATATTTAGCCAAGCAGACACATTGTCTATGTAGAGCTAAAGAACCTGGCCTAGGCCTGTGACCGAATTCTTCCTGGTAACAGGGTAACAATCAAACGGGCCCAGGTCTTCTCCAAGATATCTCAAGAACTCTCTCCCACAACCTGCCTTCTCCGAGGAGGCCGTGAGTACTGGTGAAACTTCATTGCCTCTCACAATGTGCAGTAAGCTAACCATGGTGTTTGCTCTCAATGAGCAGCCCTTCAAAACGATGGAAAGCATCACTTAAACCTTAAGGAAGCCACCTGCTTTCCCAAGGAAGATACCAACAGGGTTTTTGTTTTTGTTTTTGTTTTTGTTTTTTTGCAGAGATGCGGTCAGCTTTCTCCGTTCTAGGGTTTGAAGATGTGGGCTGGGGAGAGCAACATGAGGGCAGAATCCACCTCTGAGAAACCCTGATTTCAGGTCTTGCCAATGGCAAGGAATCAGGGTCCCATGAACTAGGAGCTGCTCAGAAAGGAATCAGATGAGGCCCTTCCCTAGCAGTTCTGGAATAGCCTGCCGGCACTGCAGCCGTCCACAGCTGCTCAGTCAGTTACACAGGGGGATGGGCCCTGGTACAAGTGGAGAGACCTGCTGAGGTATATGGGGCGTCTGCGGTACCTATGGCCCCGCGTGACAATGTTGGGAAGCCTGGCCTTACACGGAGCTGGGCTGTTCTTGACCACAGTCAGAAAGTAGGTTTTATAAGATGGTCCCAGCTTCAAACATGCCATCCAGTTGTCAGACCCCATGTTCTGATTTGGGGTCCTGAAACTGTAGGCCCCACTGATGCCTCAACAGGACTCTGTGGCCTCTAGGCCAAGGATCTGGTGCTGCAGACCCCAGTGCCCCCCATAAGCCCAAGCTCGGCACAGTTGTTAGTAGGGGAGGTAGGGCCCGTGGGTATATGTGCATCGTTTCTGAACCATTTTTGGAATTGGGCTGGCAAGTCTTTGCAGCCTGAGAGATGGGTTGAGACATTACCTTTCGCCAGCAATGTAAGTAGTTCTAGAAGCATACATCTGCAGTTTCAGCCTGAGCTTTGAAAAAATCATTTGAAAACTGTTAACAATAAGTATGTTTTCAAGCTAAACATAGGCATGTCTGGTAGCCCAACAATTCCACTCCTAAGTACACATACCCAGCAGAAAGTTTACATACATGTCCCAAAAGACAGGCACTATTTATAATAGCCAAGGCTGGAAACAACCCAAATTTCCATTAGCAATGGTATCAATAAATCAGTAGTGGTGTATTCATAAAACAGAGAATAGCAATGAAACTGGGCAAACTATTTCATAGCCAGTAACATGGGTGAACCTCACTGAACAAGAGAAACCAGAGAGAAAAATAGTATGTACTATCTGATCCCATTTACATCGTTTTCAAAAACAGGCAAAACTCATCTGTGGTGACAGAGGCTACCATAGTGGTTACCCCTGGGGGCAGTGACTTACAGAGGGCACCAGGGGGCTTTGGGGGCTGGCGATGCTCTGGTTTTGGTCACACAGGTGATAGTTACACAGGCTTGTTCGTGGGAACTGTACACTTATGATCTGTGCACTTTTCTCCATGTATTTTAGACTTCAATTACAATGTTTATTTAAAGAAGATAAATAACCCCTCTGACCCAATCTACCCCAAACAGAAATTCCAGAAAGCCTGGAAAGTGAGCGTCTTTCTGTGGTACCCTCTGCTGGTCCTTAGAGATTTGTCTCTTTAGATGTCCTCAGAACTGAGGTCAGGACCCAAAGCTGTGGGGACATGGGCAAAGAGAAAGGTGGCCTAGTGGGAGAACTGTGGCTGAGAGGGAGCGGAGAGGCTTCGGGGGCACACAGGCCTCCAGGGGGCTTGCCCTAGACTTATATGAGAAGACCAGACAGACCACTGTGGGTGCCGAGCTGGGGCTCCTGAAGGTCCACACTGAGGTCAGCCCCAGCAAGCTTTCTAAGAGCCTGTGCTGTTCAGATAAAGTCCTTCCCCAGGCCTCAAAGAAGAAAGGGAGCACATCTTGTTGTGGGTCTAAGGCAGGGAAGGGGCAGAGGGGCCAAGTTAGGGCCCACTTTAGACTTGGCATTGGGTCCAGTTTCACTAGTCTTTCCACATTGTTCGAGCTCTCCCAGACTGTCAACTGCCTGCTGGCTCAGCTCATCAGCACATAGTACATAACCTGGCACTTGAGAGGTTTCTAATGTGTTCATCTAAGAAGGGGGGTCATGGAGCCAATAGCCCTCCTGCACCTTCTCTTGAAGAGGAGAGCTCCCCACTTCATATGTCTGCATGAAAGGGACCATTCCAATGTTAGGAGGTCCTAAGTGTACCTTGCACACAGTAGGGGTTTCCTGAGCTTTGTTGAAAGTTTGGTTAGAATAGAGTTTCCAGTCCTAGGAATAGGATCTGGGTCTGCCTTAAAGCCAGATAAGTAAGTACTCACTCTGTGGGCTGGGCCCGGAGGGAGCAGGACCTGCCCTAGGCCACACCGAAGTCTCTGGAGTGCCTGAGTTATTGGAGAGGACTGTGACAGCTTGGAGGACTAGACACTGTAGTCAGAGAGAAGCAGAGCCTGTCGGCCTTCACCCCACTGTACAGAGAGGCAAACTGAGTCTTGGAGAAACTTGGGGCCTTGTCCCCACCTCACAGCTAATCCACTAAATCCTGGATTAGTGCTGTGCCATCAAGCCTGCTCCAGCTCTGACTTACTTTCACAGAAGCATCACTGCCCACTCAGTGTACACCCATCCCCGGTCCAGCTCAGGCCCTCCCTGCCTCGGCAGCAGGGGTCAGCAAACTGTTTGCGTGAAGGGTCAAATAGTAAATACTTGAGACTTTGCAGTGTATGGGTCTATACAGTCTCCGTCACAGCTCCTCAACTCCGCCTTGTAAGGTGAAAGCAGCCAGAGACGACATGTGAGTAAGTGAACAGGCTGTGCTCCTTGGTTTATGAATGCTGAAATTTGAATTTCCTGTAATTTCCACATGTTTAATTTTGTTTTCAACCATTAAAAAATGTAAAAACTGTTCTTAGCTCATGGACTTTACAAAAGTAGGTACGGGGCCGATCAGGCCCTCATGCCATGGTTTGCCAATTCTCTGTTCTAGAATGTGCTGTCCTGGGGCCCATACTCCCAGAGTCACTGAGGTGATAAGTCATGTCCTCCTGAAATATGGGTGGTAATAGAGTGACCAACTGCTCTGGTTTGCCCAGGGCTGAGGGGTTTCCCAGGATGTGGGATTTTGGGTGCTAACACCAAGACAGATTCAAGGAAAACAGAATAGTTGGTCACTGTAGGTGCTAAGCATTAACCCAATGAGGAGACAGGCTTCAGGAGGCACTGGTCAGGGTTCTAGCATGGCGCCCTACGGCCTGCCCCACGCACTGCCTAGTCCCTGTGGTTTGCGGTGACGACTTGACCCGCTCTGCCTGGCCCGAGGCAGGGAGATGCCCCCCTCCTCCAAGCAAGAAAACCTCTGTGGTCTGGGCCTCTCAAAAGGCAGGAAGTTGAATCATCAGCTCCGGTAACGTCTCCGTCAGCCTGTGGGTCTGCCCAGGGAGCTCAGGGCTCTAGGCCCAGGGGGCTGGCTCTACACTTTGTTTGCTGCTTTCTCTGAACAGGAAAGCTCCGGAGTGAGGTTTCCAGTGAGGCTTCTGGAGAAATGAGAGCTGTTGAGTCAGGCAATGAGAAGAGCTGGATGGCAGGTCCACTGGGGCCCTGGGCCAGCTCTGGCCTAAGCTTGCTGTGTGGCCTTCAGTGACACCCTCACCCTCTCTGATTCTTGGCTTTGCCTTCTACCACAGAAATGCTGATTCTTGAAATCCCCTTGAATGGTGACCTAAGTGAGACCATTCTGGGTCTGTGGACGACTCATTCTAGGCTCTACAACCAGACTGCTCAGACACACATCCCCGTCTCCCACTCACCTGGGAGTAGGACCTGACTAGCCACCCCCGTTTAGACTGCCGAGGCCTTAGAAGGTGACAATTCTGAATTCAGGGGTCTAGAGGAGAGGAGCAAAAGAGGAGAAGCAGGTTAAAGAGGGATACCCACAGATAATGATGATAATCATACCACTGTTTATTAAGCACTCACTATGTGCCAGCCGTTGGACAATCTGTTTGATCCTCACAATGACTCTTTAGGATAAGGACTGTCATTATTTCTACTTCACAGCTACCAAGTGGTGGAGCAGCCATTAACCATCTTGTTAGACTGTACCTTTGAGGTTCTGTGGCTCAGGAAGCCTCAGGAGGAATAGGGGAGGGATGAGCTTCCCAGAGAAGTCAAGGGTCTGGTGAGGGAGAAAGTGTTCTTCCTGGTGCTGCACAAAGACCTCCAGAGAATAAGCAGAAGTCTGGTGGTTGCCGACTTTAGGGACCCCTGGAGGAGGCAGATCATGCCCCCACAGATTCCCCAGATGGTCTCTGAGGGCCTGGTGAGGAAATAGGACACACAGCAGGATTTTGCTACAGAGAAGGAGCTGAGCATTTACTTTCTGAGCAAAGGCAGCCCGCTCTGCTCCAAAGGTGCCCCCTGGGTGTCTCTGTATGCTGTTCCCCGCCCTGGCATGGGTGCTGTGCTCAGGGTTCAGAGCGTGGGCTGCAAGGCCCATGCCCCACACTGCTTGGTCTCCCGCTTCCTCTATGAGAGAGGGGACCAAGAGAATTTGGCAGGTTTAACCATGCTTAGCAAAGGACCAAGCCCAAGCAGGGCCAAGGGCTGCTTCCCAGGGTGGGAGGCAGCCCCCAACTTAGCTGTCCTCAGTAACCCAGCAGGTAGATGATCTGGGGCAAAGAGGCCACCCCAGCTCCCCAGGCTGCTGACTGGACCCCCAACATAGGCTTAGGCCAGTCCTGGAGATGCCTTCTCTCCCGTGAGCTGCAGGTTCAGAGCGAGGCTTAGCTAAACCCCTGACCATTCCTTACCTTCTCTGGGGCACCATGAAATTCTCCACACAGCTCTTAATCCAGAATGGGCTTTATTAATGCCTGCTGTGTGGGCACCAGCTGGATAGGTAAGAGTGGGGATTTGAGAGGATTCATTAGCCTGAGGACCTCGTAGGGGCTAGGCCTGGACTGGTGCCTTGGAGTCGAGGTAGGGGCCTGGAATCTGGGTGCAGGGGTTGAGGGTACCCTCCTAAGCCCCACCTGGGCCTGTCCTGGACCCCAGGCCTCAGGAGCCAAACCATCCTTGCAGACATTTGGCTTCTATACCTGGCTATTTTAGGCAGCCTGAAGCTAGCCTTGATTATGGCAGAACTGAAATAGCTCATTAGACCTGGCTGGCTCACCCTTCCAAAGGAACCTTTTTGGAACCCTTGGGGTCTTGTGGTGAGTACAGCACCCCCACCCCCTGATCCTACCCTCTAGTCCCTCTGGCAGGAAAGGAGGAGCAGCCCCGGCAGCCCAGCCTTACTCAGGGCCTCCATACAGAATGTGGGCTCCATGGGCGCATGTGGGGCTGAGGGCCCCTGGCAGCACAATGCCTCCCAGCCAGGTCTGGGCCCTGCCTTCTTCCCTGCCCCCAGCTCCTCCCCATGGGAGAAAGGGCAGAACAGGACTGGCCGGTTGAGGACACTGTGGGACTGTGCCCAGGAGTGACAGTTCTGGGCCTCTCCCTGCTCCTGCTAATTGCCAGCATGGGTGTGGGGCCCAAGAGGGAGGCCCCAGTCCTTCCCCAGTCCAAAGGCCACTAACAGCCTAGTGGCTGCAAGTATGTCCGAGGGGCCGGGTCTTCAGGCAGGGAGTTGCGGGACAAAGGCAAGGAGGACAGCAGGAGAGAAGGAAGAGTCTGGGCTTAGTGCATATCCTGGGGCCTGAGTGAGTTTCTGCCTGGGCCAGGCTGGGCCTGGGGCTGCCCTCAGCTGCTCCCAGTGTACAGCCTGCAGCCTCTGGACAGAGCTCTGCATACTGGCCCAACTTCTTTGGCCCCTCCTGCTCCTGGGTGGCAAATCTCCTGTAGAACCTGAGTGAAATATCACCAGGCTGTCAGGTTCCCAAGGCAAGAGCCTGCCTAAGCTACTCCTGGCAGAGAGTGTCCCCTCCGGGGCATTTGCCCTCATCAGGGTGGATGCTATCAGACTTGCTCACGGTGGAATTTCTGACCCAGGGCAGGTAGGTGTAAGAGATCTTTGGGTTTGGGAGCCCTTTGTGAGCCCCTCAAACTGCCTCAGCTGGGTAGTGCTCCACTGCAGCCCTGGTTACTGGTGGGGGGGCAAGTAGACTCCATGGAGCCCCAAATGATGGAAGTGGAGGGACCTCAGAACTCTCAGGGAGCTCCTAGCAGATGCAGTGTGGCCAGAGCAAGGGAGACGATCTTGCGGTTGGGGCCATTGGTGTAGAAGTCAGGGCTCTGCCTCCTCCTTTATGGGTATACCCAAGCTCAGTGAGAAGCCTGGGCAGGGATGGTGTTGAGGGACTACAGAGATGGCTGAAGGGCTAGACTCAAGGCCTCTGGCTCCCTGACCCTGGGCTTGGCATGGGGCGGGGAGGAGGCTGAAGGGGACAGACTATGAGCCTGCTGAGTGAAATGGAAAAGCTGTCAAGATAGGGGAGCTGGGAGCAAGTCTGGAGGTAGGAACATGGCAGCAGGTATATGGACCAGTGAGCCGCCTCAGGGGAAATATGTACAGAGCTTGTGGGTGATGAGATGGTGGGTGGCAGAGCGCTCTGGCCCTGAGCTCCAGGCCCTTCCAAGACTTCACCCACTGTTAGGGGTTGAATTGTGTCTCACCAAAAAAGCCCAAACCCCCTAGTACTTGCGAATGCGACCTTATTTCGAAATACGGTATTTGCAGATGTAATCCAATTAAGATGAATCATTAGGATGGGCCCTAATCCAAAATCCAATATGACTGATGTTCTTAGAAGAAGAGGGGAATTTGGACATAGTCACCGGCACACATGGAGAATGCCATTTGAAGACACACAGACACAGAGGAAAGACAGCATGAAAAGATGAAGGCAGAGATTGGAACCTTGCAGCCACAAGCCAAAGAGCACCTGGAGCCACTAGAAGCTACCAGAGGCCAAGAAGGATCCTCCCCTTGAGGCTTCAGAAGGAGCCTGGCCCTGTCGACACCTTCATTTTGCACTTCTAGCCCCCAGAGCTATGAAAGAACAGTTTTCTGCTGTTTCAAGCCGCTCAGCTTGTGGCACTTGGTTATGGCAATCCCGGAAGATTAACACAGCAGGCCGGTTCTGTTGCTGGAATGCCTTCTAGCTAGCCCTGTCACTGCAGTCATGTGGGCAGTCAGGTGCGGCTTCTCTGTGAGCCCTGATGGAGAGCCCTTGACCAGAAGTTCGGTAAGGTCTGCAGGACAGCCTCCCTCCCCAACTAGACTGTAAGCTCCTTCAGGGCAGGGCCTGACCTGTAGTAGGGCAGCATGGCTCCTGGTATACCATGGGTGCTAAGTCAATGTGAGCTGAATGAAGACACAGTTGAGGAGTAATGAGACCCTCTCAAAGTGGGACATGCCATCTATTCTTCCACAGCCTGTTTTAGGTTGGATGGACATTGGGGAGTCCACAGAGAGGTTACAGCATCAGTCCCATGGGCCATTCCTAGTTCCTCTGCTGTCCAGCTCCTGCCTGGCCCCGTGTGAGCCTGAATAACTTGGGGAAATTCCTAACCTTCCCTTTCAAACTGGCCATTGGCTCTAGGAGTTTGCCACAACATAACTGCTCAGGTCCCTCCAACAAGGGGACTGTGTCTGTGGCTGGATGACTCATGCACACTGCTCCATCCCGCAGCCTTGGGCGGGACCCAGGGCTGGGGATAGTGCCAGCCAGGGCAGGCTAGGAGCTGGGACATCCCATTGCACCAGCCCAGTCCCCAGGAAAGGAGTGTGCTCAAGGCTTCAGGACAAAAATCTGGAAGCAGGGAGGCAACACTCACTTGAATTGAGATCCGAGTGACAAAAAGAAGCAGACAGAGGATGCAGTGAGTTCAAAGGCCTTGAAGTAGGAATGAGCTTGGCATGATCAGGAACTGAAAAGAAGGCGGATGAGGCTGGGACATGCTGAAAGGGAGGTCAGTGGTAGGACATGTGATAAGACTGAGCTCACCTGGATATCCAGGATAATGTCTCCATCTTGAGGTCCTTGATTTAATCATGTCTGCAAAGTCCCTTTTGCCAGGTAAGGTAACATTCCAGGTTCTGGGAGCACAACATAAATATCTTCAGTGGGGGGGACATTATTCTACCCACCGCAGCATCCCTCTCATCCTCTTACCTGCCTCTCTCACTCCATCGCTACATTTCTGTTTACCTATCCATCTATCTATTTGGATCTGACCATGGATCTACTCACCTTGTCACCTGGCCACAATTTATCTCTCCTACCCCTTTATCAAGTATCAACAAGTTATTTATCGATCTCTCGTTTCTCCATGGCTTTCATCTTTCAATCTGATAACTGCGTTGTCTCTCAGCCTCGGTCTAATAAACTGATTTTTAAACTCAATCTATCATTCAATTCTCCTCTGTCCATGATGAATTATCAGTCATCCAGCTCCACATTTGCACATGCGTCACATATGTGGACATCCTTTCTCTATGTCTACAAATAAATTCAGTAAATATTCAGAACTGCTTGTCATATGCCCAATTCTAAGTCATGTGTGGGTGAGATAGTGGGTTGATGACACCTCCCAGTAGCCACGCTGGGCTCTTCTTCATCATCGTCATAGTCAGTGCCATCACTGTCAATCCATCCACACTCTCCAGTTTTGTTATCCACATAGGGATCATTTTTATATGGACTTCCAAGCCAAATCCAGGCTGTTCTGGTCTGCCTTTTGCTCACTAGCCATCCTGTGTATAAATAATGCAGACTCATTTTAACTTGATCTTAGATAAGGTGTAGGTAGAAAACTCTATCTGCTGGGCAAGCATCTTATGCATCAAACAACAAATCCTAAAGTTAAATGGAAATTATTTTTAGGTTGTCTGGGCAAATAGCACAGAGCATGGCAACTCTAGAGATGTTGCATCAGGCAACGTTTGGGCACATGCAGACACACAACACACACATACACATGTACATGGGCACACACAAATGCACACACGCAATCTCTCTTTCCCCTGCCCCCACATAGTGACTCCTTCCTGGCTCATTCACACTCTTGTGTGCATGTGCGCACACAGCCAAAGTGGACACTTCAACGCTGACTCAGCCCTACCTCATCTTGTTTCCAGTATAGGAATCTCACCTCCACACCTGAACTGTGAGGTACTCTAGGGCAAGGTGGTGCCCGCTCTTCCTCGGGCATACCCTTCCAGACTGACCAGCCAGAGGATGAGACACTTAAAAGCTATTTGCCTTTCCTTGAACTCTGAGGGCAGCTGGAGATCAGGGAGGTAAGGAGCTAGATACCCCAGGGAGGCCCCTACTGCCCAAAACAGTCCCCTCCGCCCTCTCTGAATCTGCCCATGATTCTTGCTCCAGCCGAATGCTAGGGTAATGCAGGCTTTCCTTCCTCTGTAGAACTCTCCTAGAGGAACTGGATTAGGTGGATCATCTGCCTGGAGCTGGCCTAGCTGGGGATCAGTTTGACAAGAATTCCCTTGTTTCCAAGCATCTCCGTTGCACAGGCATCCAGCGCCAATTCCTGTCCAAGACTCTCCCCAGGGCCCTGGCTGGAGATCCAGCACATTTGGAAGCAGGTTGCCACCTGCCAGAGCTGCAGGTCCTGGATGCCCACCAGTTATAGTGTCCAAGGCCAACGCAGGCTCACAAGTCACTTTGTCCACAGCCCTAAGGGAGGAACAGCTTGCTCACTAATGCCTGCAGGAGGCTCCCAAGGCAACCGCCTTGTACCCTGGAGCACTTTCCAGCACTGGGAGGCTGGTTAAGGCCAGGACACCATTAATGAAGCCTTGACTGGAGTGAGGCATCTCAAGGCCAGCTGCCCTTGCTGCGTCCGGTTCCACAGTGAGGCTTGATTCCATGCACATACTTGACCCCATCCAAGTCCAATTTATGTCCCTCCCCCATCCTGTGGTATCCTCAGGACAGGGACCTCATCTAACATCTGTGTAACCTGATGCCAGCCCAGACCAACCACAGGAATTGTATGCAGAACAGATCTGCACCTGTGCACAGCTCACACCAACATCCTGCATGCCCAGAGCCCAAGTCCTGGCCTCAAGCTGTCTCCACATCTGCCTCCCAGCCCAGAGCCCTCATTCAGTGGGTTTCATTAACTGTTTAGAGCCTAACAGGTAATGAATTATCCCCACATTTGTTTCCTAATGAGCCAGGCTGGGCCAGGTATCCTCAAGCCAAATGTTCTGGGAAGAAATGATACTCTACCTGTCAGAGGAGGGATCTCCTTCAGAGGGCCAGGCTGCTCAGAAACTTCCATTCTCACCCTGGTTCCCAGTCCCAGCCTGGCCCATGTTCAAGTCCCATCAGGCTAAAGGCCAAATGGAGCTTTTCCATGCCCCTGCTGGAGTTCAAACTCCATGGGAAGGCTCTGGAATGGACTTAGAATCCCAGGCTGGGCCAGCTGGAGAAACCCAGACAGACCCTGACGCTGGGGACCAGAGAGGGCCAAACAGGACCCAGGCCACCCAGGAGTCAGCAATGGGGTGAGACTAGAGGGCAGAATTCCTGTCCCTGCCCTCCAGGACCACACTGTAGCCCATCACTGGGCTAGGAAAACATGACCCACCAACCCTATGATGCTTCTGTCCCTGGAGAATTCTAAGCACCTGAGGGGCAAGCAACACTACCCAGATGCAAAGGGCTTCTTAGAGCTCCCTCAACAACCACAGGGTCGACTTCTTCTCTTCGTCTCTACAATTCCTATCCCACCCCTTCCCAGCCTTACTCCGTATGCTACAACACAGGCAACCAGTCACCGATTTGATGAGTATCTTTCCAGATGCTTTTTTTTTTCTATGAAATTACATTTATCTGTATGTCTGTGTTCAAATAAAAATGTAGGCTTTTTAAGGTATTTTTTAAAATTTTTTAGGCTTCTAATTTTTTAATATGAGATCATATTGCACATTGTACCCTGAAACTTGCGTTTTGTTTTCAGGTGTACAACATAATGTTTTGATATTTGCAAATCCCGAAACCTGCTCTTCACTTAACACTTTTATTAGGGCTCTTTCTACATGAGACACACAAAACCATACATCGCTTCTTCCTCTGCTGCCTGCTTTTTTGCACTCTGGTTTATTTAGCCCGTGCTCTGGTGATGGACATTAAAGCTATTTCCAGTTTTTCTTTTTTAAAGATTTTATTTTTTTAAGTAACCTCTACACCCAACATGGGGCTTGAACTCACGACCCTGAGATCAAGAGTCTCAGGCTCTACCAACTGAGCCAGCCAGGTGCCCCGTAATGATATTCTTAAACAGATCTTCTCAGGCCCACATCAGAGGGTCTCTCTGGGGTGGATTCCTAGAAGTAGACTGCATGTTTTCATCTATTCCTTCCAACCTGGGGCAACTGCTGTTCTCACCTTTCATCCTGAAGCAGCTTACAAGTGTATTTTCCTGTACAAAGGGCAGTTTCGTCTCAGGAAGAACCCTAGGGCCAGCTATTAGCATCATGTTCTGTGCCCCATTGCATTGCTGTGAACCAGACAGACTACTCTTCATCTCTCTGGGTGATCCTCCCCCCTTCCATCTCATCTAAATTGCTATCTACATGCAGGTCCCTCTCCAGACCCTTCTCAGACTCTCTGGACCATTCCACCCCACAGGCTCCCAAGACTGCTTGTTTTACCTTGACCATCCTGCAAATGCTTAAGGACTTGTCTTCCTAAATGGGCCAAAATCCCTTTTAGGTAGGATCTGGACCTGGAACTCACTGCCCTAAGATAAAGCCTTGTTTACACAGGTGCTTGTTAAATGCATGTTATTTCTAATAAAACCAGGTTACCTCCAGCATGGCTATGAATTCATCAGTAAATGCATGGGAAGGGTCTTTATAAGACTGCCACGATGAGGGGAGATTTCCTTCAATTTATCAGAAACCCTGGGGAAAAGCCAAAGGGTTTTGCTTACACTGTTCAACTTGACTTGGAGCCAGTGTCTTTGGTTCTTGGTGGTTCTTGGACTGAGCCAGGCCCCTCAACTCCACTCAGGGCGTCTCACACTTTGATGAGTGTCTGGTCAAGCCAGCCCCTGACTTGGCCGGAGGTACTGCCTGCTGCCAGTTTCTGGGGAAGTGTTTAGAGGCCCCAGGGATCTTCTTTGCCTTCTGCCATCTGTGGCCAGTGGGCTGGGTCTGAGAGTCTAAGAAGAGACAGGTGGCCTGGCTGGCACATCATCCAGACATCTCCTAGGGCTGGTCAGTACCATCTCTAAACCAGCTGGCAAACGCTCCAGAGGGCTGCTTCTCCCAGGCATGCATTTGTAGCGCCACAGAAAGGGGCAAGGCTGGACCTTGCCAGGGCAGTGTCTTAAGCCACAGATGCAGCCCTGGGCAGCTTTCCTATCTGTCCCAAACCCCACCTGCAGCTCCTGCCTGGAGCCTGGGAGGCAGAGCTGCTGGATTTGTCCTCTCCTGAGTGCCAAATTATGCGCTTTGCAGAAGACTTGGCACAGAGTGGGCAGCCAGGAAATATTTACTGAATGACCAACAGAATGAATTTCTGCAGATACATGATGATCCATCTCTATAAACATACGTATTGCAGAGAACTTCTCATTTTCAGGTAGCATCTTGGAACAAGCTGTAACAACTATAAATTTTCCCTCTCTCTTAAACCCACTTGATCAAACTTTCGTTCATGCCACTCTGTTGACATGGATTTTATCAATATCACCAGTGACCTCAACGTGGCTGAAACTAATGATCAGTTGTCAGTCCGTATCTCACCTTATTCTCCTTGGTAGCTTTGGACATAGAGCTTTCGCCCCTCCCGAAACTCTCTCACCTTGGTTTCTAGGACATTCCTCCTATCTCTCTGGATACCCCTGCTTCCTTTTTACTCCCCCCCCCCCAATTTTTAAAAAATCATTACTACTTATTTTTTAAGATGGTTAAGATACTTATTATTTATTTGTTAAAGACAGCACTCGCAAGCAGGGGGGCGGGGAGCGGCAGGCAGAGGGAGAAGCAGGATTCCTGGTGAGCAAGGACCCTGATGTGAGACTCGACCCGAGGTCCCTGGGTTCATGACCTGAGCTGAAGGCAGACACTTAACTGACTGAGCCACCCTGAAGAGTTTAAGTAATCGCTACAGCCAACATGGGGCTCAAACTCACAATCCTGAGATCAAGAGTCTTTTATGTTCTACTAATGAACCAGGCAGGTGCCCCCTCCCCCAATTTTTTTATTGTGGTGATACACATAACATACATTTTACTATTGTAATCATTTTTAAGTGTATAGTTCAGTGATATTAAGTACATTCACATCGTTGTACAACCATCACTGCCATTCATCTCTGGAGCTCTTTCATCTTAAAAAACTGAAACTGTACCCATTAAATGGTGAGTCCCCATCTCCCTTCCCCACCCCAGCCCCTGGCAAACACCATTCTTCTTTCTGTCTCTATGAGTCTCACCACTCTAGACACCTACAGTATTTGTCTTTTCATGACTGATTTATTTCACTTAGCATAAAGACCTAAATGTTCATCCATGTTGTGGCACGTGTCAGAGTTTCCTTCCTTTTTAAGGCTGAATAATATTCCATTAGACATCTGTATTGCATTTTGCTTCCCCATTCATCCATCCATGGACACTTGGGTTGCTTCCACATTTTAGCTATTGTGAATAATGCTGCTATGAACACAAGTATACAAATATCTCTTCAAGACCCTGTTTTCAGTTCTTCTGAGTATATATCCAGAAATGGAATTGCTGGATCATATGGTAATTCTATTTTTAGTTTTCTGAGGATGGCCATACTGTTTTCCACAGTAGCAGTACTATTTTACATTCTCACTGACAGAGCACAAGGGTTCTAATTTCTCCACATTCTTGTCAACACGTGTTATTTTCTGTTTTCTAAAAATAGTAGCCATCTTGGGGCACCTGACTGGCTCAGTTGGTAGAGCATGCGACTCTTGATCTCGGGACTGTGAGTTTGAACTCCACATTGGGTGTGGAGCCCACCTTAAAATAAAATAAAAAGGGGCACTTGGGTAGCTCAGTTGGTTAAGCATCGGACTCTTGATTTTGGCCCAGATCATGATCTCAGGGTGATGAGACTGAGCCCTGGGAAGGCCTCCACCCTCAGCATGGAGTCTGCTTGAGATTCTCTCTCTCCCTCTGCACCCCCCCAGCTTGTGCTCTCTCTCTCTCTCTCAAATAGATAAATAAATAAAACCTTAAAAAAATAAATAAAATAAAAATATTTAAAATAGTAGCCATCTAGGGCACCTGGGTGGCTCAGTTAGTTAAGTGTCTGCCTTCGGCTTGGGTCATGAATCCCAGGGTCCTGGAATCGAGCCCCACGTCAGGCTCCCTGCTCTGTGGAGAGTCTGCTTCTCCTTCTCCCTCTGCCCCTCCCTGCTGCTTGTGTGCTCTCGTGCGCTCTTTCTCCCCCCAAATAAATAAATAAAATCTTTAAAAAAATAAAATAATAAAATAAAATAGTAGCCATCCTATTGGGCATGAGGTGGTACCTCATTGCAGCTTTGATCTGCATTTCCCTAATGATTAGCAATGTTGAGCATCTTTTCATGTGCTTATCAGCCATCTGTATCTCTTCTTTGGAGAAATCTCTGAATACTTCCTTTTAAACAATATCTTGTTGATTCTTCTTCATCTTCCAGACCTCTTAACCTTGCAGTGCCCAAGAGCACCAACCTTGGACCTCTTTTCTTTCTACACTCACTTCCTTAGTGATCTCAAACTGCCTTATATAGCTTTAAATACCAGCCAGCTGTGGACACCTCTCAAAAGATACCTTCAGCTCAGAACATGCCCTTGAGATGAGGCTGCCATTTCTAGCTGCTTACAGGCTGGCTGCATTTGGACATCTAATAGGTGTCTTAAGCTTACCATGTACAACACTGAGCTCCTTATCCTTCCCCAACTCTACTCCTTCCATAGTCTCCACATCTCAGTTAATGGCAATTCTGTTTTTCCACTGGCTCAAGACAAAACTTTGGTTGTCATTCTTGACTTCTTGTTTTCTCACACCCCATCAACAAATGTCAGAGCTATCTTCATAATATATGGAATTTGACCACTTCTACTGCTACCGCTCTAGTGCACATTGACCTCGTCTCTACCTGGTCTATTACAGTGACCTTCTAACCTGTCTTCCAGCTTCAGCCTTTCTGCTTTCAGTCTGTCCCTCCATGTGGCAGCACCAAATAACCTGTAAAATCCAGTGTCAGATCATGTCACTCCTCTGCTCAAAACCATCTTTATTACACCTACAAAAGTGAAGTTCCTAATAATGCCCTATATAATCTCTTTCTTTTGCGTTTACATAATAAGCACATTCCTGCCTCAGGACCTTTGCATTTGCTGGTCTCTCTGTGGAGACAGTGGTTCCCTTTACTTCTTACCATGGACCCCTTTGGCAGTCTGTGATGCCTGTGGATTCCTTCTGAGTATAATATCTTTAAATCAATAAAATAAGTTTCGTAAATTATAAGGAAAACCAATTATATTGAAATATAACTCTCAAAATATTTTAAGATGTGTAATACAGTAATATATATGTTTCTTATTAATTCATTAAATTATAAGAGCTAGCAGCATAATTATGAAGTAGTGATAACTGTAATGATATTTTAAGATAGTTGTAACAACTATAATGTGATATGAAAATATCTGTGATTTCTACTAGCAACAGCATCACAGGTGCTGCTAATATCACTGTGATTTGCTGTCTGCATTCATAATTGAAGAACATGCTAAATGTTAATTAGTGAAAATAAAGATATCATTTTTCCCCATCTAACGTCAAGACCCCCTGAATTTCTATCCACAGATGTCTGAAGGGGGGTATCTGTGGGCTCCATGTGAAGAACCCCTGGCTTAGAAAGCTTGCTCTTCTTCCATAAGCCCTCACAGCTCATCCCTTCACTTCTTTGTATCCAGAAGCTTCCTTCTCAGGCAGCTCTTCCCTGAGGACTCTATTTAAATTGCATGCCACATTCCCTATCACCCTTTCCTACTTAATTTTTTCAGAATAGCACTTACTCACCTTCAAATATAGTATTTTACTTAAAAAAAAATGTGTATCTCCTTCCACTAGAAAGTGAGTTCCATGAGAGTAGGCATTTTTGTCTATCATTTTTGTGCTGTGTCCTCAGCCCCTAGAATGGTGCATGGCATACGGGAGGCACTCAATAAATATTTGTTGATGCAACTAATGAATCATCGAACTTTACATCAGAAACCAGGGATGTACTGTATGGTGACTAACATAAGAAAAAAACATTAAAATAAAAAAAATAAAAAGTAAATAAATATTTGTTGAAAAAGTGAATGATTACTTCTCCAAGAACTTTATGTTTCTTCTCATTTTTTTCTGTAATAAGTTAATGATTTGTGAGACTTTTACTAAAGACTAAGGGGTTATAATTAGCTCCATTGCTATGATTGTTAACATTTTCAAGATTAACCTTAAATAGTAGCAGAGAGTGGTGGGAATCCAAGAATTATGATGGAGCTTCCAATCCTAGACAAGAAGTGCCTTCCAAGGACTCTCTAGGGGACCTGGGTCTCACCCAGATTCAGTGAACCACCTTAGAGGCCAAGTGTTACCCACAAAATTCTTTCTTGCTATTATAGCAATCAGGGCCCCATCCTCAATCAAACCAATAATGGTAATACTTTTTATTTCTGGCAGTGTGGTAAAATGGAAAATATGTAGTCTTTGGGGGTCTTCTGGACTAAGTGCCAATTCTATACCACCGCTTGCTAGCTTCTGTGACTGTTGGTAAGTCACTAAACCTTTCTGAACAGGTAAAAGGGGATTTTTGTGAGGGTGAAATGGGATGACTTGCCTGGTGCCCAGCAGAGAGCAGGTGCTCTATAAATGGTCATCTTCTCCCTCTTCCATCTCTCTAGGTCATTTTATAACTACTTGCCAAGGTTCACAGGATCCTGACGGCTAAGAGGAGGAGCCTGTCCAGTCTTTTGGTGCATGTAAGCCCTCTGCAACTAGACCCAATCAGAGCAGTTTCTTTAGACTGTGCCACTGTCAGTTGGTGCTTCCATTCCCAATTCAGATGTGTGGTTGAGACTGCCATCTGGACCTTGACCATGAATCTCACCACTTATCACAGTTTTTTCTCCTGGCCTTCCTTTTTGCCCTAACTGGGAAATCTTGTCTATGTCCTCATGGAGAGTAAGAGAGCAATTATTGTCCTCCAGTTTTTCAGTGATAAGAACTTTTAGGGAGCACATTGACCCTTCCAAAACTTAAGCACCAGGGAAAGAGCTAATGTGCGCTGTGCACTCTGAGCCAGGAGTGTTTGTGTTTACACAAACAGCATGTATACACACACACCACTTCAGGACCCCTCCAGCCATCCTGTTCTACAGAAGAAGAAAGAGACCCAGAGAGATGAATGCACTTGTCCACATCAACTAGCTTCGCAACTGCAAAGCCAGCGTTAGAATCCAGGTATTTAACCATTTTGTTACATGCGAACAGCCTGTGTCATCTGTTTTCTGGCACTGAGCTTGGGTTTAAGAAAATCCTAACAACTGACCACTCAGAGCTGGAGTCAGGTCTAACCAGGAGGTGGTACCCCAGTTCCTCAATCTTGCCAGACAAGCCTCCCCAGACTTTGTGAATGAAGGCCAAGAAAGAAGAATGTTGCAGTGACTCCCTTTGAGCTCATATTTCTTTCTTGTTGCAAAAAGTGCTTATTTCTGCGTTCATCATCTCCCTCTTTGTTGTGTAGACAATCTACCCTGTCAGAGGATTTGTGCTGTTATTATGAGTTTGTTTATTATTAGATTTATTTCTCCTATAAGCAAATGTGTTCACAACATTCCATCGGGGGATCTTTTTAATTGTCACATAAATGTCATCTTATGTAAATTGAATATTTGTCTTTCCATAGAAGGGGGGGGTGGAAGGGAAAGAAAGAAAGAATAAACAACCTTCAGTCTTGGAGAGGGAAGGCGGTTCCTGTCCCCGTTCACAACTCACCCACGTGCCTTCAAAGCCAAAGGTGAGTTGAAAAAAATTATTGGATTATCTCTGAGGAGCAGCCAAAAGGGAGAGGGAAGAAAAAGTTGGCAACGATGCTTCGGGGATGTTGACCCAGGCTACCAGGTCTCCCCACCAAACCCAGCGTGAGACCAGACTACCCCCTCCCCAGCTGGGAGCATCCGGAGAAGGCTGC